>NC_088718.1:21031976-21401476 GCF_963576615.1 Watersipora subatra | reverse complement strand
CAATCGCGGATATCGCATATAGACTATACACGCGCCGTTCGTTGAACAGATGATCTTCGGAGCATATCCGTGGAGATCGAGTTAAAATTTGAAGCACAATAGTCAAAATCTGCTCTTCTGCTTTAAAAAATCATGGCGAGGGGTTGTGGGCAAATGCCTTTACCATACAATGTTTGGATGATTTTCCTGAGAAACCAGAGTTAGTATGTAAATTATTTACTATCGCGAGAAGCGTTTCACATCTCGTAGCCAAAACAATCATTATAAGTAACGGCGGTAAGGGTGCGCAACTCCGGCACATGACCATTAAGTCGATTTTAAACGTCACAGTTTTCGGGATTTTCGAAGGGTTTTCCTCTGATTCTTTATTAGGTAGACCTGTGTTTGGCTGTCTATATCTCAGCTTCAAGGGGGTCAATCTCCTTGATTCTTTTTTTAGAACATCAGTCAACACCTCAAGATGACTAATAAAGCATAATAATATTATGCTTTCTCTATTCTTTAAGGCAGAAAAAAACTAGCTGGATTCTGTAAAGTCTGACCTTTTTTAACCAATCAATTTATTCTCTCTCAAAACCAACAGTAAAATTTACACAACAAAATTTCCTTAAAAACGCTAATAATAACAACTAATGATAATAAAAAATCTAACAAGAAAGTCATGGCCTTCGCCTGGTAAAGGCTAATTCGCACTCGTCCATTTATTTGTCAATGTGACGTGTTATTTTGTGTGTCTAGCCACAACAGCCTCAACTCTTACACATTTTGACACATTGTTTAAATGTAAGTCAGTGGCTGTCATTTGTTGCTTTTCTTCTTAACGCCGCAAAAAACGTAGCGTTCATGTATCTTTTGTAATTAACTTGAAACTTTCAGAGCTACAAACTATTTGATACATTTTACATGATTAACTTATGTTTTAGCTCTGTCACAACTGCTAGTTACATTTTTCTTCGTCAAATAGTATTTGAACATTGTGCTTTACCAACTTATGTAAACTTTGTTGAACGCAAATAATATTGAAAGTTAGCCTATCTATAAATTATTTATCTGTAATTTTTAAAAAAGAATTGAATTCTATGTTAGAGTATTAAATGAGGTGTCTCTAGACTATTGTTCACTTGGGGGCAAAATCTGAGTTTTTCAGAAGTATTAAAGACCACCAACTAAGGTGAAATCTACAGTTTGTTAACAGTAATGGTATACAACTTGTTAAGTGAGTTATTGCCAAAATAAGTCTATGCCATAATAAGCTAAGGCGGGTAAGGTATATCATGTAACAATTAATTCGATAATGTTTTGCTAGACTAACACAAGGAAGAGCAGCTCGCTAGAAGCAGTAAGCGTAGTGTGCAAGTCTAGATTACTTTCATTGATCGCTTACTAGCATCATATTTTGACATATATAACAGCTGCTATATCATATATAACAGCTACTATAACATATATAACAGCTGCTATAACATATATAACAACTGCTATAACATAACAACTGCTATAACATATATAACAACTGCTATAACATATATGACAGCTGCTTTCAGTTAATTTCTTTTGCCGCCTTGATCAGTTGATCACCCTTGGTTGATGCAACCGTTTAAAGGTCAAGGCCAAGATTACCCATATAGATACTATTCTACCCAGTATATATACTAGGTAGAATAGCACCCATATAGATACCGGTACAATTCTACCCATATACGTATAGATACCGGTACTATTCTACCCATATACGTATATACACTGGTAACTATTCTACCAATATACGTATATACACTGGTGCTATTCTACCCATATGAATACTGGTCGAAAGCATTGCTAAAACCTTCATATGCTCATCAGGACTTGATATAATCAGCTGGTTTTTATCATTTCTAATTCTTGTAGAGTCTGACCATCTTCAAGAAGACCTGGCAGAGCTGTCAGGAGAGATTTCACTTAAACAAAGAATGATTGAAGAACTCGAAAGGAGCCAGCGACAACTGCAAACAATTCGTCAGCATTACGAGGATAAAATGCGCAACTTGCAGGACCAAATAATGGCTGTTGAACGAGAACGAAACCAGGTCCTGAGCAGCTTAGGTAACCTCCTGTTATAGCTAGTATATGTTAGATCAGCTGTTATAGCTAGTATATGTTAGATCAGCTGTTAATAGTTAATCAGCTAGCTCTTAACAAGTTATAAAGTTCAGTCCATACAGTGCTATGGCTTCGGTGTAATAATCTGTCATTTAGATAGTAATTGGTATGAGTTTGATAATCTTAACGTGTAGCTAGCTTTGCAACCAGCTAATTCGTAACCGGACAGCAGTTACCAGGATAGCAAATACAAATGAAATAAACTGTTATGTGAGTTCTGTTTTCAGGCAGCAAGAAGCAGCAGTCGGAGGAGCAGGTGCGCAAAGTTAAAATGGAGTTTGAGAAACGGCTGGATACCATGCAACAGGAGCTCAATAAGGTAAATACTGCCAAAAAGGAGCACGCCAAAATGATGAAGAACCAAGTTGTCTACGACCGGCGCATCAGGGACCTTAGTACTGAACTGAATGAGATGAAGAAGATAAAGGTAGGCTTGCTGACCGATACAAAAGCTGTGTTAGTTAATCCTACAAAGAGAGAAATCACCGCTATATTTATACCTGTGTTAGTTAATCCTACACAAAGAGATATCACCACTATATTTATATGTGTTAGTTAATCCTACACACAGAGATATCACCACTATATTTATATCTGTGTTAGTTAATCCTACACACAGATATCACCACTATATTTATATGTGTTAGTTAATCCTACACAGAGAGATATCACCACTATATTTATATGTGCTAGTTAATCCTACACAGAGATATCACCACTATATTTTAATGTGTTAGTTAATCCTACACAGAGATATCACCACTATATTTATATGTGTTAGTTAATCCTACACAGAGAGACATCACCACTATATTTATATATGTGCTAGTAAATCCTACACAGAGAGATATCACCACTATATTTCTATGTGCTAGTTAATCCTACACAGAGATATCACCACTATATTTATATGTGTTAGTTAATCCTACAAAGAGAGAAATCACCGCTATATTTATACCTGTGTTAGTTAATCCTACACAAAGAGATATCACCACTATATTTATATGTGTTAGTTAATCCTACACACAAAGATATCACCACTATATTTATATCTGTGTTAGTTAATCCTACACACAGATATCACCACTATATTTATATGTGTTAGTTAATCCTACACAGAGAGATATCACCACTATATTTATATGTGCTAGTTAATCCTACACAGAGATATCACCACTATATTTATATGTGTTAGTTAATCCTACACAGAGATATCACCACTATATTTATATGTGTTAGTTAATCCTACACAGAGAGATATCACCACTATATTTATATGTGCTAGTTAATCCTACACAGAGATATCACCACTATATTTATATGTGTTAGTTAATCCTACACAGAGAGATATCACCACTATATTTTTATGTGCTAGTTAATCCTACACAGAGATATCACCACTATATTTATATGTGTTAGTTAATCCTACACAGATAGACATCACCACTATATTTATATATGTGCTAGTAAATCCTACACACAGAGATATCACCACTATATTTATATCTGTGTTAGTTAATCCTACACACAGATATCACTACTATATTTATATGTGTTAGTTAATCCTACACAGAGATATCACCACTATATTTATATGTGTTAGTTAATCCTACACAGAGAGATATCACCACTATATTTATATGTGCTAGTTAATCCTACACAGAGAGACATCACCACTATATTTATATGTGCTAGTTAATCCTACACAGAGATATCACCACTATATTTATATGTATTAGTTAATCCTACACAGAGAGATATCACCACTATATTTATATGTGTTAGTTAATCCTACACAGAGAGATATCACCACTATATTTATATGTGTTAGTCAATCCTACACAGAGATATCAACACTATATTTATATGTGCTAGTTAATCCTACACAGAGATATCACCACTATATTTATATGTGCTAGTTAATCCTACACAGAGATATCACCACTATATTTATATGTGTTAGTTAATCCTACACAGAGAGATATCACCACTATATTTATATGTGCTAGTTAATCCTACACAGAGATATCACCACTATATTTATATGTATTAGTTAATCCTACACAGAGAGATATCACCACTATATTTATATGTGTTAGTCAATCCTACACAGAGATATCACCACTATATTTATATGTGCTAGTTAATCCTACACAGAGATATCACCACTATATTTATATGTGCTAGTTAATCCTACACACAGAGATATCACCACTATATTTATATCTGTGTTAGTTAATCCTACACACAGATATCACCACTATATTTATATGTGTTAGTTAATCCTACACAGAGAGATATCACCACTATATTTATATGTGCTAGTTAATCCTACACAGAGATATCACCACTATATTTATATGTGTTAGTTAATCCTACACAGAGAGATATCACCACTATATTTTTATGTGCTAGTTAATCCTACACAGAGATATCACCACTATATTTATATGTGTTAGTTAATCCTACACAGATAGACATCACCACTATATTTATATATGTGCTAGTAAATCCTACACACAGAGATATCACCACTATATTTATATCTGTGTTAGTTAATCCTACACACAGATATCACTACTATATTTATATGTGTTAGTTAATGCTACACAGAGATATCACCACTATATTTATATGTGTTAGTTAATCCTACACAGAGAGATATCACCACTATATTTATATGTGCTAGTTAATCCTACACAGAGAGACATCACCACTATATTTATATGTGCTAGTTAATCCTACACAGAGATATCACCACTATATTTATATGTGTTAGTTAATCCTACACAGAGAGATATCACCACTATATTTATATGTGCTAGTTAATCCTACACAGAGATATCACCACTATATTTATATGTATTAGTTAATCCTACACAGAGAGATATCACCACTATATTTATATGTGTTAGTTAATCCTACACAGAGAGATATCACCACTATATTTATATGTGTTAGTCAATCCTACACAGAGATATCAACACTATATTTATATGTGCTAGTTAATCCTACACAGAGATATCACCACTATATTTATATGTGCTAGTTAATCCTACACAGAGATATCACCACTATATTTATATGTGTTAGTTAATCCTACACAGAGAGATATCACCACTATATTTATATGTGCTAGTTAATCCTACACAGAGATATCACCACTATATTTATATGTATTAGTTAATCCTACACAGAGAGATATCACCACTATATTTATATGTGTTAGTCAATCCTACACAGAGATATCACCACTATATTTATATGTGCTAGTTAATCCTACACAGAGATATCACCACTATATTTATATGTGCTAGTTAATCCTACACAAAGAGATATCACCACTATATTTATTTATGTCTTACTTAATCCTACACAGAGAGACATCACTACTATATTTATATCTGTGTTAGTCAGGGAAAAGTTTGAATGGGAAATAATTGTTTGGCGTATGAGTTTTTTGGGATCTTCGTAATGTGTTGTGTTGACTATTGCACCACCACATGATCTTGGTTTCGGAGATCTCGACAACTATGGTGATGCTATTGCAGGTGCGACTGATGGCACAAATGAAGACGGAATCAGAGAAGAATAAGATTAGTGACCAACGAAAGAATAAGGAGCTGCTACAGCTGAAAAAAGAGAAGCGGCAACAAGACAATCAGGTGCGCATGTTGTAGTTGCAAAACAGACAGAAAGATGCCATACTCAAGGTTGGTCTTTAACAACACTCAAATGTTGGTCTCTAAGTTTTCAAAGAGTGCCTTCATTAATTACAGGACGAATATAACAGTCTACTGATGTTTTAATTAATTCTGTCGTAAAAAGTAGGTGGCTTGGGATAGCCATCGACATTTCATGTATCCTTGACATATAAATCATTTTTATTTTATCCTAGCGTTTGCATAAGTCAGCGTATTGTGTTGCCAGCGCAAGCACGAAGAGGTCAGTCAGTTGAGGAAAAGACAAAGAGACTCGTCCGCCTCTTCCAGGGTGATGGCCAAAAATAGGGCAAACCTCTCCCATGAAAATTCATCTGGCAAGACTTCATCATCTTCTGCTTCTAGGCACAAGTCAGCAGCTCTTCTCTTCTCTCCCAAGGTAACTGTTTGCATCGTCTTTTTTAACCTCTTTGTCCCAATCAATCTGCCAAATTTGCTTCAGAATGATTTTCACATTAACAAGCGAGAACAGCTCAGCAAGAAGATAGATGCGTACAGTAAAAGGCTGGACACTGCCATTAGGAGAAATGAGGTCGGACACATGTATAGTCATTACTCTTAGGCTCTTAAAATGGGCAAATTTCTTAGCTGACATATGGTATAAACATCTGCTGCGACTACACAGATCGAGACTACTGAATAACTAGTTATGTTTTACAAGTATCAACCTAGGTCAAGTAAAGATCAAAACATCTATTGGATGTTGTCATTACCCTTATTGGAACATGATTGTATTAACACTATATATATATATATATATATATATATATATATATATATATATATATATATATATATATATATATATATATATATATATATAGTAGATATGGGTAAACCATAGTTTATCATTGCACTAATGTTTGTACAGCTATTTACACTTGTGTTTTCTTTAAAAAAAGATCCATCAACTTATAATCTAAAATCGTCCAACTACAACTTGAACTCAGGCATATGAATTGTATCAAACTGCAAGTAAAACTTAGGTCTTTAAAATATTTAATCTAACATATCCTGAAATTTTATGCAAGCAGTTCCAATTTACACCAGTGTTCATCACATATCTTTTACAGCAAGTAACAGCCTTTTTCATATATAAATACTTGTTGGTCATCGTTGTCACTAGTTCAAAGCAACTTTCAAAAAAAATCGGTTTACTGTGAAAATGAACGAATTGGTGTCATGATTATGTTAATCAGGGATCAACACTTTTAACCAATCACAAATACATCAGTTTCTTCTATTACTACACAGCCATCAGGGGTGTGTGGTGTCTTTGCAAATAATAATTTTGCCAGCGTAAATAGCCAATGCCTTATTCCTTGTGATTCTCTAATGTTTTCTGTTCTGTTGAACATAAAACATTCTGAGAAACACATTTCTGTTCTGTTGAACAGAAAACTCTCTACAGACTCTTATTTGATAATTGCTGGCATAATCATTACATTGCATAGAGTAATCAGTAATGTCACGGTTACACTATATTGCGCTGAAATTTTGTTGATGATATGTTCAACTCATCTTCATAGCTGCTAAAGTCTGGTTTCCATATCGATTGCGAGACTCCGGCGGTAACTTGCGCAGCAAAACGCTTGCGACGTTAGGATCGGCAGCTTCTGTTTACATCTAAAGCTGCATTGCTAAACATAATCGCAGCTTCACATAAAATGTTCGCTCGCCACGCCATTTTGATAATGGTGACCTTTACCTGTACAGTGCATTTCAGGAAGGTTTTGCTTGCGGCTATTTGCGAAATTTGAACAGCGCTAAACTCTTGTGTTAACTGCCGGCAACTACCGGTGGTACTCGGCGGTACCCGGCGTGTAGGCTCACATTTCACCGCCATAGCCTGCGGTGCTGTTGCCGGTGCTTTGCGGCATATATGAGAACCACGCTTAAGGTAGTCGTTGTGTAACTCCTATTCATTTGCAGACGACTGTCGCCATGAACCTAGAAGATCAGCTGGAGACGATGAGCACCAATATGACATACATTCAGAGTAACGTGTCTGAGTGCCAAAACAATATCATGCAGATGGAAGAGGAGGCGAAGGTTTGTTCATTTGCTTTTGCTATGCGTCTGCTTAGGCTTGTAGTGGCTACTGCTAGCATTTACTAACTTTGCATTGTTTCCTGTCTAAGCATTTACTAACCTCGCATTGCTTCCTGTCTAAGCATTTACTAACCTCGCATTGCTTCCTGTCTAAGCATTTACTAACCTCGCATTACTTCTTGTCTAAGCATTTACTAACCTCGCATTGCTTCCTGTCTAAGCATTTACTAACCTCGCATTGCTTCCTGTCTAAGCATTTACTAACCTCGCATTGCTTCCTGTCTAAGCATTTACTAACCTTGCATTGCTTCCTGTCTAAGCATTTACTAATCTCGCATTGCTTTCTGTCTAAGCATTTACTAACCTCGCATTGCTTCCTGTCTAAGCATTTACTAATCTCACATTGCTTTCTGTCTAAGCATTTACTAACCTCGCATTGCTTCCTGTCTAAGCATTTACTAATGTCACATTGCTTTCTGTTTAAGCATTTACTAACCTTGCATTGCTTCCTGTCTAAGCATTTACTAACCTCGCATTGCTTCCTGTCTAAGCATTTAGTAATCTCGCATTGCTTCCTGTCTAAGCATTTACTAACCTTGCATTGCTTCCTGTCTAAGCATTTAGTAATCTCGCATTGCTTCCTGTCTAAGCATTTACCTAATATATTTCATCAGTGTGTTGTATGTTTAGTAATTATTCATTGCTTTATTTATCCTTTTTAATGTTACAGCGGGCTTAGCTAACAATTCCCATTTATCGGCCCGTTCCCATAGATGGCTATACTCGAATTTACGTAAGCGCATGTAAATCAGTAAAGTTATCTTCTACAGTCATGCAGCAACATTTGATTTTGTTAATTCAGAATCTATAATCTTTCACCTTTATTTGACATCCACAATGAGTTCATCTCCTATCGACTGGAAACATTTTCTCAATAATTCACTAGAAGCAGTTCATGTTATGTTTAAAACGCTACCCCTCTAACAACCTCTAAACCTCATCGTACGACTTGCATGCCCTTTCGTATCTATCTTGTCTCTCATATAAAATATTATTATAAGCCAAGATAATCTTTTAACCTGTCGTTATTCACTAGAAGAAATGACACTTTTATTCCTATATCAATAATTTTATTATGGCTCAAATTCTTCTCATAGATTCAAGAAACAGTTAACATGTTATATATTCTTATAGAATGAACCCCTGCTGTTTTTTTCTTGAGTCCTTTTTCATTAGTTTTTATCAGTTTATATTACGACAAAACAAGTTACATTTACATATTGCGATAGCTCTTTGGTTTGAGCATCAAATTTGGTCATTGCTTTTGCAATCACAACGCAACTCGAAGAACTGGTTGTTATATTGCTTGTAATGATGTCTCTGAACCATATTACAAAATGTGCTCATTACACATACTACCTTACTTGTTAGGATGAGACTAGTTTGACAAAAGCTTTGGATGTCTCCTCTGTTGATGAAAGCAACTATCTGTTGGAGCACCTTCTCTCACTCGCTCTCACTCAGGGCTTTGCTTGTACTCAGAAAGAATCTCAATTCAAGGAGTTGACTGCTCGCTACGATAAAATGCAGATGGATTCTAGGTTACGGGATTAGCTTTTAGACCAGGTTTTGCAGGATTCCGGGATAACTATACAGTCGCAACAAGAATGTAAGCCGGCCAAATATTCTAAACACTCTACGTTTACTACCATAGTGTTAAGGATTATCAAAGAGAATGTGAAATGTCTTGCAGATGGTTGTAGTTATAAGCTGTGTTACCTTCTCTTGTGTTAAGGTCTACCTGTAGTTATAAGCTGTGGTACCTTCTCTTGTGTTAAGATCTACCTGTAGTTATAAGCTGTGTTACCTTCTCTTGTGTTAAAATCTACCTGTAGTTATAAGCTGTGGTTCACCTTCTCTTGTGTTAAGATCTACCTGTAGTTATAAGCTGTGTTACCTTCTCTTGTGTTAAAATCTACCTGTAGTTATAAGCTGTGGTACCTTCTCTTGTGTTAAGATCTTCTCTTGTGTTAAGGTTAATGTGATTGTTTCTATTTGCATCAGTTTACTGGACATTTAATCTTTTTCGAAATTTTTTTAAAGCACCAGTGCAATAAAATGATTATTAAAATACATGACTACGGACATTGCATTAATTCATGTTTGTGAATGCAAGTAAAATTTTATAGGGTGAGCTCCAGCAAATCTATCTATGACAGCTACAAGTTCACATACACAGTAAATAGTATTTATAGTAAATAGCTACTATCAGTTTTATTAGCTTTTAGCTCTCTGTATGACAGGCCTTAACTCACTCTGTATGACAGGCCTTAACTCACTCTGTATGACAGGCCTTAACTCACTCTGTATGACCGGCCTTAACTTACTCTGTATGACAGGCTTTAACTTACTCTGTATGACAGGCTTTAACTTACTCTGTATGACAGCCCTTAACTTGCTCCGTATGGCAGGCCTTAACTTACTCCGTATGACAGGCTTTAACTTACTCTGTATGACAGGCCTTAACTTACTCCGTATGAAAGGCCTTAACTTGCTCCGTATGACAGGCTTTAACTTACTCTGTATGACAGCCCTTAACTTACTCTGTATGACAGGCCTTAACTTACTCTGTATGACAGGCCTTAACTCACTCTGTATGACAGCCCTTAACTTGCTCCGTATGACAGGCTTTAACTTACTCTGTATGACAGCCCTTAACTTACCCTGTATGACAGGCCTTAACTTACTCTGTATGACAGGCCTTAACTTGCTCCGTATGACCGGCCTTGACCTACTTTTTCTGCCTGCAGAGATCTAGAACGGTATAGCTGTGGCACTAGTGGTGATAGTTCTGTGCAAACACTTCCTACTGAAATGGATAACAATTCCGTTTCTTCAATACCTCAGGTAATACTGACCTTTATTGATTTATTGAACAGGCATTTATTATTAATTTCAATAACTCTGCACGCATTGTTCAATCATTGTTAAGTGTCAGTAAGATGCGAATGGATATTTGAATAAATTACAAAGACAATTTGAATCAATGTCGTTGTTTATTTGGCAAAACACAGTTTTGTTAACCTAATAATTATATTACATGTTTTATATAGAATGCTTTTAAGTTGTTGTTTTGTTAAGGCAGAAAAAAACTAGCTGGATTCTGTAAAGTCTGACCTTTTTTAACCTATCAATTTATTCTCTCTCAAAACCAACAGAAAAATTTACACAACAAAATTTCTTTAAAAACGCTAATAATAACAACTAATGATAATAAAAAATCTAACAAGAATGTCATGGCCTTCGCCTGGTAAAGGCTAATTCGCACTCGTCCATTTATTTGTCAATGTGACGTGTTATTTTGTGTGTCTAGCCACAACAGCCTCAACTCTTACACATTTTGACACATTTTTTAAATGTAAGTCAGTGGCTGTCATTTGTTGCTTTTCTTCTTAACGCCGCAAAAAACGTAGCGTTCATGTATCTTTTGTAATTAACTTGAAACTTTCAGAGCTACAAACTATTTGATACATTTTACATGATTAACTTATGTTTTAGCTCTGTCACAACTGCTAGTTACATTTTTCTTCGTCAAATAGTATTTGAACATTGTGCTTGACCAACTTATGTAAACTTTGTTGAACGCAAATAATATTGAAAGTTAGCCTATCTATAAATTATTTATCTGTAATTTTTAAAAAAGAATTGAATTCTATGTTAGAGTATTAAATGAGGTGTCTCTAGACTATTGTTCACTTGGGGGCAAAGTCTGAGTTTTTCAGAAGTATTAAAGACCACCAACTAAGGTGAAATCTACAGTTTGTTAACAGTAATGGTATACAACTTGTTAAGTGAGTTATTGCCATAATAAGTCTATGCCATAATAAGCCAAGGCGGGTAAGGTATATCATGTAACAATTAATTCGATAATGTTTTGCTAGACTAACACAAGGAAGAGCAGCTCGCTAGAAGCAGTAAGCGTAGTGTGCAAGTCTAGATTACTTTCATTGATCGCTTACTAGCATCATATTTTGACATATATAACAGCTGCTATATCATATATAACAGCTACTATAACATATATAACAGCTGCTATAACATATATAACAACTGCTATAACATATATAACAACTGCTATAACATATATAACAACTGCTATAACATATATGACAGCTGCTTTCAGTTAATTTCTTTTGCCGCCTTGATCAGTTGATCACCCTTGGTTGATGCAACCGTTTAAAGGTCAAGGCCAAGATTACCCATATAGATACTATTCTACCCAGTATCTATACTAGGTAGAATAGCACCCATATAGATACCGGTACAATTCTACCCATATACGTATAGATACCGGTACTATTCTACCCATATACGTATATACACTGGTAACTATTCTACCCATATACGTATATACACTGGTGCTATTCTACCCATATGAATACTGGTCGAAAGCATTGCTAAAACCTTCATATGCTCATCAGGACTTGATATAATCAGCTGGTTTTTATCATTTCTAATTCTTGTAGAGTCTGACCATCTTCAAGAAGACCTGGCAGAGCTGTCAGGAGAGATTTCACTTAAACAAAGAAGTGTGTTAATAAAAGGGTGACAATTCTGTAACTGGTATAGCCTTAAATTTTAGTATAAAAAAGTTCATGAAAGTGTCTCTCCAAATTTAAATATTCCATTTTGCACTATGAGCTATAATGATTCTCTTGCTCTGCAGGCTGAATTTTATTCTGCTATTTTAATTTCAGCAGAGATAAATCACAGTTGACCACTTCTGAAATAAAAGACGTGCTGTTGACACCCCCATCCTCGCCATCGCTGAGCAGGAGACGCCAGCCACTCCAGGACTCTGACAGTACTAATGTATTCATGAGGCTCACCAACACACAAACTGGCGGCACACAAAATAAAAAGGCGCAGAGCTTTGGCACCGTCAGCAGCTGTGACAAAGTAATGAGGCCCAAGTTTTCAAGTTTAACCCGTTGAACTACTTACGTAATTGTCTTCATGTGTTGACTAACAAATTATGAGCTGGATTTGCATGTATGTGAGTCTATACAGCCTAATACTAACTTACTGTGATACCTCCAACATCATTAAAATCATTCAAAAACAAATATTAACTGAGCATGGAAAAAACATTTCATAATCACGATGATGAACAGTCGCGTGTTTCTAGAGCATTGCTTACTGAGTACTGCTGCAAAAAGTCTCAGACTGAACAAACAGTTGCCCTAATGCCATTCCCCTAAAGATATACTATTCGGCTCACGTTGGACTAAATAGGAATATTGCATCTCTTAGAAATTAGAAACTCAGGCTAGAATTAGTGTTGTTAGTCTCAAATAGCAAGAATTAACAAAGAGTGCGCACCAAATCGCAGAGTGGTTTGTTATAACAGATGCGTTTCACTGCCTTGAAGGGGCCAACTCAATTTTGGCGTTATCAGCTCTTAGATAAAAGCCCAATGCGTAAACCTTTTGAATGGCCCTACAATACGTTTTCTGTAGTCTATGATTTTTACCATGCGACAATGTATTGTAAACAACCTCGCTACATCATGTGTCTGGTACACTTGTCTACACACAATCTATACACAATCTAGGCAACTAGTTGGGCAATTGACCTTATGACCTTGTGTATCTTGACTAGAGAGGTGATACTAGCCATGGCATCCTAGGAGTAACTTGTAACTAAGCAAGTGCTTACAAATGTTTGCTTTTCAAACAACACGAGTGATGAGCCAGATGAGCAAACAATAGGCATTCGTAGTCCATAGTAGTCCCATTGTATAACGACTTGGAGAGGTTTATTTATGACGATAATATTGAGTGATGCTGCTCCAAAGTACTCCTATTGTAGCGCGTTGCTTCATGAGCCTCTATTTTGATTGCTATGAGTTGGCAAATCGCTACTCTTCCAACTAGCCCCACTTTTTGCCTTTGGTGTTCTAGTAGCACACCAAACCACGGACTGCAGCACCTCTTCTTTACAAGAAAATAATAATTTTAGGAATCGTTATGATTTTAATGTTAGTTTTTCTAGGCTAAGCGATGCACTCTTTGATATATTAAAATGGCTAGAGAGCATTAAATTAGCATTAGACTAACTACACGATATGCAAGTAAAATAATTATATGTTGAAAGCATAATTTTTATTCCCCATAAGCCTTTAAAACGATTGACGTAAAAAATTTCACTAATAGAACATTGGGGTGAAGATATTTTCGAGTCATCTTTATACCTGCAGTAGATCATTTATAGGAGGTATGATTGGTTTCTGTCTAAGAGCTATGTATGTGTAACCTTATCAAATTGTAATAGCGATGTTGTTACTAGAAGCTCAGCAACATTGTTACTTAAATTTACATGTTTTCATTTGGGTGGGTCTCTTGCAGGTGACAAGCTCCAACCAGAGTCTCATATGTGTAAATAAGGCAGTTGGTCACACAAAGGCTGTACTATCTATATGTGCCGCCGACAATCTTTTGGTTTCTGGCAGTAAAGGTAAGTGTCAAGTTGACTCTAATCTAACGCACTAACATATTCTAATACCTCATAATTGACCTGCGTTTCCTTTTGTCTCGCAGACTTGACGTGCAAAGCGTGGAACATGTCAATTGGTTCAGAAGTTTTGTGTCTTGGTGACCACCCTAACTATGTCTCCAAAGTTCGATATTGCGAGGTCAACCGGCTTGTCTACACTGTCTCCAATTCATTTGTCAAAATGTGGGACATCCGAGCTGGAGCTAAATGTATAACAGTGCTCAGGTAAGCCTAGCTCGACTCATACTTGCTTTCAGATGCAATTACATTTATATGGCTACTTGTTACCTTCTCTACCACACATACAGTCAAACTGTCCAACATAAGATATTACAGTTAGTTCCTATCATAACGGTTAGTTCCTATCGTAACGGTTAGTTCCTATCGTAACGGTTAGTTCCTATTCTTACGGTTAGTTCCTATCAAAACGGTTAGTTTCTATCATAACGGTTAGTTCCTATCATAACCGTTAGTTCCTATCATAACGGTTAGTTCCTATTATAGTGAATACTGTGCCAACAGAGATGGACACAATGTGAGGTTTTATATCTTATGTTGCAGTTCCTCTGGTCTGGTGCATGACAGTATCCCTGTGGAGCCAGCGTCGAGCAGTCAGGCCATTCTCCAACAGGGAGAGCAGCAGATGTTTGATATCCAAGTCAGCAGAGATGGTCATAAACTATACACAACTACTGGAACCACCGTTCAGCTCTGGGACCTCAATACGTAAGTTGATGCGTTTTTTTCAGTTACGATCCCTAGAATAAAAATCTACATTTGTTAGTTTGTATGTTGTCCATAAATGTAATGTTGTTGCTAAGAATCCCTCTGATAATGATGGATTTAGTTTGGATGCCGGCTTGTCTTCAATTTCCTTGTAAATATTTGTGTATATTATAGTTTGAGAATTTTCCAGTTAAAAAAAATTGAAGATTACGAAAATTAGAGAATTTTGAGGCACACACTCTCATTGACAGCTATTTCTGTTAAAAGCACTTTAAAAATATTAGTAATAGTAACTGTAGTTACCTAGGTTAACATAATATTTTCTCATTAATTTTTAGTGTTGTTCATCACATAAAATTTGAGATGGAGTGAATGATCAATTTCAGTATATCAGTTTTTCCTGGTAATTACTCAATCCAATCGTGATCCCACTTGATGGCCTGGAGATCAGAGTCGTTATAAAATACGTCAGACCTAGTCATTGCTGCATTGTTGGGCCTATCTGGTTCAGTCTCACCAGATCAATCTGTCAGTACGAAAATATAAAAGTTTGATGATTTTCACCAAGGGGTGTTTGTATTAAATAATCATGATGGGCTTCTACACCCCTCTATACGACATTTTTATGTTACGATGCCAACACCGGAACAAATTTATTTCGTATGGCAAGGGTCTAATGCAAATGTAACAAGCAAAATTATAGATAGGTAAAATAATAAAAAATATGAAAAGGTTTTTATACCACATCCAAGGTGGGATACTTCTCGATATATCTACTAGCTAGTATATTGTACTTACTGTCATTAGAGGTGGGATACTTCTCGATATATCTACTAGCTAGTATATTGTACTTACTGTCATTAGAGGTGGGATACTTCTCGATATATCTACTAGCTAGTATATTGTACTTACTGTCATTAGAGGTGGGATACTTCTCGATATATCTACTAGCTAGTATATTGTACTTACTGTCATTAGAGGTGGGGTACTTCTCGATATATCTACTAGCTAGTATATTGTACTTACTGTCATTAGAGGTGGGATACTTCTCGATATATCTACTAGCTAGTATATTGTACTTACTGTCATTAGAGGTGGGATACTTCTCGATATATCTACTAGCTAGTATATTGTACTTACTGTCATTAGAGGTAGGATACTTCTCGATATATCTACTAGCTAGTATATTGTACTTACTGTCATTAGAGGTAGGATACTTCTCGATATATTTACTAGCTAGTATGTTGTACTTACTGTCATTAGAGGTAGGATATTTTTCCATATATCTACTAGCTAGTATATAGTACTTACTGCCATTAGAAGTAGTGTACTTCTCCATATATCTACAAGCTAGTATATTGTACTTTCTGCCATTAGAGGTAGGATACTTATCCATATATCTACTAGCTAGTATATAGTACTTACTATTATTAGAGGTTGGTGTATGAATCTTAGAAAATCCACCACAGTTGTAACTCTCTTCTATAGGTGATTTATGTACACAACTATAACCTTCCATAGGTGGTTTATGTACACATCTATAACCATTCATCTATAGGTGGTTTATGTACACAGCTATAACCTTTCTTCTATCAGTGGTTTATGCGCACAACCGTAATCTTCTTTCTTTGTATAAGTCCAAGGGTCACTCCTAATGTGTATTTGATCTACCCTGTGTGGCATTTTGTAACTGACAGTTATTTTTCATTGGTTGTCCGCTTGCATGCACAACATCATTTAACCATATATATATTGTTAACAGCACTTACAACTAAATCTAGCAATTTAGCTTCTGCACCTTTTTGATGACTAATTGCTATATTCATTTAAACTGTCAAGGCTGGTGATCTGTAAAATATTGTACGCTTACAGGCTATCGGCAGTCGGAAAGGTTGCTAGCGGCCACCAAGCACCGATTATTTGCCTTAGTTTATACAACGACTCAAGAAGGAAAGAACAACTCTTAACTGGCTCCAAGGATCATCTAATTAAGGGATTTGATATTTCCAATGAACAAACTTCAAATTATCCAATTCAGGCCAAATTTACTATGGACCCTCCTCACTATGATGGTGTTCAATGTCTCGCGCATCGTCAGGACATCCTTTTTAGTGGTTCTCGGGATATGCGTATCAAAAAATGGAACCTCAGTGAACCCTCTTCTCAACCACAGGTAAAATTGGTGTTTTTACAATACTAGGTGTTGCTCTATTTAATAGCAAAATAAAGGTGATAGTTATTTCCGGTAATGGTCACCAATCAAGATCACCACTTTGTAATAAATATTTTTTATTAGAAGTAATATTTGAGATGGAGTGAATGATTGATATCAGTATATCGGTTTTCCTGGTAATCACTCAATCCAATTGTGATCCTACTTGATGGCCTAGAGATCAGAGTCAATATAAAATATGTCAGACCTAGTCATTGCTGCATTGTTGAGCCCATCTGGTTCAGTCTCACCAGATCAACCTGTCATACGCAAGACATTATGCTGTGTCTCTCACCAATATTTGCAAATGTCTTGTAGGTTTGTTACAATACAGAGACTCGTTTATGATTAAAAGTTTCATATTGCAGGATTGCATTGTTGACTCATTCAAAAGGGACAAGTTGATTTGCCAGTGTTTAATCTTTACCATCTTTAATGCAGTTCACGCCGCTCCTTTCCGCTTAAGTTGAATGTCAATTTCAAACAAACTCCTGGTTCCTCATTCCTCAACTTGCATTGTTTTCAGTCAGTTAATGGCGCCCATAAGGACTGGATCACCGACATGTGCATGCTACCAGATAATGACATATTGCTAAGCTGCTGTCGCTCTGGCACTGTGAAGATTCGGTCAAACGAGACTTGCCAGCAGCTAAATGAAGTGCGTGCTCATTCATTAGCCGTCAACTCTATGGCTACCAACCGCAGCAATCTCTTTACTGCCTCTAGGTAAAGTAGTATATAGTACTTACTGTCACTAGAGGTAGGTAATTGTTCAATATATCTACTAGCTAGTATATCGTACTTACTGCCATTAGAGGCAGGATACTTTTCAGTATATCTACTAGCTAGTAAATAGTACTTACCGTCACCAAAGGTAGGTAATTGTTCACTATATCTACTAGCTAGTATATAGTACTTACTGTCACCAGAGGTAGGTAACTGTTCACTATATCTACTAACTAGTATATAGTACTTACTGTCACCAGAGGTAGGTAATTGTTCAATATACAAATTATGTAAGCTTATTGTAAATTTAATGTTACGTCTGTCACCCATGTGTTCTAATGAGACACTTGGCCAATTAGCCAAATAGTATAGATTTACTGGCTTTTCCTTAAATCCAATTAATTCACTGATTACTGTATGCATTCGAGTATAATCACAAAATTTTTTACCCATTTTTAATGATAAATCATGAGTAAGCACAAGTAGTCGCATAGCGTCTTGCTGCCTGATTTACTGAGAACCGTTCGCTTAAGCAATACTAATGATTTTTGTACTGACTGTGTGACTACTTACCTAGTCGATCGGTGTGGCAATACAGATGCCTCAAAAGTGACGTTTTACAAATTGTATAGCGGTCAAATGATTGCGATGCTACTTTGTCAATTGGGAGCAAAACCGATTGATATTTTTAACGCGACTAGAACCCCTTAAGCATCCAACGTTGTTGATACGTCAAACAAAATCTTAAATAAATGCAATATATTGGGCTGACAGTTTCTTTTATAGTTATTCAATAGCATCATTGTGTGAATTGTGTAAATATGCCAAATGGAGAAGTTGATAACTTTGGTTGGCTGTACCAACATATCTTGTTCTTTGTCCAAGAACTTTTCATGCGCCACGATTTAGCATGTATAACAGACATGGTTCATGCTCTTTCAGTGATTGCACGATAAGGATCTGGTGGATGGACCCACATAAACTATACAGTTCATAGCCAAAGCACAGATTCATTCTCCATATTCTCATATTTTTTGTCTGTATTTATGTAGCTATTTTTGTTGATGAACAAAAATACATCAACTTATAATCTAAAATCGTCCAACTACAACTTGAACTCAGGCTGACGAATTGTATCAAACTGCAAGTAAAACTTAGGTCTTTAAAATATTTAATCTAACATATCCTGAAATTTTATGCAAGCAGTTCCAATTTACACCAGTGTTCATCACATATCTTTTACAGCAAGTAACAGCCTTTTTCATATATAAATACTTGTTGGTCATCGTTGTCGTTCCTGCGGTTGATGACTATGCAGGAAAATTATCTTATACATTCCTTTTTTAAATCAATGTTCAAATTGTTTGACCCATGTACTTTGCATGTGTCTATATTCCTAGGACACATCCGACTATAAACTCTTTCGTGTCAAAGATTATCATGATGTTACATCATATCCATCGATGCAATTATTCTTCTCTTCTCGTCGATATTTATTTTAACCTTTTAAACACTTTGTCTGTTTTAACTGGCCGTAGATTTTCGAAATGCGCATTTATTTTTGGTGCAATAGGCTTTATTGTATTCAATCTTGTTCGTTGAAATTATCTCAAAAATAAACTAACTTTAAGAGTAATGGAGCTGTCTTATGTATCAACACGAATCCTTTTACTTTGCTCTAATTTTGTAAGGTACCTACATATGTTTATCATAACAACATTGGCTCACAGCTAGTCTAATTTTATTAAAACTATACAATAACATCAATAGTTGAGTGTTTCATTGTTGAGCTGCATGCGTTTGCATCCTCGGTCCAATAAAAGCATGCATTTATAGATATGATAATTCACCTTAAGGAAGGAAACACATCAAAATGATACTTTTAAAGGCAAAGTAACAGTTCTGAAGGTAGCATTGCAAAGTAACAGTTCTGAAGGTAGTATTGCAAAGTAACAGTTATGATGGTAGTATTGCGAAGTAACAGTGATGAAGGTAGCATTGCAATGTAACAGTTATGAAGGTAGCATTGTAAAGTAACAGTTATGAAGGTAGTATTGCAAAGTAACAGTTATGAAGGTAGTAATGCAAGATAACAGTTCTGAAGGTAGTATTGCGAAGTAATAAAAAACCTCATAATGTAGTCTACCATGTGGTCTTTGAAGCCCTCTGTGATACTTGCTTACTTACTCTACAGTTAAACATTGATAATGAGTTGGTACTGTGTGGGTGGAGCATGTTATAGTATTCCCTTTTTTTCCAGTTGGTCAGTTTGAGAAAACTAATATGTTTCTCAATGACTTCTCATCTAAAGAACTTTGAGTTAAAGGTTATTATTAAGGGAACGCCATTATCAAGCTGTTAGCAGCAGTCAACGCTTTCCAAAGGCTTTTGTAACTAAACATTTTAAATATTAATAAACAAACAATTTACTTGGCATTTATTTAGTGATACCAAATAACTGACTCCACTTTCTGATTTCGCATTGCGACTGAGTCATGAATTTTGAGCGAGTTTTAAGAACAATCATTGAAATAATACCAGTCGCAGGTGCCAGTTTGCATTTGCTAACTAACGTTAATAATACACTTGAAACAAACTGCAACTAAACTTGTACTCTTGCATCACCAAATAAGGTAGTTTTGATTTGATAATGTAAGAAATATCTTTCAATGCCAGGTGCGTTTTGAACATCATTTCTATCTATGAACAGAAATCCAATTACTACACCTGGAAGACATCATTTCTATCTATGAACAGGAATCCAATTACTACACCTGGAAGACTCTTTACTAACTTAAATCTTTAATTTTTTTATCAAATAATCTTATTCAAAAAATAAACTTATTGAAGATGCTTAATTTTTTAAACATGTAAATGTGGTTAAAGTGACATCTTGTTTGTATAATATTAATCTCAACTTTATTTTACTAATTTCAGCTTTTACATTTACATCTTGAGCTCCGAAATAACTGCCATAGGTGTGACCGTGACGATAAAAATCATTACCTTGTAAGGCTGTTAGGGTAAAAACATATTTCTTTAGCAAACCATACCACCCAGGTATCGTTTGGAAGTATGGCATAAAGCAATGAGCCAGACGTTTGCACGCTTCACAATGCAGGCATGTTGAATTAGATCAATGTTATGTATATTTAACAGGAGAGTTTTCTCGCTGTGTCGAGAGCATTCACTCCCTACAAAAACACTCTAGTGAGTTTTTACACACTTAGTGATCAGAACATGAGCCAAGACTATATGTAAAATGTGCACTGTTTGGAAAGTATCTCACGTTCCATTTTACAGAATACGCAGAGATACTTCACACCTATAACCACTCACACTTCACTAATTTAGTGTTGAGCTCCACTGCTCCGTTTAAAGTAATCTGCTTCCTCATTAGTATTTTGCAAAACTGTCTTTCACCTTCTTCTAAAAATAATGGTAAGTATTATTTTAATGCCAAAGTAATGGCATTAAAATTTCACACTCCGACATCACTCAGTTTTCTATGGGTCATCTAATGTATTAAGGTAATTTCAGAGATAGGTTGAAAATATCATACCCTTTCAAGAGCTTCTGTCTAATTTGCTATTGACAGCAAAATAAAAAATTTCCATACTGCAAGATAAATTTTGAGATGATATGCAATAAGTCAAATCTTTACTGAATTCACGTAAGATACAAGATCCTCAAAAGCTCTAGTATATTTGTATTTGAGTCACTTTGTCTGCAAATATGTAATATTTAGGCCTACTGATAAAGTATAATCTAGCCACAACTGACTAAGATTTCAGAGCTTTCAGCCACTTAGAAAATAATGTGTATCAGCAATGATATATAACCACTCCCCATAGATATGGAGGGTAGCCTGGGCATGGCTCTTGTGGGGATTGGGAGAGATCCATGCCCAGGCTACCCCCTCTCTCCCAATCCCCCACAAGAGCCATGCCCAGGCTAGGGGGCATATGTCATTGGTATATCATCAGTATATAAAGAGTCTTGCTTTCAAGAATACGCTGAAAGAAGCAACAAAAACTGCTTGCTTTGCTAGAGTGAAATGCATTTTGGTTAATAGACAAACGGCTATTTCTATGATTAGTTTTACTTTTACATGGTAACTTGAAATCATCCATGCTTTAGCCAGAATTTTGCTCATGCTAGATTCTATTAAATAATCTACCTCAATGCTAAATTTTAATCAACAAACACCAGAGCATATTCAGATATTTTGTTTTTTAAGCTTGATTCCAATGTACATATGTTGAACCAATGATATACAGCCTGTGGGGCTGTATATCATTGGTTGAACTAATGTAAGAAAAATTTACAAAGATATATAATTTGTAATTACTTTCTAACTTTTCAATTGTTATTTTTTCTTACAAAAAAATTCAAACGAATCAATTCCTAGTTATTTTAACGCATCGTAAAGCAGCATCACCGCCAATGTCAATAAAAAGAGCCTCCGACTTCATCTTGTAATACATTTACACTCAAAAGCAATAATTATTCATAAATTCGTTAAAAGTTGTCGCCTTTCTCATTTTTAGACCCACGATTAGCTAGTCGAGCAAGACTTTCATTCAATAGTCTCCGAGCGTTCGAAGGAAGCTAAAGATAAGCTCGGCATGGCGGTTCGCTCCAGTTTCAGTACGAACTATTAGCCGTCTGTGATGCTTTGAGAACTAAAACACGAAGCGCTCTGCCATACTAGATTATAAGTTAATTTCCTGTTGATATAGTTCATGGTTTGATAAAAAAGAACAATTATAACTGCTATAATTGATGTTGCCACTCTTACAACAGCTAAATATGATAGACTTTGGTTACAAAACCAACTTCATAGATAGTTTTCAGGTTTGATGTTGCATTTTATTAGATATACCTCACTTGTTCTTTTCTCTGACTTTGTAATACCATCGCAAATGCGTATTAAATACCAAATTTATTAACGCAAGATAGTTCATGATAGTTGTACTATAAACTATTATAGTTGCAGTAAGCCCATTGACAAATGTACCAACTTTGCAAACGTCTTATGCTCGCACTACTGTCGTTATGCATTCGTGCAGCTTTGAATCGTAAAATGGACGGATTTTCACGACTCGTTTCGTAGGTTATCTTTTTAACATTGCAACAATCTGGTTATTGAA
Source organism: Watersipora subatra (assembly GCF_963576615.1). Taxonomy (NCBI): domain Eukaryota; kingdom Metazoa; phylum Bryozoa; class Gymnolaemata; order Cheilostomatida; family Watersiporidae; genus Watersipora; species Watersipora subatra. Next base: position 21,378,191 of record NC_088718.1, on the reverse strand, counting down.
ATATTTATTCTACTAAGAAGCTCAGACAGTTTCTCGACGCTGTTTACTACATGTTCACACATTGAATAAGCAACTATCGACAATTTTGTTTATGCGAAGGCCTCTACGCAGAGGGGAGATTTCTCAAAAGATATTGGTACGGCCACAGAGAAAGGAGGGACTGATCATGCTCGCGAAAATATTTGAAGCCAGTCTTAAATAACACCTCAGATGCATTTTAGACTGTTTTATACAGACAGAGGTTCAAAACCGTAGTCAATGCTATCGATATAAATGCAGTTACTGCAAAAGAAATGTTACAAGCTGTCCTAAATTCTTGAGAAATTTTTTTTGTACCAAATATTGGTTTTGCGGAAAAATTATAACAGCAGCGATTAAGAATAGTAATAAGAAAACTTGCTGTTAATTTCATCTTTTTTCGAGTGTGGAGAATGTTGTTGGAACCAGTTGCACAGAAACATTGTTTTCTGTGGCAGTTATGCATGTTTATGGATATGTTGTATAGGTATAATAGAAATATCAAGAAAGTATATCATGCATGATGCGTTATTTAGTTTTATTGCACTGCAAGGCTACCTTTACTTAACCCTAATTTGGATTATTTATTACACCAAGACTTCTCACTCACTTATTGGTAGGAAGCAATCTTTGCAGCCCTTCTTGCATGCCCTTGTGCATACTCCTAGATGACTGTTTGCTCTTTTAGATTGTCTGTTCTCTTGTTGTGCACATGAAATGCATAATGCTGCTAAGCCGCAATTATTTCATTTATTATAATTAATATATATTAATTTTGTTTGGATATTTTCCTGCACATCATCGGAATTAGCGCTGTGCTAGTTTATGATAAAAGGGGCATCAAAATACATAAAGTGATAAGTCTGGAGCACAAGCCTATTGATGATCACAAGTCTCTGACTGACCTAGAGTGATTTTCACAAATCCTAAAACAAAGGTGCACACACTCCACAACTGAATTTGAATCAAATGACAACATTGGTGAAATGGATGATAAAATAAAATTACATAGGCATTAAAATCCAACCATATCACCATCTATTCCAGTCTATGTTCAACCTGATATAATTGTTTTATTATATTAATATTGTTTTGAAGCATTAAAATAATGGTATACCTATAATAAAAAGTGACTCAATTGATGAACGCTATTAGCAAACTAGCACGCTAGTAATAAAGTGATGACTTTCCCTTATGTAGCCTTATGTACCCTTATGTAGCCTTATGTACCTTATGTATGGAGGAACAACAAACTGGTTTAGTCAAGTTTATGTTTATATTTAGTTTTTAATGTAGAGGGCTCATGGACTCATAGCTCCCTTTCTACCATTCAATGTTGTGGGCTACATACAAAACTTTAATGTAGTTGCTGAAAAATCATTGTAATTGCGCCAAAAATTAGAGTGGCTGAGTCCGTTAGGCTGTATCATATTTTTTAATTTGCTCCAATGCTCAAAAATGCTCCAATTGAGCTAATTAGCTTATTGAGAGAATATTGCAATTGTCTGACAAAAGTGAAAAATGTAAATTTCCAATTTAAACCAAACATGCTAGAAATGCTCCAATTGAGCTAATTAGCTTATTGTGAGAATATTACAAACGTCTGACAAAACTGAAAAATGTAAATTTCCAATTTCAACCAAACATGCTAGAAATGCTCCAATTGCGGAACTAAGCTTACTGTAAGAATTTTACAAACGTCTGACAAAAGTGAAAAAGTGTAAATTTCCAATTTCAACCAAACATGCTAGAAATGCTCCAATTGAGCTAATTAGCTTATTGTGAGAATATTACAAACGTCTGACAAAACTGAAAAATGTAAACTTCCAATTTTAACCAAACATGCTAGAAATGCTCAAATTGCGCAAATAAGCCTACTGTAAGAATTTTCCAAACGTCTGACAAAACTGAAAAATGTAAATTTCCAATTTCAACCAAACATGCTAGAAATGCTCCAATTGAGCTAATTAGCTTATTGTGAGAATATTGCAATTGTCTGACAAAAGTGAAAAATGTAAATTTACATTTTCAACCAAACATGTTAGAAATGCTCCAATTGAGCTAATTAGCTTATTGTGAGAATATTACAAACGTCTGACAAAACTGAAAAATGTAAATTTCCAATTTCAACCATACATGCTAGAAATGCTCCAATTGAGCTAATTAGCTTATTGTGAGAATATTACAAACGTCTGACAAAACTGAAAAATGTAAATTTCCAATTTCAAACAAACATGCTAGAAATGCTCCAATTGAGCTAATTAGCTTATTGAGAGAATATTGCAATTGTCTGACAAAAGTGAAAAATGTAAATTTCCAATTTCAACCAAACATGCTAGAAATGCTCCAATTGAGCTAATTAGCTTATTGTGAGAATATTACAAACGTCAGCCAAAAGTGAAAAATGTAAATTTCCAATTTCAACAAAACATGCTAGAAATGCTCAAATTGCGCAAATAAGCCTACTGTAAGAATTTTACAAACGTCTGACAAAACTGAAAAATGTAAATTTCCAATTTCAACCAAACATGCTAGAAATGCTCCAATTGAGCTAATTAGCTTATTGAGAGAATATTGCAATTGTCTGACAAAAGTGAAAAATGTAAATTTCCAATTTAAACCAAACATGCTAGAAATGCTCCAATTGAGCTAATTACCTTATTGTGAGAATATTACAAACGTCTGACAAAACTGAAAAATGTAAATTTCCAATTTCAACCAAACATGCTAGAAATGCTCCAATTGCGGAATTAAGCTTACTGTAAGAATTTTACAAACGTCTGACAAAACTGAAAAATGTAAATTTCCAATTTCAACCAAACATGCTAGAAATGCTCAAATTGCGCAAATAAGCCTATTGTAAGAATTTTACAAACGTCTGACAAGACTGAAAAATGTAAATTTCCAATTTCAACCAAACATGCTAGAAATGCTCCAATTGAGCTAATTAGCTTATTGAGAGAATATTGCAATTGTCTGACAAAAGTGAAAAAGGTAAATTTCCAATTTCAACCAAACATGCTAGAAATGCTCCAATTGAGCTAATTAGCTTATTGTGAGAATATTACAAACGTCTGACAAAAGTGAAAAATGTAAATTTCCAATTTCAACCAAACATGCTAGAAATGCTCAAATTGCGCAAATAAGCCTATTTTAAGAATTTTACAAACGTCTGACAAAAGTGAAAAATGTAAATTTCCAATTTCAACCAAACATGCTAGAAATGCTCCAATTGAGCTAATTAGCTTATTGAGAGAAAATTGCAATTGTCTGCCAAAAGTGAAAAATGTAAATTTCCAATTTCAACCAAACATCCTAGAAATGCTCCAATTGAGCTAATTAGCTTATTGTGAGAATATTACAAACGTCTGACAAAACTGAAAAATGTAAATTTCCAATTTCAACCAAACATGCTAGAAATGCTCCAATTGCGGAAATAAGCTTACTGTAAGAATTTTACAAACGTCTGACAAAAGTGAAAAAGTGTAAATTTCCAATTTCAACCAAACATCCTAGAAATGCTCCAATTGAGCTAATTAGCTTATTGTGAGAATATTACAAACGTCTGACAAAAGTGAAAATGTAAATTTCCAATTTCAACCAAACATGCTAGAAATGCTCAAATTGCGCAAATAAGGCTATTTTAAGAATATTACAAACGTCTGACAAAACTGAAAAATGTAAATTTCCAATTTCAACCAAACATGCTAGAAATGCTCCAATTGAGCTAATTAGCTTATTGAGAGAATATTGCAATTGTCTGACAAAAGTGAAAAATGTAAATTTCCAATTTAAACCAAACATGCTAGAAATGCTCCAATTGAGCTAATTAGCTTATTGTGAGAATATTACAAACGTCTGACAAAACTGAAAAATGTAAATTTCCAATTTCAACCAAACATGCTAGAAATGCTCCAATTGCGGAAATAAGCTTACTGTACGAATTTTACAAACGTCTGACAAAAGTGAAAAAGTGTAAATTTCCAATTTCAACCAAACATGCTAGAAATTCTCCAATTGAGCTAATTAGCTTATTGAGAGAATATTGCAATTGTCTGACAAAAGTGAAAAATGTAAATTTCCAAATTCAACCAAACATGCTAGAAATGCTCCAATTGAGCTAATTAGCTTATTGTGAGAATATTACAAACGTCTGACAAAAGTGAAAAATGTAAATTTCCAATTTCAACCAAACATGTTAGAAATGCTCCAATTGAGCTAATTAGCTTATTGTGAGAATATTACAAACGTCTGACAAAACTGAAAAATGTAAATTTCCAATTTCAACCAAACATGCTAGAAATGCTCCAATTGAGCTAATTAGCTTATTGTGAGAATATTACAAACGTCTGACAAAAGTGAAAAATGTAAATTTCCAATTTAAACCAAACATGCTAGAAATGCTCCAATTGAGCTAATTAGCTTATTGTGAGAATATTACAAACGTCTGACAAAACTGAAAAATGTAAATTTCCAATTTCAACCAAACATGCTAGAAATGCTCCAATTGCGGAAATAAGCTTACTGTAAGAATTTTGCAAATGTCTGACAAAAGTGAAAAAGTGTAAACTTCCAATTTCAACCAAACATGCTAAAAATTCTCCAATTGAGCTAATTAGCTTATTGTGAGAATATTGCAATTGTCTGACAAAAGTGAAAAATGTAAATTTCCAAATTCAACCAAACATGCTAGAAATGCTCCAATTGCGGAAATAAGCTTACTGTAAGAATTTTACAAACGTCTGACAAAAGTGAAAAAGTGTAAATTTCCAATTTCAACCAAACATGTTAGAAATGCTCCAATTGAGCTAATTAGCTTATTGTGAGAATATTACAAACGTCTGACAAAACTGAAAAATGTAAATTTCCAATTTCAACCATACATGCTAGAAATGCTCCAATTGAGCTAATTAGCTTATTGTGAGAATATTACAAACGTCTGACAAAACTGAAAAATGTAAATTTCCAATTTCAAACAAACATGCTAGAAATGCTCCAATTGAGCTAATTAGCTTATTGAGAGAATATTGCAATTGTCTGACAAAAGTGAAAAATGTAAATTTCCAATTTCAACCAAACATGCTAGAAATGCTCCAATTGAGCTAATTAGCTTATTGTGAGAATATTACAAACGTCAGCCAAAAGTGAAAAATGTAAATTTCCAATTTCAACAAAACATGCTAGAAATGCTCAAATTGCGCAAATAAGCCTACTGTAAGAATTTGACAAACGTCTGACAAAACTGAAAAATGTAAATTTCCAATTTCAACCAAACATGCTAGAAATGCTCCAATTGAGCTAATTAGCTTATTGAGAGAATATTGCAATTGTCTGACAAAAGTGAAAAATGTAAATTTCCAATTTAAACCAAACATGCTAGAAATGCTCCAATTGAGCTAAATACCTTATTGTGAGAATATTACAAACGTCTGACAAAACTGAAAAATGTAAATTTCCAATTTCAACCAAACATGCTAGAAATGCTCAAATTGCGCAAATAAGCCTATTGTAAGAATTTTACAAACGTCTGACAAGACTGAAAAATGTAAATTTCCAATTTCAACCAAACATGCTAGAAATGCTCCAATTGAGCTAATTAGCTTATTGAGAGAATATTGCAATTGTCTGACAAAAGTGAAAAATGTAAATTTCCAATTTCAACCAAACATGCTAGAAATGCTCCAATTGAGCTAATTAGCTTATTGTGAGAATATTACAAACGTCTGACAAAAGTGAAAAATGTAAATTTCCAATTTCAACCAAACATGCTAGAAATGCTCAAATTGCGCAAATAAGCCTATTTTAAGAATTTTACAAACGTCTGACAAAAGTGAAAAATGTAAATTTCCAATTTCAACCAAACATGCTAGAAATGCTCCAATTGAGCTAATTAGCTTATTGAGAGAAAATTGCAATTGTCTGCCAAAAGTGAAAAATGTAAATTTCCAATTTCAACCAAACATGCTAGAAATGCTCCAATTGAGCTAATTAGCTTATTGTGAGAATATTACAAACGTCTGACAAAACTGAAAAATGTAAATTTCCAATTTCAACCAAACATGCTAGAAATGCTCCAATTGCGGAAATAAGCTTACTGTAAGAATTTTACAAACGTCTGACAAAAGTGAAAAAGTGTAAATTTCCAATTTCAACCAAACATCCTAGAAATGCTCCAATTGAGCTAATTAGCTTATTGTGAGAATATTACAAACGTCTGACAAAAGTGAAAATGTAAATTTCCAATTTCAACCAAACATGCTAGAAATGCTCAAATTGCGCAAATAAGGCTATTTTAAGAATATTACAAACGTCTGAGAAAACTGAAAAATGTAAATTTCCAATTTCAACCAAACATGCTAGAAATGCTCCAATTGAGCTAATTAGCTTATTGAGAGAATATTGCAATTGTCTGACAAAAGTGAAAAATGTAAATTTCCAATTTAAACCAAACATGCTAGAAATGCTCCAATTGAGCTAATTAGCTTATTGTGAGAATATTACAAACGTCTGACAAAACTGAAAAATGTAAATTTCCAATTTCAACCAAACATGCTAGAAATTCTCCAATTGAGCTAATTAGCTTATTGTGAGAATATTACAAACGTCTGACAAAACTGAAAAATGTAAATTTCCAATTTCAACCAAACATGCTAGAAATGCTCCAATTGCGGAAATAAGCTTACTGTAAGAATTTTACAAACGTCTGACAAAAGTGAAAAAGTGTAAATTTCCAATTTCAACCAAACATGCTAAAAATTCTCCAATTGAGCTAATTAGCTTATTGAGAGAATATTGCAATTGTCTGACAAAAGTGAAAAATGTAAATTTCCAAATTCAACCAAACATGCTAGAAATGCTCCAATTGAGCTAATTAGCTTATTGTGAGAATATTACAAACGTCTGACAAAAGTGAAAAATGTAAATTTACAATTTCAACCAAACATGTTAGAAATGCTCCAATTGAGCTAATTAGCTTATTGTGAGAATATTACAAACGTCTGACAAAACTGAAAAATGTAAATTTCCAATTTCAACCAAACATGCTAGAAATGCTCCAATTGAGCTAATTAGCTTATTGTGAGAATATTACAAACGTCTGACAAAAGTGAAAAATGTAAATTTCCAATTTTAACCAAACATGCTAGAAATGCTCAAATTGCGCAAATAAGCCTACTGTAAGAATTTTCCAAACGTCTGACAAAACTGAAAAATGTAAATTTACAATTTCAACCAAACATGCTAGAAATGTTCCAATTGAGCTAATTAGCTTATTGTGAGAATATTGCAATTGTCTGACAAAAGTGAAAAATGTAAATTCACAATTTCAACCAAACATGTTAGAAATGCTCCAATTGAGCTAATTAGCTTATTGTGAGAATATTGCAATTGTCTGACAAAAGTGAAAAATGTAAATTTACAATTTCAACCAAACATGTTAGAAATGCTCCAATTGAGCTAATTAGCTTATTGTGAGAATATTACAAACGTCTGACCAAACTGAAAAATGTAAATTTCCAATTTCAACCAAACATGCTAGAAATGCTCCAATTGAGCTAATTAGCTTATTGTGAGAATATTACAAACGTCTGACCAAACTGAAAAATGTAAATTTCCAATTTCAACCAAACATGCTAGAAATGCTCCAATTGAGCTAATTAGCTTATTGTGAGAATATTACAAACGTCTGACAAAACTGAAAAATGTAAATTTCCAATTTCAACCATACATGCTAGAAATGCTCCAATTGAGCTAATTAGCTTATTGTGAGAATATTACAAACGTCTGACAAAACTGAAAAATGTAAATTTCCAATTTCAACCAAACATGCTAGAAATGCTCCAATTGAGCTAATTAGCTTATTGTGAGAATATTACAAACGTCTGACAAAACTGAAAAATGTAAATTTCCAATTTCAACCAAACATGTTAGAATTGCTCCAATTGAGCTAATTAGCTTATTGTGAGAATATTGCAATCGTCTGACAAAAGTGAAAAATGTAAATTTCCAATTTTAACCAAACATGCTAGAAATGCTCAAATTGCGCAAATAAGCCTACTGTAAGAATTTTCCAAACGTCTGACAAAACTGAAAAATGTAAATTTACAATTTCAACCAAACATGCTAGAAATGTTCCAATTGAGCTAATTAGCTTATTGTGAGAATATTGCAATTGTCTGACAAAAGTGAAAAATGTAAATTCACAATTTCAACCAAACATGTTAGAAATGCTCCAATTGAGCTAATTAGCTTATTGTGAGAATATTGCAATTGTCTGACAAAAGTGAAAAATGTAAATTTACAATTTCAACCAAACATGTTAGAAATGCTCCAATTGAGCTAATTAGCTTATTGTGAGAATATTACAAACGTCTGACCAAACTGAAAAATGTAAATTTCCAATTTCAACCAAACATGCTAGAAATGCTCCAATTGAGCTAATTAGCTTATTGTGAGAATATTACAAACGTCTGACCAAACTGAAAAATGTAAATTTCCAATTTCAACCAAACATGCTAGAAATGCTCCAATTGAGCTAATTAGCTTATTGTGAGAATATTACAAACGTCTGACAAAACTGAAAAATGTAAATTTCCAATTTCAACCATACATGCTAGAAATGCTCCAATTGAGCTAATTAGCTTATTGTGAGAATATTACAAACGTCTGACAAAACTGAAAAATGTAAATTTCCAATTTCAACCAAACATGCTAGAAATGCTCCAATTGAGCTAATTAGCTTATTGTGAAAATATTACAAACGTCTGACAAAACTGAAAAATGTAAATTTCCAATTTCAACCAAACATGCTAGAAATGCTCAAATTGCGCAAATAAGCCTACTGTAAGAGTTTTACAAACGTCTGACAAAACTGAAAAATGTAAATTTCCAGTTTCAACCAAACATGCTAGAAATGCTCCAATTGAGCTAATTAGCTTATTGAGAGAATATTGCAATTGTCTGACAAAAGTGAAAAATGTAAATTTCCAATTTCAACCAAACATGCTAGAAATGCTCCAATTGAGCTAATTAGCTTATTGTGAGAATATTACAAACGTCTGCCAAAAGTGAAAAATGTAAATTTCCAATTTCAACCAAACATGCTAGAAATGCTCAAATTGCGCAAATAAGCCTACTGTAAGAATTTTACAAACGTCTGACAAAACTGAAAAATGTAAATTTCCAATTTCAACCAAACATGCTAGAAATGCTCCAATTGAGCTAATTAGCTTATTGAGAGAATATTGCAATTGTCTGACAAAAGTGAAAAATGTAAATTTCCAATTTAAACCAAACATGCTAGAAATGCTCCAATTGAGCTAATTAGCTTATTGTGAGAATATTACAAACGTCTGACAAAACTGAAAAATGTAAATTTCCAATTTCAACCAAACATGCTAGAAATGCTCCAATTGCCGAAATAAGCTTACTGTAAGAATTTTACAAACGTCTGACAAAACTGAAAAATGTAAATTTCCAATTTCAACCAAACATGCTAGAAATGCTCAAATTGCGCAAATAAGCCTATTGTAAGAATAACATGCTAGAATTGCTCCAATTGAGCTAATTAGCTTATTGAGAGAATATTGCAATTGTCTGACAAAAGTGGAAAATGTAAATTTCCAAATTCAACCAAACATGCTAGAAATGCTCCAATTGAGCTAATTAGCTTATTGTGAGAATATTACAAACGTCTGACAAAAGTGAAAAATGTAAATTTCCAATTTCAACTAAACATGCTAGAAATGCTCCAATTGAGCTAATTAGCTTATTGGGAGAATATTGCAATTGTCTGACAAAAGTGAAAAATGTAAATTTCCAATTTCAACCAAACATGCTAGAAATGCTCCAATTGAGCTAATTAGCTTATTGTGAGAATATTACAAACGTCTGCCAAAACTGAAAAATGTAAATTTCCAATTTCAACCAATCATGCTAGAAATGCTCCAATTGAGCTAATTAGCTTATTGAGAGAATATTGCAATTGTCTGACAAAAGTGAAAAATGTAAATTTCCAATTTAAACCAAACATGCTAGAAATGCTCCAATTGAGCTAATTAGCTTATTGTGAGAATATTACAAACGTGTGACAAAACTGAAAAATGTAAAGTTCCAATTTCAACCAAACATGCTAGAAATGCTCAAATTGCGCAAATAAGCCTACTGTAAGAATTTTACAAACGTCTGACAAAACTGAAAAATGTAAATTTCCAATTTCAACCAAACATGCTAGAAATGCTCCAATTGAGCTAATTAGCTTATTGTGAGAATATTACAAACGTCTGACAAAACTGAAAAATGTAAATTTTCAATTTCAACCAAACATGCTAGAAATGCTCAAATTGCGAAAATAAGCCTACTGTAAGAATTTTCCAAACGTCTGACAAAACTGAAAAATGTAAATTTTCAATTTCAACCAAACATGCTAGAAATGCTCCAATTGAGCTAATTAGCTTATTGTGAGAGTATTGCAATTGTCTGACAAAAGTGAAAAATGTAAATTGCCAATTTCAACCAAACATGTTAGAAATGCTCCAATTGAGCTAATTAGCTTATTGTGAGAATATTACAAACGTCTGACAAAACTGAAAAATGTAAATTGCCAATTTCAACCAAACATGTTAGAAATGCTCCAATTGAGCTAATTAGCTTATTGTGAGAATATTACAAACGTCAGCCAAAAGTGAAAAATGTAAATTTCCAATTTCAACAAAACATGCTAGAAATGCTCAAATTGCGCAAATAAGCCTACTGTAAGAATTTGACAAACGTCTGACAAAACTGAAAAATGTAAATTTCCAATTTCAACCAAACATGCTAGAAATGCTCCAATTGAGCTAATTAGCTTATTGAGAGAATATTGCAATTGTCTGACAAAAGTGAAAAATGTAAATTTCCAATTTAAACCAAACATGCTAGAAATGCTCCAATTGAGCTAATTACCTTATTGTGAGAATATTACAAACGTCTGACAAAACTGAAAAATGTAAATTTCCATTTTCAACCAAACATGCTAGAAATGCTCAAATTGCGCAAATAAGCCTACTGTAAGAATTTTCCAAACGTCTGACAAAACTGAAAAATGTAAATTTACAATTTCAACCAAACATGCTAGAAATGTTCCAATTGAGCTAATTAGCTTATTGTGAGAATATTGCAATTGTCTGACAAAAGTGAAAAATGTAAATTCACAATTTCAACCAAACATGTTAGAAATGCTCCAATTGAGCTAATTAGCTTATTGTGAGAATATTGCAATTGTCTGACAAAAGTGAAAAATGTAAATTTACAATTTCAACCAAACATGTTAGAAATGCTCCAATTGAGCTAATTAGCTTATTGTGAGAATATTACAAACGTCTGACCAAACTGAAAAATGTAAATTTCCAATTTCAACCAAACATGCTAGAAATGCTCCAATTGAGCTAATTAGCTTATTGTGAGAATATTACAAACGTCTGACCAAACTGAAAAATGTAAATTTCCAATTTCAACCAAACATGCTAGAAATGCTCCAATTGAGCTAATTAGCTTATTGTGAGAATATTACAAACGTCTGACAAAACTGAAAAATGTAAATTTCCAATTTCAACCATACATGCTAGAAATGCTCCAATTGAGCTAATTAGCTTATTGTGAGAATATTACAAACGTCTGACAAAACTGAAAAATGTAAATTTCCAATTTCAACCAAACATGCTAGAAATGCTCCAATTGAGCTAATTAGCTTATTGTGAGAATATTACAAACGTCTGACAAAACTGAAAAATGTAAATTTCCAATTTCAACCAAACATGTTAGAATTGCTCCAATTGAGCTAATTAGCTTATTGTGAGAATATTGCAATCGTCTGACAAAAGTGAAAAATGTAAATTTCCAATTTTAACCAAACATGCTAGAAATGCTCAAATTGCGCAAATAAGCCTACTGTAAGAATTTTCCAAACGTCTGACAAAACTGAAAAATGTAAATTTACAATTTCAACCAAACATGCTAGAAATGTTCCAATTGAGCTAATTAGCTTATTGTGAGAATATTGCAATTGTCTGACAAAAGTGAAAAATGTAAATTCACAATTTCAACCAAACATGTTAGAAATGCTCCAATTGAGCTAATTAGCTTATTGTGAGAATATTGCAATTGTCTGACAAAAGTGAAAAATGTAAATTTACAATTTCAACCAAACATGTTAGAAATGCTCCAATTGAGCTAATTAGCTTATTGTGAGAATATTACAAACGTCTGACCAAACTGAAAAATGTAAATTTCCAATTTCAACCAAACATGCTAGAAATGCTCCAATTGAGCTAATTAGCTTATTGTGAGAATATTACAAACGTCTGACCAAACTGAAAAATGTAAATTTCCAATTTCAACCAAACATGCTAGAAATGCTCCAATTGAGCTAATTAGCTTATTGTGAGAATATTACAAACGTCTGACAAAACTGAAAAATGTAAATTTCCAATTTCAACCATACATGCTAGAAATGCTCCAATTGAGCTAATTAGCTTATTGTGAGAATATTACAAACGTCTGACAAAACTGAAAAATGTAAATTTCCAATTTCAACCAAACATGCTAGAAATGCTCCAATTGAGCTAATTAGCTTATTGTGAAAATATTACAAACGTCTGACAAAACTGAAAAATGTAAATTTCCAATTTCAACCAAACATGCTAGAAATGCTCAAATTGCGCAAATAAGCCTACTGTAAGAGTTTTACAAACGTCTGACAAAACTGAAAAATGTAAATTTCCAGTTTCAACCAAACATGCTAGAAATGCTCCAATTGAGCTAATTAGCTTATTGAGAGAATATTGCAATTGTCTGACAAAAGTGAAAAATGTAAATTTCCAATTTCAACCAAACATGCTAGAAATGCTCCAATTGAGCTAATTAGCTTATTGTGAGAATATTACAAACGTCTGCCAAAAGTGAAAAATGTAAATTTCCAATTTCAACCAAACATGCTAGAAATGCTCAAATTGCGCAAATAAGCCTACTGTAAGAATTTTACAAACGTCTGACAAAACTGAAAAATGTAAATTTCCAATTTCAACCAAACATGCTAGAAATGCTCCAATTGAGCTAATTAGCTTATTGAGAGAATATTGCAATTGTCTGACAAAAGTGAAAAATGTAAATTTCCAATTTAAACCAAACATGCTAGAAATGCTCCAATTGAGCTAATTAGCTTATTGTGAGAATATTACAAACGTCTGACAAAACTGAAAAATGTAAATTTCCAATTTCAACCAAACATGCTAGAAATGCTCCAATTGCCGAAATAAGCTTACTGTAAGAATTTTACAAACGTCTGACAAAACTGAAAAATGTAAATTTCCAATTTCAACCAAACATGCTAGAAATGCTCAAATTGCGCAAATAAGCCTATTGTAAGAATAACATGCTAGAATTGCTCCAATTGAGCTAATTAGCTTATTGAGAGAATATTGCAATTGTCTGACAAAAGTGGAAAATGTAAATTTCCAAATTCAACCAAACATGCTAGAAATGCTCCAATTGAGCTAATTAGCTTATTGTGAGAATATTACAAACGTCTGACAAAAGTGAAAAATGTAAATTTCCAATTTCAACTAAACATGCTAGAAATGCTCCAATTGAGCTAATTAGCTTATTGGGAGAATATTGCAATTGTCTGACAAAAGTGAAAAATGTAAATTTCCAATTTCAACCAAACATGCTAGAAATGCTCCAATTGAGCTAATTAGCTTATTGTGAGAATATTACAAACGTCTGCCAAAACTGAAAAATGTAAATTTCCAATTTCAACCAATCATGCTAGAAATGCTCCAATTGAGCTAATTAGCTTATTGAGAGAATATTGCAATTGTCTGACAAAAGTGAAAAATGTAAATTTCCAATTTAAACCAAACATGCTAGAAATGCTCCAATTGAGCTAATTAGCTTATTGTGAGAATATTACAAACGTGTGACAAAACTGAAAAATGTAAAGTTCCAATTTCAACCAAACATGCTAGAAATGCTCAAATTGCGCAAATAAGCCTACTGTAAGAATTTTACAAACGTCTGACAAAACTGAAAAATGTAAATTTCCAATTTCAACCAAACATGCTAGAAATGCTCCAATTGAGCTAATTAGCTTATTGTGAGAATATTACAAACGTCTGACAAAACTGAAAAATGTAAATTTTCAATTTCAACCAAACATGCTAGAAATGCTCAAATTGCGAAAATAAGCCTACTGTAAGAATTTTCCAAACGTCTGACAAAACTGAAAAATGTAAATTTTCAATTTCAACCAAACATGCTAGAAATGCTCCAATTGAGCTAATTAGCTTATTGTGAGAGTATTGCAATTGTCTGACAAAAGTGAAAAATGTAAATTGCCAATTTCAACCAAACATGTTAGAAATGCTCCAATTGAGCTAATTAGCTTATTGTGAGAATATTACAAACGTCTGACAAAACTGAAAAATGTAAATTGCCAATTTCAACCAAACATGTTAGAAATGCTCCAATTGAGCTAATTAGCTTATTGTGAGAATATTACAAACGTCAGCCAAAAGTGAAAAATGTAAATTTCCAATTTCAACAAAACATGCTAGAAATGCTCAAATTGCGCAAATAAGCCTACTGTAAGAATTTGACAAACGTCTGACAAAACTGAAAAATGTAAATTTCCAATTTCAACCAAACATGCTAGAAATGCTCCAATTGAGCTAATTAGCTTATTGAGAGAATATTGCAATTGTCTGACAAAAGTGAAAAATGTAAATTTCCAATTTAAACCAAACATGCTAGAAATGCTCCAATTGAGCTAATTACCTTATTGTGAGAATATTACAAACGTCTGACAAAACTGAAAAATGTAAATTTCCATTTTCAACCAAACATGCTAGAAATGCTCAAATTGCGCAAATAAGCCTATTGTAAGAATTTTACAAACGTCTGACAAGACTGAAAAATGTAAATTTCCAATTTCAACCAAACATGCTAGAAATGCTCCAATTGAGCTAATTAGCTTATTGAGAGAATATTGCAATTGTCTGACAAAAGTGAAAAATGTAAATTTCCAATTTCAACCAAACATGCTAGAAATGCTCCAATTGAGCTAATTAGCTTATTGTGAGAATATTACAAACGTCTGACAAAAGTGAAAAATGTAAATTTCCAATTTCAACCAAACATGCTAGAAATGCTCAAATTGCGCAAATAAGCCTATTTTAAGAATTTTACAAACGTCTGACAAAAGTGAAAAATGTAAATTTCCAATTTCAACCAAACATGCTAGAAATGCTCCAATTGAGCTAATTAGCTTATTGAGAGAAAATTGCAATTGTCTGCCAAAAGTGAAAAATGTAAATTTCCAATTTCAACCAAACATGCTAGAAATGCTCCAATTGAGCTAATTAGCTTATTGTGAGAATATTACAAACGTCTGACAAAACTGAAAAATGTAAATTTCCAATTTCAACCAAACATGCTAGAAATGCTCCAATTGCGGAAATAAGCTTACTGTAAGAATTTTACAAACGTCTGACAAAAGTGAAAAAGTGTAAATTTCCAATTTCAACCAAACATCCTAGAAATGCTCCAATTGAGCTAATTAGCTTATTGTGAGAATATTGCAATTGTCTGACAAAAGTGAAAAATGTAAATTTACAATTTCAACCAAACATGTTAGAAATGCTCCAATTGAGCTAATTAGCTTATTGTGAGAATATTGCAATTGTCTGACAAAAGTGAAAAATGTAAATTTCCAATTTCAACCAAACATGCTAGAAATGCTCCAATTGAGCTAATTAGCTTATTGTGAGAATATTACAAACGTCTGACAAAACTGAAAAATGTAAATTTCCAATTTCAACCATACATGCTAGAAATGCTCCAATTGAGCTAATTAGCTTATTGTGAGAATATTACAAACGTCTGACAAAACTGAAAAATGTAAATTTCCAATTTCAACCAAACATGCTAGAAATGCTCCAATTGAGCTAATTAGCTTATTGTGAGAATATTACAAACGTCTGACAAAACTGAAAAATGTAAATTTCCAATTTCAACCAAACATGTTAGAATTGCTCCAATTGAGCTAATTAGCTTATTGTGAGAATATTGCAATCGTCTGACAAAAGTGAAAAATGTAAATTTCCAATTTAATCCAAACATGCTAGAAATTCTCCAATTGAGCTAATTAGCTTATTGTGAAAATATTACAAACGTCTGACAAAACTGAAAAATGTAAATTTCCAATTTCAACCAAACATGCTAGAAATGCTCAAATTGCGCAAATAAGCCTACTGTAAGAGTTTTACAAACGTCTGACAAAACTGAAAAATGTAAATTTCCAGTTTCAACCAAACATGCTAGAAATGCTCCAATTGAGCTAATTAGCTTATTGAGAGAATATTGCAATTGTCTGACAAAAGTGAAAAATGTAAATTTCCAATTTCAACCAAACATGCTAGAAATGCTCCAATTGAGCTAATTAGCTTATTGTGAGAATATTACAAACGTCTGCCAAAAGTGAAAAATGTAAATTTCCAATTTCAACCAAACATGCTAGAAATGCTCAAATTGCGCAAATAAGCCTACTGTAAGAATTTTACAAACGTCTGACAAAACTGAAAAATGTAAATTTCCAATTTCAACCAAACATGCTAGAAATGCTCCAATTGAGCTAATTAGCTTATTGAGAGAATATTGCAATTGTCTGACAAAAGTGAAAAATGTAAATTTCCAATTTAAACCAAACATGCTAGAAATGCTCCAATTGAGCTAATTAGCTTATTGTGAGAATATTACAAACGTCTGACAAAACTGAAAAATGTAAATTTCCAATTTCAACCAAACATGCTAGAAATGCTCCAATTGCCGAAATAAGCTTACTGTAAGAATTTTACAAACGTCTGACAAAACTGAAAAATGTAAATTTCCAATTTCAACCAAACATGCTAGAAATGCTCAAATTGCGCAAATAAGCCTATTGTAAGAATTTTACAAACGTCTGACAAGACTGAAAAATGTAAATTTCCAATTTCAACCAAACATGCTAGAATTGCTCCAATTGAGCTAATTAGCTTATTGAGAGAATATTGCAATTGTCTGACAAAAGTGGAAAATGTAAATTTCCAAATTCAACCAAACATGCTAGAAATGCTCCAATTGAGCTAATTAGCTTATTGTGAGAATATTACAAACGTCTGACAAAAGTGAAAAATGTAAATTTCCAATTTCAACTAAACATGCTAGAAATGCTCCAATTGAGCTAATTAGCTTATTGGGAGAATATTGCAATTGTCTGACAAAAGTGAAAAATGTAAATTTCCAATTTCAACCAAACATGCTAGAAATGCTCCAATTGAGCTAATTAGCTTATTGTGAGAATATTACAAACGTCTGCCAAAACTGAAAAATGTAAATTTCCAATTTCAACCAATCATGCTAGAAATGCTCCAATTGAGCTTATTAGCTTATTGAGAGAATATTGCAATTGTCTGACAAAAGTGAAAAATGTAAATTTCCAATTTAAACCAAACATGCTAGAAATGCTCCAATTGAGCTAATTAGCTTATTGTGAGAATATTACAAACCTGTGACAAAACTGAAAAATGTAAATTTCCAATTTCAACCAAACATGCTAGAAATGCTCAAATTGCGCAAATAAGCCTACTGTAAGAATTTTACAAACGTCTGACAAAACTGAAAAATGTAAATTTCCAATTTCAACCAAACATGCTAGAAATGCTCCAATTGAGCTAATTAGCTTATTGTGAGAATATTACAAACGTCTGACAAAACTGAAAAATGTAAATTTTCAATTTCAACCAAACATGCTAGAAATGCTCAAATTGCGAAAATAAGCCTACTGTAAGAATTTTCCAAACGTCTGACAAAACTGAAAAATGTAAATTTTCAATTTCAACCAAACATGCTAGAAATGCTCCAATTGAGCTAATTAGCTTATTGTGAGAATATTGCAATTGTCTGACAAAAGTGAAAAATGTAAATTGCCAATTTCAACCAAACATGTTAGAAATGCTCCAATTGAGCTAATTAGCTTATTGTGAGAATATTACAAACGTCTGACAAAACTGAAAAATGTAAATTTCCAATTTCAACCAAACATGCTAGAAATGCTCCAATTGAGCTAATTAGCTTATTGAGAGAATATTGCAATTGTCTGACAAAAGTGAAAAATGTAAATTTCCAATTTAAACCAAACATGCTAGAAATGCTCCAATTGAGCTAATTAGCTTATTGTGAGAATATTACAAACGTCTGACAAAACTGAAAAATGTAAATTTCCAATTTCAACCAAACATGCTAGAAATGCTCCAATTGAGAAATAAGCTTACTGTAAGAATTTTACAAACGTCTGACAAAAGTGAAAAAGTGTAAATTTCCAATTTCAACCAAACATGCTAGAAATGCTCCAATTGAGCTAATTAGCTTATTGTGAGAATATTACAAACGTCTGACAAAAGTGAAAAATCTAAATTTCCAATTTTAACCAAACATGCTAGAAATGCTCAAATTGCGCAAATAAGCCTACTGTAAGAATTTTACAAACGTCTGACAAAACTGAAAAATGTAAATTTCCAATTTCAACCAAACATGCTAGAAATGCTCCAATTGAGCTAATTAGCTTATTGTGAGAATATTACAAACGTCTGACAAAACTGAAAAATGTAAATTTCCAATTTCAACCAAACATGCTAGAAATGCTCAAATTGCGCAAATAAGCCTACTGTAAGAATTTTACAAACGTCTGACAAAAGTGAAAAATGTAAATTTCCAATTTCAACCAAACATGCTAGAAATGCTCCAATTGAGCTAATTAGCTTATTGTGAGAATATTACAAACGTCTGACAAAACTGAAAAATGTAAATTTCCAATTTCAACCAAACATGTTAGAAATGCTCCAATTGAGCTAATTAGCTTATTGTGAGAATATTGCAATTCTTTGACAAAAGTGAAAAATGGAAATTTCCAATTTCAACCAAACATGCTAGAAATGCTCCAATTGAGCTAATTAGCTTATTGTGAGAATATTACAAACGTCTGACAAAAGTGAAAAATGTAAATTTCCAATTTCAACAAAACATGCTAGAAATGCTCAAATTGCGCAAATAAGCCTACTGTAAGAATTTTACAAACGTCTGACAAAACTGAAAAATGTAAATTTCCAATTTCAACCAATCATGCTAGAAATGCTCCAATTGAGCTAATTAGCTTATTGAGAGAATATTGCAATTGTCTGACAAAAGTGAAAAATGTAAATTTCCAATTTAAACCAAACATGCTAGAAATGCTCCAATTGAGCTAATTAGCTTATTGTGAGAATATTACAAACGTGTGACAAAACTGAAAAATGTAAAGTTCCAATTTCAACCAAACATGCTAGAAATGCTCAAATTGCGCAAATAAGCCTACTGTAAGAATTTTACAAACGTCTGACAAAACTGAAAAATGTAAATTTCCAATTTCAACCAAACATGCTAGAAATGCTCCAATTGAGCTAATTAGCTTATTGTGAGAATATTACAAACGTGTGACAAAACTGAAAAATGTAAAGTTCCAATTTCAACCAAACATGCTAGAAATGCTCAAATTGCGCAAATAAGCCTACTGTAAGAATTTTACAAACGTCTGACAAAACTGAAAAATGTAAATTTCCAATTTCAACCAAACATGCTAGAAATGCTCCAATTGAGCTAATTAGCTTATTGTGAGAATATTACAAACGTCTGACAAAACTGAAAAATGTAAATTTCCAATTTCAACCAAACATGCTAGAAATGCTCCAATTGAGCTAATTAGCTTATTGTGAGAATATTACAAACGTCTGCCAAAACTGAAAAATGTAAATTTCCAATTTCAACCAATCATGCTAGAAATGCTCCAATTGAGCTAATTAGCTTATTGAGAGAATATTGCAATTGTCTGACAAAAGTGAAAAATGTAAATTTCCAATTTAAACCAAACATGCTAGAAATGCTCCAATTGAGCTAATTAGCTTATTGTGAGAATATTACAAACGTGTGACAAAACTGAAAAATGTAAAGTTCCAATTTCAACCAAACATGCTAGAAATGCTCAAATTGCGCAAATAAGCCTACTGTAAGAATTTTACAAACGTCTGACAAAACTGAAAAATGTAAATTTCCAATTTCAACCAAACATGCTAGAAATGCTCCAATTGAGCTAATTAGCTTATTGTGAGAATATTACAAACGTCTGACAAAACTGAAAAATGTAAATTTTCAATTTCAACCAAACATGCTAGAAATGCTCAAATTGCGAAAATAAGCCTACTGTAAGAATTTTCCAAACGTCTGACAAAACTGAAAAATGTAAATTTTCAATTTCAACCAAACATGCTAGAAATGCTCCAATTGAGCTAATTAGCTTATTGTGAGAATATTGCAATTGTCTGACAAAAGTGAAAAATGTAAATTGCCAATTTCAACCAAACATGTTAGAAATGCTCCAATTGAGCTAATTAGCTTATTGTGAGAATATTACAAACGTCTGACAAAACTGAAAAATGTAAATTGCCAATTTCAACCAAACATGTTAGAAATGCTCCAATTGAGCTAATTAGCTTATTGTGAGAATATTACAAACATCAGCCAAAAGTGAAAAATGTAAATTTCCAATTTCAACAAAACATGCTAGAAATGCTCGAATTGCGCAAATAAGCCTACTGTAAGAATTTGACAAACGTCTGACAAAACTGAAAAATGTAAATTTCCAATTTCAACCAAACATGCTAGAAATGCTCCAATTGAGCTAATTAGCTTATTGAGAGAATATTGCAATTGTCTGACAAAAGTGAAAAATGTAAATTTCCAATTTAAACCAAACATGCTAGAAATGCTCCAATTGAGCTAATTACCTTATTGTGAGAATATTACAAACGTCTGACAAAACTGAAAAATGTAAATTTCCATTTTCAACCAAACATGCTAGAAATGCTCAAATTGCGCAAATAAGCCTATTGTAAGAATTTTACAAACGTCTGACAAGACTGAAAAATGTAAATTTCCAATTTCAACCAAACATGCTAGAAATGCTCCAATTGAGCTAATTAGCTTATTGAGAGAATATTGCAATTGTCTGACAAAAGTGAAAAATGTAAATTTCCAATTTCAACCAAACATGCTAGAAATGCTCCAATTGAGCTAATTAGCTTATTGTGAGAATATTACAAACGTCTGACAAAAGTGAAAAATGTAAATTTCCAATTTCAACCAAACATGCTAGAAATGCTCAAATTGCGCAAATAAGCCTATTTTAAGAATTTTACAAACGTCTGACAAAAGTGAAAAATGTAAATTTCCAATTTCAACCAAACATGCTAGAAATGCTCCAATTGAGCTAATTAGCTTATTGAGAGAAAATTGCAATTGTCTGCCAAAAGTGAAAAATGTAAATTTCCAATTTCAACCAAACATGCTAGAAATGCTCCAATTGAGCTAATTAGCTTATTGTGAGAATATTACAAACGTCTGACAAAACTGAAAAATGTAAATTTCCAATTTCAACCAAACATGCTAGAAATGCTCCAATTGCGGAAATAAGCTTACTGTAAGAATTTTACAAACGTCTGACAAAAGTGAAAAAGTGTAAATTTCCAATTTCAACCAAACATCCTAGAAATGCTCCAATTGAGCTAATTAGCTTATTGTGAGAATATTGCAATTGTCTGACAAAAGTGAAAAATGTAAATTTACAATTTCAACCAAACATGTTAGAAATGCTCCAATTGAGCTAATTAGCTTATTGTGAGAATATTGCAATTGTCTGACAAAAGTGAAAAATGTAAATTTCCAATTTCAACCAAACATGCTAGAAATGCTCCAATTGAGCTAATTAGCTTATTGTGAGAATATTACAAACGTCTGACCAAACTGAAAAATGTAAATTTCCAATTTCAACCAAACATGCTAGAAATGCTCCAATTGAGCTAATTAGCTTATTGTGAGAATATTACAAACGTCTGACAAAACTGAAAAATGTAAATTTCCAATTTCAACCATACATGCTAGAAATGCTCCAATTGAGCTAATTAGCTTATTGTGAGAATATTACAAACGTCTGACAAAACTGAAAAATGTAAATTTCCAATTTCAACCAAACATGCTAGAAATGCTCCAATTGAGCTAATTAGCTTATTGTGAGAATATTACAAACGTCTGACAAAACTGAAAAATGTAAATTTCCAATTTCAACCAAACATGTTAGAATTGCTCCAATTGAGCTAATTAGCTTATTGTGAGAATATTGCAATCGTCTGACAAAAGTGAAAAATGTAAATTTCCAATTTAATCCAAACATGCTAGAAATTCTCCAATTGAGCTAATTAGCTTATTGTGAGAATATTACAAACGTCTGACAAAACTGAAAAATGTAAATTTCCAATTTCAACCAAACATGCTAGAAATGCTCCAATTGCGGAAATAAGCTTACTGTAAGAATTTTACAAACGTCTGACAAAAGTGAAAAAGTGTAAATTTCCAATTTCAACCAAACATGCTAGAAATGCTCCAATTGAGCTAATTAGCTTATTGTGAGAATATTACAAACGTCTGACAAAAGTGAAAAATCTAAATTTCCAATTTTAACCAAACATGCTAGAAATGCTCAAATTGCGCAAATAAGCCTACTGTAAGAATTTTACAAACGTCTGACAAAACTGAAAAATGTAAATTTCCAATTTCAACCAAACATGCTAGAAATGCTCCAATTGAGCTAATTAGCTTATTGTGAGAATATTACAAACGTCTGACAAAAGTGAAAAATGTAAATTTCCAATTTCAACAAAACATGCTAGAAATGCTCAAATTGCGCAAATAAGCCTACTGTAAGAATTTTACAAACGTCTGACAAAACTGAAAAATGTAAATTTCCAATTTCAACCAAACATGTTAGAAATGCTCCAATTGAGCTAATTAGCTTATTGTGAGAATATTGCAATTCTTTGACAAAAGTGAAAAATGGAAATTTCCAATTTCAACCAAACATGCTAGAAATGCTCCAATTGAGCTAATTAGCTTATTGTGAGAATATTACAAACGTCTGACAAAAGTGAAAAATGTAAATTTCCAATTTCAACAAAACATGCTAGAAATGCTCAAATTGCGCAAATAAGCCTACTGTAAGAATTTTACAAACGTCTGACAAAACTGAAAAATGTAAATTTCCAATTTCAACCAATCATGCTAGAAATGCTCCAATTGAGCTAATTAGCTTATTGAGAGAATATTGCAATTGTCTGACAAAAGTGAAAAATGTAAATTTCCAATTTAAACCAAACATGCTAGAAATGCTCCAATTGAGCTAATTAGCTTATTGTGAGAATATTACAAACGTGTGACAAAACTGAAAAATGTAAAGTTCCAATTTCAACCAAACATGCTAGAAATGCTCAAATTGCGCAAATAAGCCTACTGTAAGAATTTTACAAACGTCTGACAAAACTGAAAAATGTAAATTTCCAATTTCAACCAAACATGCTAGAAATGCTCCAATTGAGCTAATTAGCTTATTGTGAGAATATTACAAACCTCTGACAAAAGTGAAAAATGTAAATTTCCAATTTAAACCAAACATGCTAGAAATGCTCCAATTGAGCTAATTAGCTTATTGTGAGAATATTACAAACGTCTGACAAAACTGAAAAATGTAAATTTCCAATTTCAACCAAACATGCTAGAAATGCTCCAATTGAGAAATAAGCTTACTGTAAGAATTTTACAAACGTCTGACAAAAGTGAAAAAGTGTAAATTTCCAATTTCAACCAAACATGCTAGAAATGCTCCAATTGAGCTAATTAGCTTATTGTGAGAATATTACAAACGTCTGACAAAAGTGAAAAATCTAAATTTCCAATTTTAACCAAACATGCTAGAAATGCTCAAATTGCGCAAATAAGCCTACTGTAAGAATTTTACAAACGTCTGACAAAACTGAAAAATGTAAATTTCCAATTTCAACCAAACATGCTAGAAATGCTCCAATTGAGCTAATTAGCTTATTGTGAGAATATTACAAACGTCTGACAAAACTGAAAAATGTAAATTTCCAATTTCAACCAAACATGCTAGAAATGCTCAAATTGCGCAAATAAGCCTACTGTAAGAATTTTACAAACGTCTGACAAAAGTGAAAAATGTAAATTTCCAATTTCAACCAAACATGCTAGAAATGCTCCAATTGAGCTAATTAGCTTATTGTGAGAATATTACAAACGTCTGACAAAACTGAAAAATGTAAATTTCCAATTTCAACAAAACATGTTAGAAATGCTCCAATTGAGCTAATTAGCTTATTGTGAGAATATTGCAATTCTTTGACAAAAGTGAAAAATGGAAATTTCCAATTTCAACCAAACATGCTAGAAATGCTCCAATTGAGCTAATTAGCTTATTGTGAGAATATTACAAACGTCTGACAAAAGTGAAAAATGTAAATTTCCAATTTCAACAAAACATGCTAGAAATGCTCAAATTGCGCAAATAAGCCTACTGTAAGAATTTTACAAACGTCTGACAAAACTGAAAAATGTAAATTTCCAATTTCAACCAATCATGCTAGAAATGCTCCAATTGAGCTAATTAGCTTATTGAGAGAATATTGCAATTGTCTGACAAAAGTGAAAAATGTAAATTTCCAATTTAAACCAAACATGCTAGAAATGCTCCAATTGAGCTAATTAGCTTATTGTGAGAATATTACAAACGTGTGACAAAACTGAAAAATGTAAAGTTCCAATTTCAACCAAACATGCTAGAAATGCTCAAATTGCGCAAATAAGCCTACTGTAAGAATTTTACAAACGTCTGACAAAACTGAAAAATGTAAATTTCCAATTTCAACCAAACATGCTAGAAATGCTCCAATTGAGCTAATTAGCTTATTGTGAGAATATTACAAACGTGTGACAAAACTGAAAAATGTAAAGTTCCAATTTCAACCAAACATGCTAGAAATGCTCAAATTGCGCAAATAAGCCTACTGTAAGAATTTTACAAACGTCTGACAAAACTGAAAAATGTAAATTTCCAATTTCAACCAAACATGCTAGAAATGCTCCAATTGAGCTAATTAGCTTATTGTGAGAATATTACAAACGTCTGACAAAACTGAAAAATGTAAATTTCCAATTTCAACCAAACATGCTAGAAATGCTCCAATTGAGCTAATTAGCTTATTGTGAGAA
Organism: Watersipora subatra; assembly: GCF_963576615.1. NCBI lineage: Eukaryota > Metazoa > Bryozoa > Gymnolaemata > Cheilostomatida > Watersiporidae > Watersipora > Watersipora subatra. Next base: position 21,352,958 of record NC_088718.1, on the reverse strand, counting down.
TATTACAAACGTCTGCCAAAACTGAAAAATGTAAATTTCCAATTTCAACCAATCATGCTAGAAATGCTCCAATTGAGCTAATTAGCTTATTGAGAGAATATTGCAATTGTCTGACAAAAGTGAAAAATGTAAATTTCCAATTTAAACCAAACATGCTAGAAATGCTCCAATTGAGCTAATTAGCTTATTGTGAGAATATTACAAACGTGTGACAAAACTGAAAAATGTAAAGTTCCAATTTCAACCAAACATGCTAGAAATGCTCAAATTGCGCAAATAAGCCTACTGTAAGAATTTTACAAACGTCTGACAAAACTGAAAAATGTAAATTTCCAATTTCAACCAAACATGCTAGAAATGCTCCAATTGAGCTAATTAGCTTATTGTGAGAATATTACAAACGTCTGACAAAACTGAAAAATGTAAATTTTCAATTTCAACCAAACATGCTAGAAATGCTCAAATTGCGAAAATAAGCCTACTGTAAGAATTTTCCAAACGTCTGACAAAACTGAAAAAGTGTAAATTTCCAATTTCAACCAAACATGCTAGAAATGCTCCAATTGAGCTAATTAGCTTATTGTGAGAATATTACAAACGTCTGACAAAAGTGAAAAATCTAAATTTCCAATTTTAACCAAACATGCTAGAAATGCTCAAATTGCGCAAATAAGCCTACTGTAAGAATTTTACAAACGTCTGACAAAACTGAAAAATGTAAATTTCCAATTTCAACCAAACATGCTAGAAATGCTCCAATTGAGCTAATTAGCTTATTGTGAGAATATTACAAACGTCTGACAAAAGTGAAAAATGTAAATTTCCAATTTCAACAAAACATGCTAGAAATGCTCAAATTGCGCAAATAAGCCTACTGTAAGAATTTTACAAACGTCTGACAAAACTGAAAAATGTAAATTTCCAATTTCAACCAAACATGTTAGAAATGCTCCAATTGAGCTAATTAGCTTATTGTGAGAATATTGCAATTCTTTGACAAAAGTGAAAAATGGAAATTTCCAATTTCAACCAAACATGCTAGAAATGCTCCAATTGAGCTAATTAGCTTATTGTGAGAATATTACAAACGTCTGACAAAAGTGAAAAATGTAAATTTCCAATTTCAACAAAACATGCTAGAAATGCTCAAATTGCGCAAATAAGCCTACTGTAAGAATTTTACAAACGTCTGACAAAACTGAAAAATGTAAATTTCCAATTTCAACCAATCATGCTAGAAATGCTCCAATTGAGCTAATTAGCTTATTGAGAGAATATTGCAATTGTCTGACAAAAGTGAAAAATGTAAATTTCCAATTTAAACCAAACATGCTAGAAATGCTCCAATTGAGCTAATTAGCTTATTGTGAGAATATTACAAACGTGTGACAAAACTGAAAAATGTAAAGTTCCAATTTCAACCAAACATGCTAGAAATGCTCAAATTGCGCAAATAAGCCTACTGTAAGAATTTTACAAACGTCTGACAAAACTGAAAAATGTAAATTTCCAATTTCAACCAAACATGCTAGAAATGCTCCAATTGAGCTAATTAGCTTATTGTGAGAATATTACAAACCTCTGACAAAAGTGAAAAATGTAAATTTCCAATTTAAACCAAACATGCTAGAAATGCTCCAATTGAGCTAATTAGCTTATTGTGAGAATATTACAAACGTCTGACAAAACTGAAAAATGTAAATTTCCAATTTCAACCAAACATGCTAGAAATGCTCCAATTGAGAAATAAGCTTACTGTAAGAATTTTACAAACGTCTGACAAAAGTGAAAAAGTGTAAATTTCCAATTTCAACCAAACATGCTAGAAATGCTCCAATTGAGCTAATTAGCTTATTGTGAGAATATTACAAACGTCTGACAAAAGTGAAAAATCTAAATTTCCAATTTTAACCAAACATGCTAGAAATGCTCAAATTGCGCAAATAAGCCTACTGTAAGAATTTTACAAACGTCTGACAAAACTGAAAAATGTAAATTTCCAATTTCAACCAAACATGCTAGAAATGCTCCAATTGAGCTAATTAGCTTATTGTGAGAATATTACAAACGTCTGACAAAACTGAAAAATGTAAATTTCCAATTTCAACCAAACATGCTAGAAATGCTCAAATTGCGCAAATAAGCCTACTGTAAGAATTTTACAAACGTCTGACAAAAGTGAAAAATGTAAATTTCCAATTTCAACCAAACATGCTAGAAATGCTCCAATTGAGCTAATTAGCTTATTGTGAGAATATTACAAACGTCTGACAAAACTGAAAAATGTAAATTTCCAATTTCAACCAAACATGTTAGAAATGCTCCAATTGAGCTAATTAGCTTATTGTGAGAATATTGCAATTCTTTGACAAAAGTGAAAAATGGAAATTTCCAATTTCAACCAAACATGCTAGAAATGCTCCAATTGAGCTAATTAGCTTATTGTGAGAATATTACAAACGTCTGACAAAAGTGAAAAATGTAAATTTCCAATTTCAACAAAACATGCTAGAAATGCTCAAATTGCGCAAATAAGCCTACTGTAAGAATTTTACAAACGTCTGACAAAACTGAAAAATGTAAATTTCCAATTTCAACCAATCATGCTAGAAATGCTCCAATTGAGCTAATTAGCTTATTGAGAGAATATTGCAATTGTCTGACAAAAGTGAAAAATGTAAATTTCCAATTTAAACCAAACATGCTAGAAATGCTCCAATTGAGCTAATTAGCTTATTGTGAGAATATTACAAACGTGTGACAAAACTGAAAAATGTAAAGTTCCAATTTCAACCAAACATGCTAGAAATGCTCAAATTGCGCAAATAAGCCTACTGTAAGAATTTTACAAACGTCTGACAAAACTGAAAAATGTAAATTTCCAATTTCAACCAAACATGCTAGAAATGCTCCAATTGAGCTAATTAGCTTATTGTGAGAATATTACAAACGTGTGACAAAACTGAAAAATGTAAAGTTCCAATTTCAACCAAACATGCTAGAAATGCTCAAATTGCGCAAATAAGCCTACTGTAAGAATTTTACAAACGTCTGACAAAACTGAAAAATGTAAATTTCCAATTTCAACCAAACATGCTAGAAATGCTCCAATTGAGCTAATTAGCTTATTGTGAGAATATTACAAACGTCTGACAAAACTGAAAAATGTAAATTTCCAATTTCAACCAAACATGCTAGAAATGCTCCAATTGAGCTAATTAGCTTATTGTGAGAATATTACAAACGTCTGCCAAAACTGAAAAATGTAAATTTCCAATTTCAACCAATCATGCTAGAAATGCTCCAATTGAGCTAATTAGCTTATTGAGAGAATATTGCAATTGTCTGACAAAAGTGAAAAATGTAAATTTCCAATTTAAACCAAACATGCTAGAAATGCTCCAATTGAGCTAATTAGCTTATTGTGAGAATATTACAAACGTGTGACAAAACTGAAAAATGTAAAGTTCCAATTTCAACCAAACATGCTAGAAATGCTCAAATTGCGCAAATAAGCCTACTGTAAGAATTTTACAAACGTCTGACAAAACTGAAAAATGTAAATTTCCAATTTCAACCAAACATGCTAGAAATGCTCCAATTGAGCTAATTAGCTTATTGTGAGAATATTACAAACGTCTGACAAAACTGAAAAATGTAAATTTTCAATTTCAACCAAACATGCTAGAAATGCTCAAATTGCGAAAATAAGCCTACTGTAAGAATTTTCCAAACGTCTGACAAAACTGAAAAATGTAAATTTTCAATTTCAACCAAACATGCTAGAAATGCTCCAATTGAGCTAATTAGCTTATTGTGAGAATATTGCAATTGTCTGACAAAAGTGAAAAATGTAAATTGCCAATTTCAACCAAACATGTTAGAAATGCTCCAATTGAGCTAATTAGCTTATTGTGAGAATATTACAAACGTCTGACAAAACTGAAAAATGTAAATTGCCAATTTCAACCAAACATGTTAGAAATGCTCCAATTGAGCTAATTAGCTTATTGTGAGAATATTACAAACATCAGCCAAAAGTGAAAAATGTAAATTTCCAATTTCAACAAAACATGCTAGAAATGCTCAAATTGCGCAAATAAGCCTACTGTAAGAATTTGACAAACGTCTGACAAAACTGAAAAATGTAAATTTCCAATTTCAACCAAACATGCTAGAAATGCTCCAATTGAGCTAATTAGCTTATTGAGAGAATATTGCAATTGTCTGACAAAAGTGAAAAATGTAAATTTCCAATTTAAACCAAACATGCTAGAAATGCTCCAATTGAGCTAATTACCTTATTGTGAGAATATTACAAACGTCTGACAAAACTGAAAAATGTAAATTTCCATTTTCAACCAAACATGCTAGAAATGCTCAAATTGCGCAAATAAGCCTATTGTAAGAATTTTACAAACGTCTGACAAGACTGAAAAATGTAAATTTCCAATTTCAACCAAACATGCTAGAAATGCTCCAATTGAGCTAATTAGCTTATTGAGAGAATATTGCAATTGTCTGACAAAAGTGAAAAATGTAAATTTCCAATTTCAACCAAACATGCTAGAAATGCTCCAATTGAGCTAATTAGCTTATTGTGAGAATATTACAAACGTCTGACAAAAGTGAAAAATGTAAATTTCCAATTTCAACCAAACATGCTAGAAATGCTCAAATTGCGCAAATAAGCCTATTTTAAGAATTTTACAAACGTCTGACAAAAGTGAAAAATGTAAATTTCCAATTTCAACCAAACATGCTAGAAATGCTCCAATTGAGCTAATTAGCTTATTGAGAGAAAATTGCAATTGTCTGCCAAAAGTGAAAAATGTAAATTTCCAATTTCAACCAAACATGCTAGAAATGCTCCAATTGAGCTAATTAGCTTATTGTGAGAATATTACAAACGTCTGACAAAACTGAAAAATGTAAATTTCCAATTTCAACCAAACATGCTAGAAATGCTCCAATTGCGGAAATAAGCTTACTGTAAGAATTTTACAAACGTCTGACAAAAGTGAAAAAGTGTAAATTTCCAATTTCAACCAAACATCCTAGAAATGCTCCAATTGAGCTAATTAGCTTATTGTGAGAATATTGCAATTGTCTGACAAAAGTGAAAAATGTAAATTTACAATTTCAACCAAACATGTTAGAAATGCTCCAATTGAGCTAATTAGCTTATTGTGAGAATATTGCAATTGTCTGACAAAAGTGAAAAATGTAAATTTCCAATTTCAACCAAACATGCTAGAAATGCTCCAATTGAGCTAATTAGCTTATTGTGAGAATATTACAAACGTCTGACCAAACTGAAAAATGTAAATTTCCAATTTCAACCAAACATGCTAGAAATGCTCCAATTGAGCTAATTAGCTTATTGTGAGAATATTACAAACGTCTGACAAAACTGAAAAATGTAAATTTCCAATTTCAACCATACATGCTAGAAATGCTCCAATTGAGCTAATTAGCTTATTGTGAGAATATTACAAACGTCTGACAAAACTGAAAAATGTAAATTTCCAATTTCAACCAAACATGCTAGAAATGCTCCAATTGAGCTAATTAGCTTATTGTGAGAATATTACAAACGTCTGACAAAACTGAAAAATGTAAATTTCCAATTTCAACCAAACATGTTAGAATTGCTCCAATTGAGCTAATTAGCTTATTGTGAGAATATTGCAATCGTCTGACAAAAGTGAAAAATGTAAATTTCCAATTTAATCCAAACATGCTAGAAATTCTCCAATTGAGCTAATTAGCTTATTGTGAGAATATTACAAACGTCTGACAAAACTGAAAAATGTAAATTTCCAATTTCAACCAAACATGCTAGAAATGCTCCAATTGCGGAAATAAGCTTACTGTAAGAATTTTACAAACGTCTGACAAAAGTGAAAAAGTGTAAATTTCCAATTTCAACCAAACATGCTAGAAATGCTCCAATTGAGCTAATTAGCTTATTGTGAGAATATTACAAACGTCTGACAAAAGTGAAAAATCTAAATTTCCAATTTTAACCAAACATGCTAGAAATGCTCAAATTGCGCAAATAAGCCTACTGTAAGAATTTTACAAACGTCTGACAAAACTGAAAAATGTAAATTTCCAATTTCAACCAAACATGCTAGAAATGCTCCAATTGAGCTAATTAGCTTATTGTGAGAATATTACAAACGTCTGACAAAAGTGAAAAATGTAAATTTCCAATTTCAACAAAACATGCTAGAAATGCTCAAATTGCGCAAATAAGCCTACTGTAAGAATTTTACAAACGTCTGACAAAACTGAAAAATGTAAATTTCCAATTTCAACCAAACATGTTAGAAATGCTCCAATTGAGCTAATTAGCTTATTGTGAGAATATTGCAATTCTTTGACAAAAGTGAAAAATGGAAATTTCCAATTTCAACCAAACATGCTAGAAATGCTCCAATTGAGCTAATTAGCTTATTGTGAGAATATTACAAACGTCTGACAAAAGTGAAAAATGTAAATTTCCAATTTCAACAAAACATGCTAGAAATGCTCAAATTGCGCAAATAAGCCTACTGTAAGAATTTTACAAACGTCTGACAAAACTGAAAAATGTAAATTTCCAATTTCAACCAATCATGCTAGAAATGCTCCAATTGAGCTAATTAGCTTATTGAGAGAATATTGCAATTGTCTGACAAAAGTGAAAAATGTAAATTTCCAATTTAAACCAAACATGCTAGAAATGCTCCAATTGAGCTAATTAGCTTATTGTGAGAATATTACAAACGTGTGACAAAACTGAAAAATGTAAAGTTCCAATTTCAACCAAACATGCTAGAAATGCTCAAATTGCGCAAATAAGCCTACTGTAAGAATTTTACAAACGTCTGACAAAACTGAAAAATGTAAATTTCCAATTTCAACCAAACATGCTAGAAATGCTCCAATTGAGCTAATTAGCTTATTGTGAGAATATTACAAACGTGTGACAAAACTGAAAAATGTAAAGTTCCAATTTCAACCAAACATGCTAGAAATGCTCAAATTGCGCAAATAAGCCTACTGTAAGAATTTTACAAACGTCTGACAAAACTGAAAAATGTAAATTTCCAATTTCAACCAAACATGCTAGAAATGCTCCAATTGAGCTAATTAGCTTATTGTGAGAATATTACAAACGTCTGACAAAACTGAAAAATGTAAATTTCCAATTTCAACCAAACATGCTAGAAATGCTCCAATTGAGCTAATTAGCTTATTGTGAGAATATTACAAACGTCTGCCAAAACTGAAAAATGTAAATTTCCAATTTCAACCAATCATGCTAGAAATGCTCCAATTGAGCTAATTAGCTTATTGAGAGAATATTGCAATTGTCTGACAAAAGTGAAAAATGTAAATTTCCAATTTAAACCAAACATGCTAGAAATGCTCCAATTGAGCTAATTAGCTTATTGTGAGAATATTACAAACGTGTGACAAAACTGAAAAATGTAAAGTTCCAATTTCAACCAAACATGCTAGAAATGCTCAAATTGCGCAAATAAGCCTACTGTAAGAATTTTACAAACGTCTGACAAAACTGAAAAATGTAAATTTCCAATTTCAACCAAACATGCTAGAAATGCTCCAATTGAGCTAATTAGCTTATTGTGAGAATATTACAAACGTCTGACAAAACTGAAAAATGTAAATTTTCAATTTCAACCAAACATGCTAGAAATGCTCAAATTGCGAAAATAAGCCTACTGTAAGAATTTTCCAAACGTCTGACAAAACTGAAAAATGTAAATTTTCAATTTCAACCAAACATGCTAGAAATGCTCCAATTGAGCTAATTAGCTTATTGTGAGAATATTGCAATTGTCTGACAAAAGTGAAAAATGTAAATTGCCAATTTCAACCAAACATGTTAGAAATGCTCCAATTGAGCTAATTAGCTTATTGTGAGAATATTACAAACGTCTGACAAAACTGAAAAATGTAAATTGCCAATTTCAACCAAACATGTTAGAAATGCTCCAATTGAGCTAATTAGCTTATTGTGAGAATATTACAAACGTCAGCCAAAAGTGAAAAATGTAAATTTCCAAGTTCAACAAAACATGCTAGAAATGCTCAAATTGCGCAAATAAGCCTACTGTAAGAATTTGACAAACGTCTGACAAAACTGAAAAATGTAAATTTCCAATTTCAACCAAACATGCTAGAAATGCTCCAATTGAGCTAATTAGCTTATTGAGAGAATATTGCAATTGTCTGACAAAAGTGAAAAATGTAAATTTCCAATTTAAACCAAACATGCTAGAAATGCTCCAATTGAGCTAATTACCTTATTGTGAGAATATTACAAACGTCTGACAAAACTGAAAAATGTAAATTTCCATTTTCAACCAAACATGCTAGAAATGCTCAAATTGCGCAAATAAGCCTATTGTAAGAATTTTACAAACGTCTGACAAGACTGAAAAATGTAAATTTCCAATTTCAACCAAACATGCTAGAAATGCTCCAATTGAGCTAATTAGCTTATTGAGAGAATATTGCAATTGTCTGACAAAAGTGAAAAATGTAAATTTCCAATTTCAACCAAACATGCTAGAAATGCTCCAATTGAGCTAATTAGCTTATTGTGAGAATATTACAAACGTCTGACAAAAGTGAAAAATGTAAATTTCCAATTTCAACCAAACATGCTAGAAATGCTCAAATTGCGCAAATAAGCCTATTTTAAGAATTTTACAAACGTCTGACAAAAGTGAAAAATGTAAATTTCCAATTTCAACCAAACATGCTAGAAATGCTCCAATTGAGCTAATTAGCTTATTGAGAGAAAATTGCAATTGTCTGCCAAAAGTGAAAAATGTAAATTTCCAATTTCAACCAAACATGCTAGAAATGCTCCAATTGAGCTAATTAGCTTATTGTGAGAATATTACAAACGTCTGACAAAACTGAAAAATGTAAATTTCCAATTTCAACCAAACATGCTAGAAATGCTCCAATTGCGGAAATAAGCTTACTGTAAGAATTTTACAAACGTCTGACAAAAGTGAAAAAGTGTAAATTTCCAATTTCAACCAAACATCCTAGAAATGCTCCAATTGAGCTAATTAGCTTATTGTGAGAATATTGCAATTGTCTGACAAAAGTGAAAAATGTAAATTTACAATTTCAACCAAACATGTTAGAAATGCTCCAATTGAGCTAATTAGCTTATTGTGAGAATATTGCAATTGTCTGACAAAAGTGAAAAATGTAAATTTCCAATTTCAACCAAAACTGCTAGAAATGCTCCAATTGAGCTATTTAGCTTATTGTGAGAATATTACAAACGTCTGACCAAACTGAAAAATGTAAATTTCCAATTTCAACCAAACATGCTAGAAATGCTCCAATTGAGCTAATTAGCTTATTGTGAGAATATTACAAACGTCTGACAAAACTGAAAAATGTAAATTTCCAATTTCAACCATACATGCTAGAAATGCTCCAATTGAGCTAATTAGCTTATTGTGAGAATATTACAAACGTCTGACAAAACTGAAAAATGTAAATTTCCAATTTCAACCAAACATGCTAGAAATGCTCCAATTGAGCTAATTAGCTTATTGTGAGAATATTACAAACGTCTGACAAAACTGAAAAATGTAAATTTCCAATTTCAACCAAACATGTTAGAATTGCTCCAATTGAGCTAATTAGCTTATTGTGAGAATATTGCAATCGTCTGACAAAAGTGAAAAATGTAAATTTCCAATTTAATCCAAACATGCTAGAAATTCTCCAATTGAGCTAATTAGCTTATTGTGAAAATATTACAAACGTCTGACAAAACTGAAAAATGTAAATTTCCAATTTCAACCAAACATGCTAGAAATGCTCAAATTGCGCAAATAAGCCTACTGTAAGAGTTTTACAAACGTCTGACAAAACTGAAAAATGTAAATTTCCAGTTTCAACCAAACATGCTAGAAATGCTCCAATTGAGCTAATTAGCTTATTGAGAGAATATTGCAATTGTCTGACAAAAGTGAAAAATGTAAATTTCCAATTTCAACCAAACATGCTAGAAATGCTCCAATTGAGCTAATTAGCTTATTGTGAGAATATTACAAACGTCTGCCAAAAGTGAAAAATGTAAATTTCCAATTTCAACCAAACATGCTAGAAATGCTCAAATTGCGCAAATAAGCCTACTGTAAGAATTTTACAAACGTCTGACAAAACTGAAAAATGTAAATTTCCAATTTCAACCAAACATGCTAGAAATGCTCCAATTGAGCTAATTAGCTTATTGAGAGAATATTGCAATTGTCTGACAAAAGTGAAAAATGTAAATTTCCAATTTAAACCAAACATGCTAGAAATGCTCCAATTGAGCTAATTAGCTTATTGTGAGAATATTACAAACGTCTGACAAAACTGAAAAATGTAAATTTCCAATTTCAACCAAACATGCTAGAAATGCTCAAATTGCGCAAATAAGCCTATTGTAAGAATTTTACAAACGTCTGACAAGACTGAAAAATGTAAATTTTTAATTTCAACCAAACATGCTAGAATTGCTCCAATTGAGCTAATTAGCTTATTGAGAGAATATTGCAATTGTCTGACAAAAGTGGAAAATGTAAATTTCCAAATTCAACCAAACATGCTAGAAATGCTCCAATTGAGCTAATTAGCTTATTGTGAGAATATTACAAACGTCTGACAAAAGTGAAAAATGTAAATTTCCAATTTCAACTAAACATGCTAGAAATGCTCCAATTGAGCTAATTAGCTTATTGGGAGAATATTGCAATTGTCTGACAAAAGTGAAAAATGTAAATTTCCAATTTCAACCAAACATGCTAGAAATGCTCCAATTGAGCTAATTAGCTTATTGTGAGAATATTACAAACGTCTGCCAAAACTGAAAAATGTAAATTTCCAATTTCAACCAATCATGCTAGAAATGCTCCAATTGAGCTAATTAGCTTATTGAGAGAATATTGCAATTGTCTGACAAAAGTGAAAAATGTAAATTTCCAATTTAAACCAAACATGCTAGAAATGCTCCAATTGAGCTAATTAGCTTATTGTGAGAATATTACAAACGTGTGACAAAACTGAAAAATGTAAATTTCCAATTTCAACATTTCCAATTTTCTAGCATGTTTGGTTGAAATTGGAAATTTACATTTTTCAGTTTGGTCAGACGTTTGTAATATTCTCACAATAAGCTAATTAGCTCAATTGGAGCATTTCTAGCATGTTTGGTTGAAATTGGAAATTTACATTTTTCAGTTTTGTCAGACGTTTGTAATATTCTCACAATAAGCTAATTAGCTCAATTGGAGCATTTCTAGCATGTTTGGTTTAAATTGGAAGTTTACATTTTTCACTTTTGTCAGACAATTGCAATATTCTCTCAATAAGCTAATTAGCTCAATTGGAGCATTTCTAGCATGTTTGGTTGAAATTGGAAATTTACATTTTTCAGTTTTGTCAGACGTTTGTAAAATTCTTACAGTAGGCTTATTTGCGCAATTTGAGCATTTCTAGCATGTTTGGTTGAAATTGGAAATTTACATTTTTCACTTTTGGCAGACGTTTGTAATATTCTCACAATAAGCTAATTAGCTCAATTGGAGCATTTCTAGCATGTTTGGTTGAAATTGGAAATTTACATTTTTCACTTTTGTCAGACAATTGCAATATTCTCTCAATAAGCTAATTAGCTCAATTGGAGCATTTCTAGCATGTTTGGTTGAAACTGGAAATTTACATTTTTCAGTTTTGTCAGACGTTTGTAAAACTCTTACAGTAGGCTTATTTGCGCAATTTGAGCATTTCTAGCATGTTTGGTTGAAATTGGAAATTTACATTTTTCAGTTTTGTCAGACGTTTGTAATATTTTCACAATAAGCTAATTAGCTCAATTGGAGAATTTCTAGCATGTTTGGATTAAATTGGAAATTTACATTTTTCACTTTTGTCAGACGATTGCAATATTCTCACAATAAGCTAATTAGCTCAATTGGAGCAATTCTAACATGTTTGGTTGAAATTGGAAATTTACATTTTTCAGTTTTGTCAGACGTTTGTAATATTCTCACAATAAGCTAATTAGCTCAATTGGAGCATTTCTAGCATGTTTGGTTGAAATTGGAAATTTACATTTTTCAGTTTTGTCAGACGTTTGTAATATTCTCACAATAAGCTAATTAGCTCAATTGGAGCATTTCTAGCATGTATGGTTGAAATTGGAAATTTACATTTTTCAGTTTTGTCAGACGTTTGTAATATTCTCACAATAAGCTAATTAGCTCAATTGGAGCATTTCTAGCATGTTTGGTTGAAATTGGAAATTTACATTTTTCAGTTTGGTCAGACGTTTGTAATATTCTCACAATAAGCTTATTAGCTCAATTGGAGCATTTCTAGCATGTTTGGTTGAAATTGGAAATTTACATTTTTCACTTTTGTCAGACAATTGCAATATTCTCACAATAAGCTAATTAGCTCAATTGGAGCATTTCTAACATGTTTGGTTGAAATTGTAAATTTACATTTTTCACTTTTGTCAGACAATTGCAATATTCTCACAATAAGCTAATTAGCTCAATTGGAGCATTTCTAGGATGTTTGGTTGAAATTGGAAATTTACACTTTTTCACTTTTGTCAGACGTTTGTAAAATTCTTACAGTAAGCTTATTTCCGCAATTGGAGCATTTCTAGCATGTTTGGTTGAAATTGGAAATTTACATTTTTCAGTTTTGTCAGACGTTTGTAATATTCTCACAATAAGCTAATTAGCTCAATTGGAGCATTTCTAGCATGTTTGGTTGAAATTGGAAATTTACATTTTTCACTTTTGGCAGACAATTGCAATTTTCTCTCAATAAGCTAATTAGCTCAATTGGAGCATTTCTAGCATGTTTGGTTGAAATTGGAAATTTACATTTTTCACTTTTGTCAGACGTTTGTAAAATTCTTAAAATAGGCTTATTTGCGCAATTTGAGCATTTCTAGCATGTTTGGTTGAAATTGGAAATTTACATTTTTCACTTTTGTCAGACGTTTGTAATATTCTCACAATAAGCTAATTAGCTCAATTGGAGCATTTCTAGCATGTTTGGTTGAAATTGGAAATTTACATTTTTCACTTTTGTCAGACAATTGCAATATTCTCTCAATAAGCTAATTAGCTCAATTGGAGCATTTCTAGCATGTTTGGTTGAAATTGGAAATTTACATTTTTCAGTCTTGTCAGACGTTTGTAAAATTCTTACAATAGGCTTATTTGCGCAATTTGAGCATTTCTAGCATGTTTGGTTGAAAATGGAAATTTACATTTTTCAGTTTTGTCAGACGTTTGTAATATTCTCACAATAAGGTAATTAGCTCAATTGGAGCATTTCTAGCATGTTTGGTTTAAATTGGAAATTTACATTTTTCACTTTTGTCAGACAATTGCAATATTCTCTCAATAAGCTAATTAGCTCAATTGGAGCATTTCTAGCATGTTTGGTTGAAATTGGAAATTTACATTTTTCAGTTTTGTCAGACGTTTGTAAATTCTTACAGTAGACTTATTTGCGCAATTTGAGCATTTCTAGCATGTTTTGTTGAAATTGGAAATTTACATTTTTCACTTTTGGCTGACGTTTGTAATATTCTCACAATAAGCTAATTAGCTCAATTGGAGCATTTCTAACATGTTTGGTTGAAATTGGCAATTTACATTTTTCAGTTTTGTCAGACGTTTGTAATATTCTCACAATAAGCTAATTAGCTCAATTGGAGCATTTCTAACATGTTTGGTTGAAATTGGCAATTTACATTTTTCACTTTTGTCAGACAATTGCAATATTCTCACAATAAGCTAATTAGCTCAATTGGAGCATTTCTAGCATGTTTGGTTGAAATTGAAAATTTACATTTTTCAGTTTTGTCAGACGTTTGGAAAATTCTTACAGTAGGCTTATTTTCGCAATTTGAGCATTTCTAGCATGTTTGGTTGAAATTGAAAATTTACATTTTTCAGTTTTGTCAGACGTTTGTAATATTCTCACAATAAGCTAATTAGCTCAATTGGAGCATTTCTAGCATGTTTGGTTGAAATTGGAAATTTACATTTTTCAGTTTTGTCAGACGTTTGTAAAATTCTTACAGTAGGCTTATTTGCGCAATTTGAGCATTTCTAGCATGTTTGGTTGAAATTGGAACTTTACATTTTTCAGTTTTGTCACACGTTTGTAATATTCTCACAATAAGCTAATTAGCTCAATTGGAGCATTTCTAGCATGTTTGGTTTAAATTGGAAATTTACATTTTTCACTTTTGTCAGACAATTGCAATATTCTCTCAATAAGCTAATTAGCTCAATTGGAGCATTTCTAGCATGATTGGTTGAAATTGGAAATTTACATTTTTCAGTTTTGGCAGACGTTTGTAATATTCTCACAATAAGCTAATTAGCTCAATTGGAGCATTTCTAGCATGTTTGGTTGAAATTGGAAATTTACATTTTTCACTTTTGTCAGACAATTGCAATATTCTCCCAATAAGCTAATTAGCTCAATTGGAGCATTTCTAGCATGTTTAGTTGAAATTGGAAATTTACATTTTTCACTTTTGTCAGACGTTTGTAATATTCTCACAATAAGCTAATTAGCTCAATTGGAGCATTTCTAGCATGTTTGGTTGAATTTGGAAATTTACATTTTCCACTTTTGTCAGACAATTGCAATATTCTCTCAATAAGCTAATTAGCTCAATTGGAGCAATTCTAGCATGTTTGGTTGAAATTGGAAATTTACATTTTTCAGTCTTGTCAGACGTTTGTAAAATTCTTACAATAGGCTTATTTGCGCAATTTGAGCATTTCTAGCATGTTTGGTTGAAATTGGAAATTTACATTTTTCAGTTTTGTCAGACGTTTGTAAAATTCTTACAGTAAGCTTATTTCGGCAATTGGAGCATTTCTAGCATGTTTGGTTGAAATTGGAAATTTACATTTTTCAGTTTGGTCAGACGTTTGTAATATTCTCACAATAAGCTAATTAGCTCAATTGGAGCATTTCTAGCATGTTTGGTTGAAATTGGAAATTTACATTTTTCACTTTTGTCAGACAATTGCAATATTCTCTCAATAAGCTAATTAGCTCAATTGGAGCATTTCTAGCATGTTTGGTTGAAACTGGAAATTTGCATTTTTCAGTTTTGTCAGACGTTTGTAAAACTCTTACAGTAGGCTTATTTGCGCAATTTGAGCATTTCTAGCATGTTTGGTTGAAATTGGAAATTTACATTTTTCAGTTTTGTCAGACGTTTGTAATATTTTCACAATAAGCTAATTAGCTCAATTGGAGAATTTCTAGCATGTTTGGATTAAATTGGAAATTTACATTTTTCACTTTTGTCAGACGATTGCAATATTCTCACAATAAGCTAATTAGCTCAATTGGAGCAATTCTAACATGTTTGGTTGAAATTGGAAATTTACATTTTTCAGTTTTGTCAGACGTTTGTAATATTCTCACAATAAGCTAATTAGCTCAATTGGAGCATTTCTAGCATGTTTGGTTGAAATTGGAAATTTACATTTTTCAGTTTTGTCAGACGTTTGTAATATTCTCACAATAAGCTAATTAGCTCAATTGGAGCATTTCTAGCATGTATGGTTGAAATTGGAAATTTACATTTTTCAGTTTTGTCAGACGTTTGTAATATTCTCACAATAAGCTAATTAGCTCAATTGGAGCATTTCTAGCATGTTTGGTTGAAATTGGAAATTTACATTTTTCAGTTTGGTCAGACGTTTGTAATATTCTCACAATAAGCTAATTAGCTCAATTGGAGCATTTCTAGCATGTTTGGTTGAAATTGGAAATTTACATTTTTCAGTTTGGTCAGACGTTTGTAATATTCTCACAATAAGCTAATTAGCTCAATTGGAGCATTTCTAACATGTTTGGTTGAAATTGTAAATTTACATTTTTCACTTTTGTCAGACAATTGCAATATTCTCACAATAAGCTAATTAGCTCAATTGGAGCATTTCTAACATGTTTGGTTGAAATTGTGAATTTACATTTTTCACTTTTGTCAGACAATTGCAATATTCTCACAATAAGCTAATTAGCTCAATTGGAACATTTCTAGCATGTTTGGTTGAAATTGTAAATTTACATTTTTCAGTTTTGTCAGACGTTTGGAAAATTCTTACAGTAGGCTTATTTGCGCAATTTGAGCATTTCTAGCATGTTTGGTTAAAATTGGAAATTTACATTTTTCACTTTTGTCAGACGTTTGTAATATTCTCACAATAAGCTAATTAGCTCAATTGGAGCATTTCTAGCATGTTTGGTTGAAATTGGAAATTTACATTTTTCAGTTTTGTCAGACGTTTGTAATATTCTCACAATAAGCTAATTAGCTCAATTGGAGCATTTCTAACATGTTTGGTTGAAATTGTAAATTTACATTTTTCACTTTTGTCAGACGTTTGTAATATTCTCACAATAAGCTAATTAGCTCAATTGGAGCATTTCTAGCATGTTTGGTTGAATTTGGAAATTTACATTTTTCACTTTTGTCAGACAATTGCAATATTCTCTCAATAAGCTAATTAGCTCAATTGGAGCATTTTTAGCATGTTTGGTTGAAATTGGAAATTTACACTTTTTCACTTTTGTCAGACGTTTGTAAAATTCTTACAGTAAGCTTATTTCCGCAATTGGAGCATTTCTAGCATGTTTGGTTGAAATTGGAAATTTACATTTTTCAGTTTTGTCAGACGTTTGTAATATTCTCACAATAAGCTAATTAGCTCAATTGGAGAATTTCTAGCATGTTTGGTTGAAATTGGAAATTTACATTTTTCAGTTTTGTCAGACGTTTGTAATATTCTCACAATAAGCTAATTAGCTCAATTGGAGCATTTCTAGCATGTTTGGTTTAAATTGGAAATTTACATTTTTCACTTTTGTCAGACAATTGCAATATTCTCTCAATAAGCTAATTAGCTCAATTGGAGCATTTCTAGCATGTTTGGTTGAAATTGGAAATTTACATTTTTCAGTTTTCTCAGACGTTTGTAATATTCTTAAAATAGCCTTATTTGCGCAATTTGAGCATTTCTAGCATGTTTGGTTGAAATTGGAAATTTACATTTTCACTTTTGTCAGACGTTTGTAATATTCTCACAATAAGCTAATTAGCTCAATTGGAGCATTTCTAGGATGTTTGGTTGAAATTGGAAATTTACACTTTTTCACTTTTGTCAGACGTTTGTAACATTCTTACAGTAAGCTTATTTCCGCAATTGGAGCATTTCTAGCATGTTTGGTTGAAATTGGAAATTTACATTTTTCAGTTTTGTCAGACGTTTGTAATATTCTCACAATAAGCTAATTAGCTCAATTGGAGCATTTCTAGCATGTTTGGTTGAAATTGGAAATTTACATTTTTCACTTTTGGCAGACAATTGCAATTTTCTCTCAATAAGCTAATTAGCTCAATTGGAGCATTTCTAGCATGTTTGGTTGAAATTGGAAATTTACATTTTTCACTTTTGTCAGACGTTTGTAAAATTCTTAAAATAGGCTTATTTGCGCAATTTGAGCATTTCTAGCATGTTTGGTTGAAATTGGAAATTTACATTTTTCACTTTTGTCAGACGTTTGTAATATTCTCACAATAAGCTAATTAGCTCAATTGGAGCATTTCTAGCATGTTTGGTTGAAATTGGAAATTTACATTTTTCACTTTTGTCAGACAATTGCAATATTCTCTCAATAAGCTAATTAGCTCAATTGGAGCATTTCTAGCATGTTTGGTTGAAATTGGAAATTTACATTTTTCAGTCTTGTCAGACGTTTGTAAAATTCTTACAATAGGCTTATTTGCGCAATTTGAGCATTTCTAGCATGTTTGGTTGAAATTGGAAATTTACATTTTTCAGTTTTGTCAGACGTTTGTAATATTCTCACAATAAGGTAATTAGCTCAATTGGAGCATTTCTAGCATGTTTGGTTTAAATTGGAAATTTACATTTTTCACTTTTGTCAGACAATTGCAATATTCTCTCAATAAGCTAATTAGCTCAATTGGAGCATTTCTAGCATGTTTGGTTGAAATTGGAAATTTACATTTTTCAGTTTTGTCAGACGTTTGTCAAGTTCTTACAGTAGGCTTATTTGCGCAATTTGAGCATTTCTAGCATGTTTTGTTGAAATTGGAAATTTACATTTTTCACTTTAGGCTGACGTTTGTAATATTCTCACAATAAGCTAATTAGCTCAATTGGAGCATTTCTAGCATGTTTGGTTGAAATTGGAAATTTACATTTTTCACTTTTGTCAGACAATTGCAATATTCTCTCAATAAGCTAATTAGCTCAATTGGAGCATTTCTAGCATGTTTGTTTGAAATTGGAAATTTACATTTTTCAGTTTTGTCAGACGTTTGTAATATTCTCACAATAAGCTAATTAGCTCAATTGGAGCATTTCTAGCATGTATGGTTGAAATTGGAAATTTACATTTTTCAGTTTTGTCAGACGTTTGTAATATTCTCACAATAAGCTAATTAGCTCAATTGGAGCATTTCTAACATGTTTGGTTGAAATTGGAAATTTACACTTTTTCACTTTTGTCAGACGTTTGTAAAATTCTTACAGTAAGCTTATTTCCGCAATTGGAGCATTTCTAGCATGTTTGGTTGAATTTGGAAATTTACATTTTTCACTTTTGTCAGACAATTGCAATATTCTCACAATAAGCTAATTAGCTCAATTGGAGAATTTTTAGCATGTTTGGTTGAAATTGGAAGTTTACACTTTTTCACTTTTGTCAGACGTTTGTAAAATTCTTACAGTAAGCTTATTTCCGCAATTGGAGCATTTCTAGCATGTTTGGTTGAAATTGGAAATTTACATTTTTCAGTTTTGTCAGACGTTTGTAATATTCTCACAATAAGCTAATTAGCTCAATTGGAGCATTTCTAGCATGTTTGGTTTAAATTGGAAATTTACATTTTTCACTTTTGTCAGACGTTTGTAATATTCTCACAATAAGCTAATTAGCTCAATTGGAGCATTTCTAGCATGTTTGGTTGAAATTGGAAATTTACATTTTTCAGTTTTGTCAGACGTTTGTAATATTCTCACAATAAGCTAATTAGCTCAATTGGAGCATTTCTAACATGTTTGGTTGAAATTGTAAATTTACATTTTTCACTTTTGTCAGACGTTTGTAATATTCTCACAATAAGCTAATTAGCTCAATTGGAGCATTTCTAGCATGTTTGGTTGAATTTGGAAATTTACATTTTTCACTTTTGTCAGACAATTGCAATATTCTCTCAATAAGCTAATTAGCTCAATTGGAGAATTTCTAGCATGTTTGGTTGAAATTGGAAATTTACACTTTTTCACTTTTGTCAGACGTTTGTAAAATTCGTACAGTAAGCTTATTTCCGCAATTGGAGCATTTCTAGCATGTTTGGTTGAAATTGGAAATTTACATTTTTCAGTTTTGTCAGACGTTTGTAATATTCTCACAATAAGCTAATTAGCTCAATTGGAGCATTTCTAGCATGTTTGGTTTAAATTGGAAATTTACATTTTTCACTTTTGTCAGACAATTGCAATATTCTCTCAATAAGCTAATTAGCTCAATTGGAGCATTTCTAGCATGTTTGGTTGAAATTGGAAATTTACATTTTTCAGTTTTGTCAGACGTTTGTAATATTCTTAAAATAGCCTTATTTGCGCAATTTGAGCATTTCTAGCATGTTTGGTTGAAATTGGAAATTTACATTTTCACTTTTGTCAGACGTTTGTAATATTCTCACAATAAGCTAATTAGCTCAATTGGAGCATTTCTAGGATGTTTGGTTGAAATTGGAAATTTACACTTTTTCACTTTTGTCAGACGTTTGTAAAATTCTTACAGTAAGCTTATTTCCGCAATTGGAGCATTTCTAGCATGTTTGGTTGAAATTGGAAATTTACATTTTTCAGTTTTGTCAGACGTTTGTAATATTCTCACAATAAGCTAATTAGCTCAATTGGAGCATTTCTAGGATGTTTGGTTGAAATTGGAAATTTACATTTTTCACTTTTGGCAGACAATTGCAATTTTCTCTCAATAAGCTAATTAGCTCAATTGGAGCATTTCTAGCATGTTTGGTTGAAATTGGAAATTTACATTTTTCACTTTTGTCAGACGTTTGTAAAATTCTTAAAATAGGCTTATTTGCGCAATTTGAGCATTTCTAGCATGTTTGGTTGAAATTGGAAATTTACATTTTTCACTTTTGTCAGACGTTTGTAATATTCTCACAATAAGCTAATTAGCTCAATTGGAGCATTTCTAGCATGTTTGGTTGAAATTGGAAATTTACCTTTTTCACTTTTGTCAGACAATTGCAATATTCTCTCAATAAGCTAATTAGCTCAATTGGAGCATTTCTAGCATATTTGGTTGAAATTGGAAATTTACATTTTTCAGTCTTGTCAGACGTTTGTAAAATTCTTACAATAGGCTTATTTGCGCAATTTGAGCATTTCTAGCATGTTTGGTTGAAATTGGAAATTTACATTTTTCAGTTTTGTCAGACGTTTGTAAAATTCTTACAGTAAGCTTAATTCCGCAATTGGAGCATTTCTAGCATGTTTGGTTGAAATTGGAAATTTACATTTTTCAGTTTTGTCAGACATTTGTAATATTCTCACAATAAGGTAATTAGCTCAATTGGAGCATTTCTAGCATGTTTGGTTTAAATTGGAAATTTACATTTTTCACTTTTGTCAGACAATTGCAATATTCTCTCAATAAGCTAATTAGCTCAATTGGAGCATTTCTAGCATGTTTGGTTGAAATTGGAAATTTACATTTTTCACTTTTGTCAGACGTTTGTAAAATTCTTACAGTAGGCTTATTTGCGCAATTTGAGCATTTCTAGCATGTTTTGTTGAAATTGGAAATTTACATTTTTCACTTTTGGCTGACGTTTGTAATATTCTCACAATAAGCTAATTAGCTCAATTGGAGCATTTCTAGCATGTTTGGTTGAAATTGGAAATTTACATTTTTCACTTTTGTCAGACAATTGCAATATTCTCTCAATAAGCTAATTAGCTCAATTGGAGCATTTCTAGCATGTTTGTTTGAAATTGGAAATTTACATTTTTCAGTTTTGTCAGACGTTTGTAATATTCTCACAATAAGCTAATTAGCTCAATTGGAGCATTTCTAGCATGTATGGTTGAAATTGGAAAGTTACATTTTTCAGTTTTGTCAGACGTTTGTAATATTCTCACAATAAGCTAATTAGCTCAATTGGAGCATTTCTAACATGTTTGGTTGAAAATGTAAATTTACATTTTTCACTTTTGTCAGACAATTGCAATATTCTCACAATAAGCTAATTAGCTCAATTGGAGCATTTCTAGCATGTTTGGTTGAAATTGGAAATTTACATTTTTCAGTTTTGTCAGACGTTTGGAAAATTCTTACAGTAGGCTTATTTGCGCAATTTGAGCATTTCTAGCATGTTTGGTTAAAATTGGAAGTTTACATTTTTCAGTTTTGTCAGACGTTTGTAATATTCTCACAATAAGCTAATTAGCTCAATTGGAGCATTTCTAGCATGTTTGGTTGAAATTGGAAATTTACACTTTTTCCCTTTTGTCAGACGTTTGTAAAATTCTTACAGTAAGCTTAGTTCCGCAATTGGAGCATTTCTAGCATGTTTGGTTGAAATTGGAAATTTACATTTTTCAGTTTTGTCAGACGTTTGTAATATTCTCACAATAAGCTAATTAGCTCAATTGGAGCATTTCTAGCATGTTTGGTTTAAATTGGAAATTTACATTTTTCACTTTTGTCAGACAATTGCAATATTCTCTCAATAAGCTAATTAGCTCAATTGGAGCATTTTTGAGCATTGGAGCAAATTAAAAAATATGATACAGCCTAACGGACTCAGCCACTCTAATTTTTGGCGCAATTACAATGATTTTTCAGCAACTACATTAAAGTTTTGTATGTAGCCCACAACATTGAATGGTAGAAAGGGAGCTATGAGTCCATGAGCCCTCTACATTAAAAACTAAATATAAACATAAACTTGACCAAACCAGTTTGTTGTTCCTCCATACATAAGGTACATAAGGCTACATAAGGGTACATAAGGCTACATAAGGGAAAGTCATCACTTTATTACTAGCGTGCTAGTTTGCTAATAGCGTTCATCAATTGAGTCACTTTTTATTATAGGTATACCATTATTTTAATGCTTCAAAACAATATTAATATAATAAAACAATTATATCAGGTTGAACATAGACTGGAATAGATGGTGATATGGTTGGATTTTAATGCCTATGTAATTTTATTTTATCATCCATTTCACCAATGTTGTCATTTGATTCAAATTCAGTTGTGGAGTGTGTGCACCTTTGTTTTAGGATTTGTGAAAATCACTCTAGGTCAGTCAGAGACTTGTGATCATCAATAGGCTTGTGCTCCAGACTTATCACTTTATGTATTTTGATGCCCCTTTTATCATAAACTAGCACAGCGCTAATTCCGATGATGTGCAGGAAAATATCCAAACAAAATTAATATATATTAATTATAATAAATGAAATAATTGCGGCTTAGCAGCATTATGCATTTCATGTGCACAACAAGAGAACAGACAATCTAAAAGAGCAAACAGTCATCTAGGAGTATGCACAAGGGCATGCAAGAAGGGCTGCAAAGATTGCTTCCTACCAATAAGTGAGTGAGAAGTCTTGGTGTAATAAATAATCCAAATTAGGGTTAAGTAAAGGTAGCCTTGCAGTGCAATAAAACTAAATAACGCATCATGCATGATATACTTTCTTGATATTTCTATTATACCTATACAACATATCCATAAACATGCATAACTGCCACAGAAAACAATGTTTCTGTGCAACTGGTTCCAACAACATTCTCCACACTCGAAAAAAGATGAAATTAACAGCAAGTTTTCTTATTACTATTCTTAATCGCTGCTGTTATAATTTCTCCGCAAAACCAATATTTGGTACAAAAAAAATTTCTCAAGAATTTAGGACAGCTTGTAACATTTCTTTTGCAGTAACTGCATTTATATCGATAGCATTGACTACGGTTTTGAACCTCTGTCTGTATAAAACAGTCTAAAATGCATCTGAGGTGTTATTTAAGACTGGCTTCAAATATTTTCGCGAGCATGATCAGTCCCTCCTTTCTCTGTGGCCGTACCAATATCTTTTGAGAAATCTCCCCTCTGCGTAGAGGCCTTCGCATAAACAAAATTGTCGATAGTTGCTTATTCAATGTGTGAACATGTAGTAAACAGCGTCGAGAAACTGTCTGAGCTTCTTAGTAGAATAAATATTTCAATAACCAGATTGTTGCAATGTTAAAAAGATAACCTACGAAACGAGTCGTGAAAATCCGTCCATTTTACGATTCAAAGCTGCACGAATGCATAACGACAGTAGTGCGAGCATAAGACGTTTGCAAAGTTGGTACATTTGTCAATGGGCTTACTGCAACTATAATAGTTTATAGTACAACTATCATGAACTATCTTGCGTTAATAAATTTGGTATTTAATACGCATTTGCGATGGTATTACAAAGTCAGAGAAAAGAACAAGTGAGGTATATCTAATAAAATGCAACATCAAACCTGAAAACTATCTATGAAGTTGGTTTTGTAACCAAAGTCTATCATATTTAGCTGTTGTAAGAGTGGCAACATCAATTATAGCAGTTATAATTGTTCTTTTTTATCAAACCATGAACTATATCAACAGGAAATTAACTTATAATCTAGTATGGCAGAGCGCTTCGTGTTTTAGTTCTCAAAGCATCACAGACGGCTAATAGTTCGTACTGAAACTGGAGCGAACCGCCATGCCGAGCTTATCTTTAGCTTCCTTCGAACGCTCGGAGACTATTGAATGAAAGTCTTGCTCGACTAGCTAATCGTGGGTCTAAAAATGAGAAAGGCGACAACTTTTAACGAATTTATGAATAATTATTGCTTTTGAGTGTAAATGTATTACAAGATGAAGTCGGAGGCTCTTTTTATTGACATTGGCGGTGATGCTGCTTTACGATGCGTTAAAATAACTAGGAATTGATTCGTTTGAATTTTTTTGTAAGAAAAAATAACAATTGAAAAGTTAGAAAGTAATTACAAATTATATATCTTTGTAAATTTTTCTTACATTAGTTCAACCAATGATATACAGCCCCACAGGCTGTATATCATTGGTTCAACATATGTACATTGGAATCAAGCTTAAAAAACAAAATATCTGAATATGCTCTGGTGTTTGTTGATTAAAATTTAGCATTGAGGTAGATTATTTAATAGAATCTAGCATGAGCAAAATTCTGGCTAAAGCATGGATGATTTCAAGTTACCATGTAAAAGTAAAACTAATCATAGAAATAGCCGTTTGTCTATTAACCAAAATGCATTTCACTCTAGCAAAGCAAGCAGTTTTTGTTGCTTCTTTCAGCGTATTCTTGAAAGCAAGACTCTTTATATACTGATGATATACCAATGACATATGCCCCCTAGCCTGGGCATGGCTCTTGTGGGGGATTGGGAGAGAGGGGGTAGCCTGGGCATGGATCTCTCCCAATCCCCACAAGAGCCATGCCCAGGCTACCCTCCATATCTATGGGGAGTGGTTATATATCATTGCTGATACACATTATTTTCTAAGTGGCTGAAAGCTCTGAAATCTTAGTCAGTTGTGGCTAGATTATACTTTATCAGTAGGCCTAAATATTACATATTTGCAGACAAAGTGACTCAAATACAAATATACTAGAGCTTTTGAGGATCTTGTATCTTACGTGAATTCAGTAAAGATTTGACTTATTGCATATCATCTCAAAATTTATCTTGCAGTATGGAAATTTTTTATTTTGCTGTCAATAGCAAATTAGACAGAAGCTCTTGAAAGGGTATGATATTTTCAACCTATCTCTGAAATTACCTTAATACATTAGATGACCCATAGAAAACTGAGTGATGTCGGAGTGTGAAATTTTAATGCCATTACTTTGGCATTAAAATAATACTTACCATTATTTTTAGAAGAAGGTGAAAGACAGTTTTGCAAAATACTAATGAGGAAGCAGATTACTTTAAACGGAGCAGTGGAGCTCAACACTAAATTAGTGAAGTGTGAGTGGTTATAGGTGTGAAGTATCTCTGCGTATTCTGTAAAATGGAACGTGAGATACTTTCCAAACAGTGCACATTTTACATATAGTCTTGGCTCATGTTCTGATCACTAAGTGTGTAAAAACTCACTAGAGTGTTTTTGTAGGGAGTGAATGCTCTCGACACAGCGAGAAAACTCTCCTGTTAAATATACATAACATTGATCTAATTCAACATGCCTGCATTGTGAAGCGTGCAAACGTCTGGCTCATTGCTTTATGCCATACTTCCAAACGATACCTGGGTGGTATGGTTTGCTAAAGAAATATGTTTTTACCCTAACAGCCTTACAAGGTAATGATTTTTATCGTCACGGTCACACCTATGGCAGTTATTTCGGAGCTCAAGATGTAAATGTAAAAGCTGAAATTAGTAAAATAAAGTTGAGATTAATATTATACAAACAAGATGTCACTTTAACCACATTTACATGTTTAAAAAATTAAGCATCTTCAATAAGTTTATTTTTTGAATAAGATTATTTGATAAAAAAATTAAAGATTTAAGTTAGTAAAGAGTCTTCCAGGTGTAGTAATTGGATTCCTGTTCATAGATAGAAATGATGTCTTCCAGGTGTAGTAATTGGATTTCTGTTCATAGATAGAAATGATGTTCAAAACGCACCTGGCATTGAAAGATATTTCTTACATTATCAAATCAAAACTACCTTATTTGGTGATGCAAGAGTACAAGTTTAGTTGCAGTTTGTTTCAAGTGTATTATTAACGTTAGTTAGCAAATGCAAACTGGCACCTGCGACTGGTATTATTTCAATGATTGTTCTTAAAACTCGCTCAAAATTCATGACTCAGTCGCAATGCGAAATCAGAAAGTGGAGTCAGTTATTTGGTATCACTAAATAAATGCCAAGTAAATTGTTTGTTTATTAATATTTAAAATGTTTAGTTACAAAAGCCTTTGGAAAGCGTTGACTGCTGCTAACAGCTTGATAATGGCGTTCCCTTAATAATAACCTTTAACTCAAAGTTCTTTAGATGAGAAGTCATTGAGAAACATATTAGTTTTCTCAAACTGACCAACTGGAAAAAAAGGGAATACTATAACATGCTCCACCCACACAGTACCAACTCATTATCAATGTTTAACTGTAGAGTAAGTAAGCAAGTATCACAGAGGGCTTCAAAGACCACATGGTAGACTACATTATGAGGTTTTTTATTACTTCGCAATACTACCTTCAGAACTGTTATCTTGCATTACTACCTTCATAACTGTTACTTTGCAATACTACCTTCATAACTGTTACTTTACAATGCTACCTTCATAACTGTTACATTGCAATGCTACCTTCATCACTGTTACTTCGCAATACTACCATCATAACTGTTACTTTGCAATACTACCTTCAGAACTGTTACTTTGCAATGCTACCTTCAGAACTGTTACTTTGCCTTTAAAAGTATCATTTTGATGTGTTTCCTTCCTTAAGGTGAATTATCATATCTATAAATGCATGCTTTTATTGGACCGAGGATGCAAACGCATGCAGCTCAACAATGAAACACTCAACTATTGATGTTATTGTATAGTTTTAATAAAATTAGACTAGCTGTGAGCCAATGTTGTTATGATAAACATATGTAGGTACCTTACAAAATTAGAGCAAAGTAAAAGGATTCGTGTTGATACATAAGACAGCTCCATTACTCTTAAAGTTAGTTTATTTTTGAGATAATTTCAACGAACAAGATTGAATACAATAAAGCCTATTGCACCAAAAATAAATGCGCATTTCGAAAATCTACGGCCAGTTAAAACAGACAAAGTGTTTAAAAGGTTAAAATAAATATCGACGAGAAGAGAAGAATAATTGCATCGATGGATATGATGTAACATCATGATAATCTTTGACACGAAAGAGTTTATAGTCGGATGTGTCCTAGGAATATAGACACATGCAAAGTACATGGGTCAAACAATTTGAACATTGATTTAAAAAAGGAATGTATAAGATAATTTTCCTGCATAGTCATCAACCGCAGGAACGACAACGATGACCAACAAGTATTTATATATGAAAAAGGCTGTTACTTGCTGTAAAAGATATGTGATGAACACTGGTGTAAATTGGAACTGCTTGCATAAAATTTCAGGATATGTTAGATTAAATATTTTAAAGACCTAAGTTTTACTTGCAGTTTGATACAATTCGTCAGCCTGAGTTCAAGTTGTAGTTGGACGATTTTAGATTATAAGTTGATGTATTTTTGTTCATCAACAAAAATAGCTACATAAATACAGACAAAAAATATGAGAATATGGAGAATGAATCTGTGCTTTGGCTATGAACTGTATAGTTTATGTGGGTCCATCCACCAGATCCTTATCGTGCAATCACTGAAAGAGCATGAACCATGTCTGTTATACATGCTAAATCGTGGCGCATGAAAAGTTCTTGGACAAAGAACAAGATATGTTGGTACAGCCAACCAAAGTTATCAACTTCTCCATTTGGCATATTTACACAATTCACACAATGATGCTATTGAATAACTATAAAAGAAACTGTCAGCCCAATATATTGCATTTATTTAAGATTTTGTTTGACGTATCAACAACGTTGGATGCTTAAGGGGTTCTAGTCGCGTTAAAAATATCAATCGGTTTTGCTCCCAATTGACAAAGTAGCATCGCAATCATTTGACCGCTATACAATTTGTAAAACGTCACTTTTGAGGCATCTGTATTGCCACACCGATCGACTAGGTAAGTAGTCACACAGTCAGTACAAAAATCATTAGTATTGCTTAAGCGAACGGTTCTCAGTAAATCAGGCAGCAAGACGCTATGCGACTACTTGTGCTTACTCATGATTTATCATTAAAAATGGGTAAAAAATTTTGTGATTATACTCGAATGCATACAGTAATCAGTGAATTAATTGGATTTAAGGAAAAGCCAGTAAATCTATACTATTTGGCTAATTGGCCAAGTGTCTCATTAGAACACATGGGTGACAGACGTAACATTAAATTTACAATAAGCTTACATAATTTGTATATTGAACAATTACCTACCTCTGGTGACAGTAAGTACTATATACTAGTTAGTAGATATAGTGAACAGTTACCTACCTCTGGTGACAGTAAGTACTATATACTAGCTAGTAGATATAGTGAACAATTACCTACCTTTGGTGACGGTAAGTACTATTTACTAGCTAGTAGATATACTGAAAAGTATCCTGCCTCTAATGGCAGTAAGTACGATATACTAGCTAGTAGATATATTGAACAATTACCTACCTCTAGTGACAGTAAGTACTATATACTACTTTACCTAGAGGCAGTAAAGAGATTGCTGCGGTTGGTAGCCATAGAGTTGACGGCTAATGAATGAGCACGCACTTCATTTAGCTGCTGGCAAGTCTCGTTTGACCGAATCTTCACAGTGCCAGAGCGACAGCAGCTTAGCAATATGTCATTATCTGGTAGCATGCACATGTCGGTGATCCAGTCCTTATGGGCGCCATTAACTGACTGAAAACAATGCAAGTTGAGGAATGAGGAACCAGGAGTTTGTTTGAAATTGACATTCAACTTAAGCGGAAAGGAGCGGCGTGAACTGCATTAAAGATGGTAAAGATTAAACACTGGCAAATCAACTTGTCCCTTTTGAATGAGTCAACAATGCAATCCTGCAATATGAAACTTTTAATCATAAACGAGTCTCTGTATTGTAACAAACCTACAAGACATTTGCAAATATTGGTGAGAGACACAGCATAATGTCTTGCGTATGACAGGTTGATCTGGTGAGACTGAACCAGATGGGCTCAACAATGCAGCAATGACTAGGTCTGACATATTTTATATTGACTCTGATCTCTAGGCCATCAAGTAGGATCACAATTGGATTGAGTGATTACCAGGAAAACCGATATACTGATATCAATCATTCACTCCATCTCAAATATTACTTCTAATAAAAAATATTTATTACAAAGTGGTGATCTTGATTGGTGACCATTACCGGAAATAACTATCACCTTTATTTTGCTATTAAATAGAGCAACACCTAGTATTGTAAAAACACCAATTTTACCTGTGGTTGAGAAGAGGGTTCACTGAGGTTCCATTTTTTGATACGCATATCCCGAGAACCACTAAAAAGGATGTCCTGACGATGCGCGAGACATTGAACACCATCATAGTGAGGAGGGTCCATAGTAAATTTGGCCTGAATTGGATAATTTGAAGTTTGTTCATTGGAAATATCAAATCCCTTAATTAGATGATCCTTGGAGCCAGTTAAGAGTTGTTCTTTCCTTCTTGAGTCGTTGTATAAACTAAGGCAAATAATCGGTGCTTGGTGGCCGCTAGCAACCTTTCCGACTGCCGATAGCCTGTAAGCGTACAATATTTTACAGATCACCAGCCTTGACAGTTTAAATGAATATAGCAATTAGTCATCAAAAAGGTGCAGAAGCTAAATTGCTAGATTTAGTTGTAAGTGCTGTTAACAATATATATATGGTTAAATGATGTTGTGCATGCAAGCGGACAACCAATGAAAAATAACTGTCAGTTACAAAATGCCACACAGGGTAGATCAAATACACATTAGGAGTGACCCTTGGACTTATACAAAGAAAGAAGATTACGGTTGTGCGCATAAACCACTGATAGAAGAAAGGTTATAGCTGTGTACATAAACCACCTATAGATGAATGGTTATAGATGTGTACATAAACCACCTATGGAAGGTTATAGTTGTGTACATAAATCACCTATAGAAGAGAGTTACAACTGTGGTGGATTTTCTAAGATTCATACACCAACCTCTAATAATAGTAAGTACTATATACTAGGTAGTAGATATATGGATAAGTATCCTACCTCTAATGGCAGAAAGTACAATATACTAGCTTGTAGATATATGGAGAAGTACACTACTTCTAATGGCAGTAAGTACTATATACTAGCTAGTAGATATATGGAAAAATATCCTACCTCTAATGACAGTAAGTACAACATACTAGCTAGTAAATATATCGAGAAGTATCCTACCTCTAATGACAGTAAGTACAATATACTAGCTAGTAGATATATCGAGAAGTATCCTACCTCTAATGACAGTAAGTACAATATACTAGCTAGTAGATATATCGAGAAGTATCCCACCTCTAATGACAGTAAGTACAATATACTAGCTAGTAGATATATCGAGAAGTATCCCACCTCTAATGACAGTAAGTACAATATACTAGCTAGTAGATATATCGAGAAGTACCCCACCTCTAATGACAGTAAGTACAATATACTAGCTAGTAGATATATCGAGAAGTATCCCACCTCTAATGACAGTAAGTACAATATACTAGCTAGTAGATATATCGAGAAGTATCCCACCTCTAATGACAGTAAGTACAATATACTAGCTAGTAGATATATCGAGAAGTATCCCACCTCTAATGACAGTAAGTACAATATACTAGCTAGTAGATATATCGAGAAGTATCCCACCTTGGATGTGGTATAAAAACCTTTTCATATTTTTTATTATTTTACCTATCTATAATTTTGCTTGTTACATTTGCATTAGACCCTTGCCATACGAAATAAATTTGTTCCGGTGTTGGCATCGTAACATAAAAATGTCGTATAGAGGGGTGTAGAAGCCCATCATGATTATTTAATACAAACACCCCTTGGTGAAAATCATCAAACTTTTATATTTTCGTACTGACAGATTGATCTGGTGAGACTGAACCAGATAGGCCCAACAATGCAGCAATGACTAGGTCTGACGTATTTTATAACGACTCTGATCTCCAGGCCATCAAGTGGGATCACGATTGGATTGAGTAATTACCAGGAAAAACTGATATACTGAAATTGATCATTCACTCCATCTCAAATTTTATGTGATGAACAACACTAAAAATTAATGAGAAAATATTATGTTAACCTAGGTAACTACAGTTACTATTACTAATATTTTTAAAGTGCTTTTAACAGAAATAGCTGTCAATGAGAGTGTGTGCCTCAAAATTCTCTAATTTTCGTAATCTTCAATTTTTTTTAACTGGAAAATTCTCAAACTATAATATACACAAATATTTACAAGGAAATTGAAGACAAGCCGGCATCCAAACTAAATCCATCATTATCAGAGGGATTCTTAGCAACAACATTACATTTATGGACAACATACAAACTAACAAATGTAGATTTTTATTCTAGGGATCGTAACTGAAAAAAACGCATCAACTTACGTATTGAGGTCCCAGAGCTGAACGGTGGTTCCAGTAGTTGTGTATAGTTTATGACCATCTCTGCTGACTTGGATATCAAACATCTGCTGCTCTCCCTGTTGGAGAATGGCCTGACTGCTCGACGCTGGCTCCACAGGGATACTGTCATGCACCAGACCAGAGGAACTGCAACATAAGATATAAAACCTCACATTGTGTCCATCTCTGTTGGCACAGTATTCACTATAATAGGAACTAACCGTTATGATAGGAACTAACGGTTATGATAGGAACTAACCGTTATGATAGAAACTAACCGTTTTGATAGGAACTAACCGTAAGAATAGGAACTAACCGTTACGATAGGAACTAACCGTTACGATAGGAACTAACCGTTACGATGGGAACTAACCGTTACGATAGGAACTAACCGTTACGATAGGAACTAACCGTTACGATTGGAACTAACCTTTACGATGGGAACTAACCGTTACGATAGGAACTAACAGTTATTATAGGAACTACCCATTACGATAGGAACTAACCGTAAGGATAAGAACTAACCGTTATGATAGAAACTAACCATTACGATAGGAACTAACCGTTATGATAAAAACTAACAGTTATTATAGGAACTAACCGTTATGATAGGAACTAACCGTAAGGATAAGAACTAACCGTTACGATAGGAACTAACCATTACGATAAGAACTAACCGTTACGATAGGAACTAACCATTACGATAGCAACTAAACGTTATGATAGGAACTAACCGTAACGATAGGAACTAACCGTTATGATAGGCACTAACCGTAAGGATAGGAACTAACCGTAAGGATAGGAATTAACCGTTTTGATAGAAACTAACCGTAAGGATAGGAACTAACCGTTATCATAAGAACTAACCGCAAGGATAGGAACTAACCGTTACGATAGGAACTAACCGTTACGATAGGAACTAACCGTTATGATAGGAACTAACGGTTATGATAGGAACTAACCGTTTTGATAGGAACTAACCGTAAGAATAGGAACTAACCGTTACGATAGGAACTAACCGTTACGATGGGAACTAACCGTTACGATAGGAACTAACCGTTACGATAGGAACTAACCGTTACGATTGGAACTAACAGTTATTATAGGAACTACCCATTATGATAGGAACTAACCGTAAGGATAAGAACTAACCGTTATGATAGAAACTAACCATTACGATAGGAACTAACCGTTATGATAAGAACTAACCGTAACGATAGGAACTAACCGTTATGATAGGCACTAACCGTAAGGATAGGAACTAACCGTAAGGATAGGAATTAACCGTTTTGACAGGAACTAACCGTAAGGATAGGAACTAACCGTTATCATAAGAACTAACCGCAAGGATAGGAACTAACCGTTACGATAGGAACTAACCGTTATGATAGGAACTAACGGTTATGATAGGAACTAACCGTTTTGATAGGAACTAACCGAAAGAATAGGAACTAACCGTTACGATAGGAACTAACCGTTACGATGGGAACTAACCGTTACAATAGGAACTAACCGTTACGATAGCAACTAACCGTTACGATTGGAACTAACCGTTATGATAGGAACTAACCTTTACGATAGGAACTAACCGTTACGATAGGAACTAACAGTTATTATAGGAACTACCCATTACGATAGGAACTAACTGTTATGATAGGAACTAACCGTTATGATAGGAACTAACTGTAATATCTTATGTTGGACAGTTTGACTGTATGTGTGGTAGAGAAGGTAACAAGTAGCCATATAAATGTAATTGCATCTGAAAGCAAGTATGAGTCGAGCTAGGCTTACCTGAGCACTGTTATACATTTAGCTCCAGCTCGGATGTCCCACATTTTGACAAATGAATTGGAGACAGTGTAGACAAGCCGGTTGACCTCGCAATATCGAACTTTGGAGACATAGTTAGGGTGGTCACCAAGACACAAAACTTCAGAACCAATTGACATGTTCCACGCTTTGCACGTCAAGTCTGCGAGACAAAAGGAAACGCAGGTCAATTATGAGGTATTAGAATATGTTAGTGCGTTAGATTAGAGTCAACTTGACACTTACCTTTACTGCCAGAAACCAAAAGATTGTCGGCGGCACATATAGATAGTACAGCCTTTGTGTGACCAACTGCCTTATTTACACATATGAGACTCTGGTTGGAGCTTGTCACCTGCAAGAGACCCACCCAAATGAAAACATGTAAATTTAAGTAACAATGTTGCTGAGCTTCTAGTAACAACATCGCTATTACAATTTGATAAGGTTACACATACATAGCTCTTAGACAGAAACCAATCATACCTCCTATAAATGATCTACTGCAGGTATAAAGATGACTCGAAAATATCTTCACCCCAATGTTCTATTAGTGAAATTTTTTACGTCAATCGTTTTAAAGGCTTATGGGGAATAAAAATTATGCTTTCAACATATAATTATTTTACTTGCATATCGTGTAGTTAGTCTAATGCTAATTTAATGCTCTCTAGCCATTTTAATATATCAAAGAGTGCATCGCTTAGCCTAGAAAAACTAACATTAAAATCATAACGATTCCTAAAATTATTATTTTCTTGTAAAGAAGAGGTGCTGCAGTCCGTGGTTTGGTGTGCTACTAGAACACCAAAGGCAAAAAGTGGGGCTAGTTGGAAAAGTAGCGATTTGCCTCATGAAGCAACGCGCTACAATAGGAGTACTTTGGAGCAGCATCACTCAATATTATCGTCATAAATAAACCTCTCCAAGTCGTTATACAATGGGACTACTATGGACTACGAATGCCTATTGTTTGCTCATCTGGCTCATCACTCGTGTTGTTTGAAAAGCAAACATTTGTAAGCACTTGCTTAGTTACAAGTTACTCCTAGGATGCCATGGCTAGTATCACCTCTCTAGTCAAGATACACAAGGTCATAAGGTCAATTGCCCAACTAGTTGCCTAGATTGTGTATAGATTGTGTGTAGACAAGTGTACCAGACACATGATGTAGCGAGGTTGTTTACAATACATTGTCGCATGGTAAAAATCATAGACTACAGAAAACGTATTGTAGGGCCATTCAAAAGGTTTACGCATTGGGCTTTTATCTAAGAGCTGATAACGCCAAAATTGAGTTGGCCCCTTCAAGGCAGTGAAACGCATCTGTTATAACAAACCACTCTGCGATTTGGTGCGCACTCTTTGTTAATTCTTGCTATTTGAGACTAACAACACTAATTCTAGCCTGAGTTTCTAATTTCTAAGAGATGCAATATTCCTATTTAGTCCAACGTGAGCCGAATAGTATATCTTTAGGGGAATGGCATTAGGGCAACTGTTTGTTCAGTCTGAGACTTTTTGCAGCAGTACTCAGTAAGCAATGCTCTAGAAACACGCGACTGTTCATCATCGTGATTATGAAATGTTTTTTCCATGCTCAGTTAATATTTGTTTTTGAATGATTTTAATGATGTTGGAGGTATCACAGTAAGTTAGTATTAGGCTGTATAGACTCACATACATGCAAATCCAGCTCATAATTTGTTAGTCAACACATGAAGACAATTACGTAAGTAGTTCAACGGGTTAAACTTGAAAACTTGGGCCTCATTACTTTGTCACAGCTGCTGACGGTGCCAAAGCTCTGCGCCTTTTTATTTTGTGTGCCGCCAGTTTGTGTGTTGGTGAGCCTCATGAATACATTAGTACTGTCAGAGTCCTGGAGTGGCTGGCGTCTCCTGCTCAGCGATGGCGAGGATGGGGGTGTCAACAGCACGTCTTTTATTTCAGAAGTGGTCAACTGTGATTTATCTCTGCTGAAATTAAAATAGCAGAATAAAATTCAGCCTGCAGAGCAAGAGAATCATTATAGCTCATAGTGCAAAATGGAATATTTAAATTTGGAGAGACACTTTCATGAACTTTTTTATACTAAAATTTAAGGCTATACCAGTTACAGAATTGTCACCCTTTTATTAACACACTTCTTTGTTTAAGTGAAATCTCTCCTGACAGCTCTGCCAGGTCTTCTTGAAGATGGTCAGACTCTACAAGAATTAGAAATGATAAAAACCAGCTGATTATATCAAGTCCTGATGAGCATATGAAGGTTTTAGCAATGCTTTCGACCAGTATTCATATGGGTAGAATAGCACCAGTGTATATACGTATATGGGTAGAATAGTTACCAGTGTATATACGTATATGGGTAGAATAGTACCGGTATCTATACGTATATGGGTAGAATTGTACCGGTATCTATATGGGTGCTATTCTACCTAGTATAGATACTGGGTAGAATAGTATCTATATGGGTAATCTTGGCCTTGACCTTTAAACGGTTGCATCAACCAAGGGTGATCAACTGATCAAGGCGGCAAAAGAAATTAACTGAAAGCAGCTGTCATATATGTTATAGCAGTTGTTATATATGTTATAGCAGTTGTTATATATGTTATAGCAGTTGTTATATATGTTATAGCAGCTGTTATATATGTTATAGTAGCTGTTATATATGATATAGCAGCTGTTATATATGTCAAAATATGATGCTAGTAAGCGATCAATGAAAGTAATCTAGACTTGCACACTACGCTTACTGCTTCTAGCGAGCTGCTCTTCCTTGTGTTAGTCTAGCAAAACATTATCGAATTAATTGTTACATGATATACCTTACCCGCCTTGGCTTATTATGGCATAGACTTATTATGGCAATAACTCACTTAACAAGTTGTATACCATTACTGTTAACAAACTGTAGATTTCACCTTAGTTGGTGGTCTTTAATACTTCTGAAAAACTCAGACTTTGCCCCCAAGTGAACAATAGTCTAGAGACACCTCATTTAATACTCTAACATAGAATTCAATTCTTTTTTAAAAATTACAGATAAATAATTTATAGATAGGCTAACTTTCAATATTATTTGCGTTCAACAAAGTTTACATAAGTTGGTCAAGCACAATGTTCAAATACTATTTGACGAAGAAAAATGTAACTAGCAGTTGTGACAGAGCTAAAACATAAGTTAATCATGTAAAATGTATCAAATAGTTTGTAGCTCTGAAAGTTTCAAGTTAATTACAAAAGATACATGAACGCTACGTTTTTTGCGGCGTTAAGAAGAAAAGCAACAAATGACAGCCACTGACTTACATTTAAAAAATGTGTCAAAATGTGTAAGAGTTGAGGCTGTTGTGGCTAGACACACAAAATAACACGTCACATTGACAAATAAATGGACGAGTGCGAATTAGCCTTTACCAGGCGAAGGCCATGACATTCTTGTTAGATTTTTTATTATCATTAGTTGTTATTATTAGCGTTTTTAAAGAAATTTTGTTGTGTAAATTTTACTGTTGGTTTTGAGAGAGAATAAATTGATAGGTTAAAAAAGGTCAGACTTTACAGAATCCAGCTAGTTTTTTTCTGCCTTAACAAAACAACAACTTAAAAGCATTCTATATAAAACATGTAATATAATTATTAGGTTAACAAAACTGTGTTTTGCCAAATAAACAACGACATTGATTCAAATTGTCTTTGTAATTTATTCAAATATCCATTCGCATCTTACTGACACTTAACAATGATTGAACAATGCGTGCAGAGTTATTGAAATTAATAATAAATGCCTGTTCAATAAATCAATAAAGGTCAGTATTACCTGAGGTATTGAAGAAACGGAATTGTTATCCATTTCAGTAGGAAGTGTTTGCACAGAACTATCACCACTAGTGCCACAGCTATACCGTTCTAGATCTCTGCAGGCAGAAAAAGTAGGTCAAGGCCGGTCATACGGAGCAAGTTAAGGCCTGTCATACAGAGTAAGTTAAGGCCTGTCATACAGGGTAAGTTAAGGGCTGTCATACAGAGTAAGTTAAAGCCTGTCATACGGAGCAAGTTAAGGGCTGTCATACAGAGTGAGTTAAGGCCTGTCATACAGAGTAAGTTAAGGCCTGTCATACAGAGTAAGTTAAGGGCTGTCATACAGAGTAAGTTAAAGCCTGTCATACGGAGCAAGTTAAGGCCTTTCATACGGAGTAAGTTAAGGCCTGTCATACAGAGTAAGTTAAAGCCTGTCATACGGAGTAAGTTAAGGCCTGCCATACGGAGCAAGTTAAGGGCTGTCATACAGAGTAAGTTAAAGCCTGTCATACAGAGTAAGTTAAAGCCTGTCATACAGAGTAAGTTAAGGCCGGTCATACAGAGTGAGTTAAGGCCTGTCATACAGAGTGAGTTAAGGCCTGTCATACAGAGTGAGTTAAGGCCTGTCATACAGAGAGCTAAAAGCTAATAAAACTGATAGTAGCTATTTACTATAAATACTATTTACTGTGTATGTGAACTTGTAGCTGTCATAGATAGATTTGCTGGAGCTCACCCTATAAAATTTTACTTGCATTCACAAACATGAATTAATGCAATGTCCGTAGTCATGTATTTTAATAATCATTTTATTGCACTGGTGCTTTAAAAAAATTTCGAAAAAGATTAAATGTCCAGTAAACTGATGCAAATAGAAACAATCACATTAACCTTAACACAAGAGAAGATCTTAACACAAGAGAAGGTACCACAGCTTATAACTACAGGTAGATCTTAACACAAGAGAAGGTGAACCACAGCTTATAACTACAGGTAGATTTTAACACAAGAGAAGGTAACACAGCTTATAACTACAGGTAGATCTTAACACAAGAGAAGGTACCACAGCTTATAACTACAGGTAGACCTTAACACAAGAGAAGGTAACACAGCTTATAACTACAACCATCTGCAAGACATTTCACATTCTCTTTGATAATCCTTAACACTATGGTAGTAAACGTAGAGTGTTTAGAATATTTGGCCGGCTTACATTCTTGTTGCGACTGTATAGTTATCCCGGAATCCTGCAAAACCTGGTCTAAAAGCTAATCCCGTAACCTAGAATCCATCTGCATTTTATCGTAGCGAGCAGTCAACTCCTTGAATTGAGATTCTTTCTGAGTACAAGCAAAGCCCTGAGTGAGAGCGAGTGAGAGAAGGTGCTCCAACAGATAGTTGCTTTCATCAACAGAGGAGACATCCAAAGCTTTTGTCAAACTAGTCTCATCCTAACAAGTAAGGTAGTATGTGTAATGAGCACATTTTGTAATATGGTTCAGAGACATCATTACAAGCAATATAACAACCAGTTCTTCGAGTTGCGTTGTGATTGCAAAAGCAATGACCAAATTTGATGCTCAAACCAAAGAGCTATCGCAATATGTAAATGTAACTTGTTTTGTCGTAATATAAACTGATAAAAACTAATGAAAAAGGACTCAAGAAAAAAACAGCAGGGGTTCATTCTATAAGAATATATAACATGTTAACTGTTTCTTGAATCTATGAGAAGAATTTGAGCCATAATAAAATTATTGATATAGGAATAAAAGTGTCATTTCTTCTAGTGAATAACGACAGGTTAAAAGATTATCTTGGCTTATAATAATATTTTATATGAGAGACAAGATAGATACGAAAGGGCATGCAAGTCGTACGATGAGGTTTAGAGGTTGTTAGAGGGGTAGCGTTTTAAACATAACATGAACTGCTTCTAGTGAATTATTGAGAAAATGTTTCCAGTCGATAGGAGATGAACTCATTGTGGATGTCAAATAAAGGTGAAAGATTATAGATTCTGAATTAACAAAATCAAATGTTGCTGCATGACTGTAGAAGATAACTTTACTGATTTACATGCGCTTACGTAAATTCGAGTATAGCCATCTATGGGAACGGGCCGATAAATGGGAATTGTTAGCTAAGCCCG
This sequence comes from Watersipora subatra, assembly GCF_963576615.1. Lineage (NCBI taxonomy): Eukaryota > Metazoa > Bryozoa > Gymnolaemata > Cheilostomatida > Watersiporidae > Watersipora > Watersipora subatra. The sequence goes on along the minus strand of NC_088718.1, from coordinate 21,313,676 downwards.
CTGTAACATTAAAAAGGATAAATAAAGCAATGAATAATTACTAAACATACAACACACTGATGAAATATATTAGGTAAATGCTTAGACAGGAAGCAATGCGAGATTACTAAATGCTTAGACAGGAAGCAATGCAAGGTTAGTAAATGCTTAGACAGGAAGCAATGCGAGATTACTAAATGCTTAGACAGGAAGCAATGCGAGGTTAGTAAATGCTTAGACAGGAAGCAATGCAAGGTTAGTAAATGCTTAGACAGAAAGCAATGTGACATTAGTAAATGCTTAGACAGGAAGCAATGCGAGGTTAGTAAATGCTTAGACAGAAAGCAATGTGAGATTAGTAAATGCTTAGACAGGAAGCAATGCGAGGTTAGTAAATGCTTAGACAGAAAGCAATGCGAGATTAGTAAATGCTTAGACAGGAAGCAATGCAAGGTTAGTAAATGCTTAGACAGGAAGCAATGCGAGGTTAGTAAATGCTTAGACAGGAAGCAATGCGAGGTTAGTAAATGCTTAGACAGGAAGCAATGCGAGGTTAGTAAATGCTTAGACAAGAAGTAATGCGAGGTTAGTAAATGCTTAGACAGGAAGCAATGCGAGGTTAGTAAATGCTTAGACAGGAAGCAATGCGAGGTTAGTAAATGCTTAGACAGGAAACAATGCAAAGTTAGTAAATGCTAGCAGTAGCCACTACAAGCCTAAGCAGACGCATAGCAAAAGCAAATGAACAAACCTTCGCCTCCTCTTCCATCTGCATGATATTGTTTTGGCACTCAGACACGTTACTCTGAATGTATGTCATATTGGTGCTCATCGTCTCCAGCTGATCTTCTAGGTTCATGGCGACAGTCGTCTGCAAATGAATAGGAGTTACACAACGACTACCTTAAGCGTGGTTCTCATATATGCCGCAAAGCACCGGCAACAGCACCGCAGGCTATGGCGGTGAAATGTGAGCCTACACGCCGGGTACCGCCGAGTACCACCGGTAGTTGCCGGCAGTTAACACAAGAGTTTAGCGCTGTTCAAATTTCGCAAATAGCCGCAAGCAAAACCTTCCTGAAATGCACTGTACAGGTAAAGGTCACCATTATCAAAATGGCGTGGCGAGCGAACATTTTATGTGAAGCTGCGATTATGTTTAGCAATGCAGCTTTAGATGTAAACAGAAGCTGCCGATCCTAACGTCGCAAGCGTTTTGCTGCGCAAGTTACCGCCGGAGTCTCGCAATCGATATGGAAACCAGACTTTAGCAGCTATGAAGATGAGTTGAACATATCATCAACAAAATTTCAGCGCAATATAGTGTAACCGTGACATTACTGATTACTCTATGCAATGTAATGATTATGCCAGCAATTATCAAATAAGAGTCTGTAGAGAGTTTTCTGTTCAACAGAACAGAAATGTGTTTCTCAGAATGTTTTATGTTCAACAGAACAGAAAACATTAGAGAATCACAAGGAATAAGGCATTGGCTATTTACGCTGGCAAAATTATTATTTGCAAAGACACCACACACCCCTGATGGCTGTGTAGTAATAGAAGAAACTGATGTATTTGTGATTGGTTAAAAGTGTTGATCCCTGATTAACATAATCATGACACCAATTCGTTCATTTTCACAGTAAACCGATTTTTTTTGAAAGTTGCTTTGAACTAGTGACAACGATGACCAACAAGTATTTATATATGAAAAAGGCTGTTACTTGCTGTAAAAGATATGTGATGAACACTGGTGTAAATTGGAACTGCTTGCATAAAATTTCAGGATATGTTAGATTAAATATTTTAAAGACCTAAGTTTTACTTGCAGAGTTTGATACAATTCATATGCCTGAGTTCAAGTTGTAGTTGGACGATTTTAGATTATAAGTTGATGGATCTTTTTTTAAAGAAAACACAAGTGTAAATAGCTGTACAAACATTAGTGCAATGATAAACTATGGTTTACCCATATCTACTATATATATATATATATATATATATATATATATATATATATATATATATATATATATATATATATATATATATATATAGTGTTAATACAATCATGTTCCAATAAGGGTAATGACAACATCCAATAGATGTTTTGATCTTTACTTGACCTAGGTTGATACTTGTAAAACATAACTAGTTATTCAGTAGTCTCGATCTGTGTAGTCGCAGCAGATGTTTATGCCATATGTCAGCTAAGAAATTTGCCCATTTTAAGAGCCTAAGAGTAATGACTATACATGTGTCCGACCTCATTTCTCCTAATGGCAGTGTCCAGCCTTTTACTGTACGCATCTATCTTCTTGCTGAGCTGTTCTCGCTTGTTAATGTGAAAATCATTCTGAAGCAAATTTGGCAGATTGATTGGGACAAAGAGGTTAAAAAAGACGATGCAAACAGTTACCTTGGGAGAGAAGAGAAGAGCTGCTGACTTGTGCCTAGAAGCAGAAGATGATGAAGTCTTGCCAGATGAATTTTCATGGGAGAGGTTTGCCCTATTTTTGGCCATCACCCTGGAAGAGGCGGACGAGTCTCTTTGTCTTTTCCTCAACTGACTGACCTCTTCGTGCTTGCGCTGGCAACACAATACGCTGACTTATGCAAACGCTAGGATAAAATAAAAATGATTTATATGTCAAGGATACATGAAATGTCGATGGCTATCCCAAGCCACCTACTTTTTACGACAGAATTAATTAAAACATCAGTAGACTGTTATATTCGTCCTGTAATTAATGAAGGCACTCTTTGAAAACTTAGAGACCAACATTTGAGTGTTGTTAAAGACCAACCTTGAGTATGGCATCTTTCTGTCTGTTTTGCAACTACAACATGCGCACCTGATTGTCTTGTTGCCGCTTCTCTTTTTTCAGCTGTAGCAGCTCCTTATTCTTTCGTTGGTCACTAATCTTATTCTTCTCTGATTCCGTCTTCATTTGTGCCATCAGTCGCACCTGCAATAGCATCACCATAGTTGTCGAGATCTCCGAAACCAAGATCATGTGGTGGTGCAATAGTCAACACAACACATTACGAAGATCCCAAAAAACTCATACGCCAAACAATTATTTCCCATTCAAACTTTTCCCTGACTAACACAGATATAAATATAGTAGTGATGTCTCTCTGTGTAGGATTAAGTAAGACATAAATAAATATAGTGGTGATATCTCTTTGTGTAGGATTAACTAGCACATATAAATATAGTGGTGATATCTCTGTGTAGGATTAACTAGCACATATAAATATAGTGGTGATATCTCTGTGTAGGATTGACTAACACATATAAATATAGTGGTGATATCTCTCTGTGTAGGATTAACTAATACATATAAATATAGTGGTGATATCTCTGTGTAGGATTAACTAGCACATATAAATATAGTGGTGATATCTCTCTGTGTAGGATTAACTAACACATATAAATATAGTGGTGATATCTCTGTGTAGGATTAACTAGCACATATAAATATAGTGGTGATATCTCTGTGTAGGATTAACTAGCACATATAAATATAGTGTTGATATCTCTGTGTAGGATTGACTAACACATATAAATATAGTGGTGATATCTCTCTGTGTAGGATTAACTAACACATATAAATATAGTGGTGATATCTCTCTGTGTAGGATTAACTAATACATATAAATATAGTGGTGATATCTCTGTGTAGGATTAACTAGCACATATAAATATAGTGGTGATATCTCTCTGTGTAGGATTAACTAACACATATAAATATAGTGGTGATATCTCTGTGTAGGATTAACTAGCACATATAAATATAGTGGTGATGTCTCTCTGTGTAGGATTAACTAGCACATATAAATATAGTGGTGATATCTCTCTGTGTAGGATTAACTAACACATATAAATATAGTGGTGATATCTCTGTGTAGCATTAACTAACACATATAAATATAGTAGTGATATCTGTGTGTAGGATTAACTAACACAGATATAAATATAGTGGTGATATCTCTGTGTGTAGGATTTACTAGCACATATATAAATATAGTGGTGATGTCTATCTGTGTAGGATTAACTAACACATATAAATATAGTGGTGATATCTCTGTGTAGGATTAACTAGCACATAAAAATATAGTGGTGATATCTCTCTGTGTAGGATTAACTAACACATATAAATATAGTGGTGATATCTCTGTGTAGGATTAACTAGCACATATAAATATAGTGGTGATATCTCTCTGTGTAGGATTAACTAACACATATAAATATAGTGGTGATATCTGTGTGTAGGATTAACTAACACAGATATAAATATAGTGGTGATATCTCTGTGTGTAGGATTAACTAGCACATATAAATATAGTGGTGATATCTCTGTGTAGGATTAACTAGCACATATAAATATAGTGGTGATATCTCTGTGTAGGATTGACTAACACATATAAATATAGTGGTGATATCTCTCTGTGTAGGATTAACTAATACATATAAATATAGTGGTGATATCTCTGTGTAGGATTAACTAGCACATATAAATATAGTGGTGATATCTCTCTGTGTAGGATTAACTAACACATATAAATATAGTGGTGATATCTCTGTGTAGGATTAACTAGCACATATAAATATAGTGGTGATATCTCTGTGTAGGATTAACTAGCACATATAAATATAGTGTTGATATCTCTGTGTAGGATTGACTAACACATATAAATATAGTGGTGATATCTCTCTGTGTAGGATTAACTAACACATATAAATATAGTGGTGATATCTCTCTGTGTAGGATTAACTAATACATATAAATATAGTGGTGATATCTCTGTGTAGGATTAACTAGCACATATAAATATAGTGGTGATGTCTCTCTGTGTAGGATTAACTAGCACATATAAATATAGTGGTGATATCTCTCTGTGTAGGATTAACTAACACATATAAATATAGTGGTGATATCTCTGTGTAGGATTAACTAACACATATAAATATAGTAGTGATATCTGTGTGTAGGATTAACTAACACAGATATAAATATAGTGGTGATATCTCTGTGTGTAGGATTTACTAGCACATATATAAATATAGTGGTGATGTCTATCTGTGTAGGATTAACTAACACATATAAATATAGTGGTGATATCTCTGTGTAGGATTAACTAGCACATAAAAATATAGTGGTGATATCTCTCTGTGTAGGATTAACTAACACATATAAATATAGTGGTGATATCTCTGTGTAGGATTAACTAGCACATATAAATATAGTGGTGATATCTCTCTGTGTAGGATTAACTAACACATATAAATATAGTGGTGATATCTCTGTGTAGGATTAACTAACACATATAAATATAGTGGTGATATCTCTGTGTAGGATTAACTAGCACATATAAATATAGTGGTGATATCTCTCTGTGTAGGATTAACTAACACATATAAATATAGTGGTGATATCTGTGTGTAGGATTAACTAACACAGATATAAATATAGTGGTGATATCTTTGTGTGTAGGATTAACTAACACATATAAATATAGTGGTGATATCTCTTTGTGTAGGATTAACTAACACAGGTATAAATATAGCGGTGATTTCTCTCTTTGTAGGATTAACTAACACATATAAATATAGTGGTGATATCTCTGTGTAGGATTAACTAGCACATAGAAATATAGTGGTGATATCTCTCTGTGTAGGATTTACTAGCACATATATAAATATAGTGGTGATGTCTCTCTGTGTAGGATTAACTAACACATATAAATATAGTGGTGATATCTCTGTGTAGGATTAACTAACACATTAAAATATAGTGGTGATATCTCTGTGTAGGATTAACTAGCACATATAAATATAGTGGTGATATCTCTCTGTGTAGGATTAACTAACACATATAAATATAGTGGTGATATCTGTGTGTAGGATTAACTAACACAGATATAAATATAGTGGTGATATCTCTGTGTGTAGGATTAACTAACACATATAAATATAGTGGTGATATCTCTTTGTGTAGGATTAACTAACACAGGTATAAATATAGCGGTGATTTCTCTCTTTGTAGGATTAACTAACACAGCTTTTGTATCGGTCAGCAAGCCTACCTTTATCTTCTTCATCTCATTCAGTTCAGTACTAAGGTCCCTGATGCGCCGGTCGTAGACAACTTGGTTCTTCATCATTTTGGCGTGCTCCTTTTTGGCAGTATTTACCTTATTGAGCTCCTGTTGCATGGTATCCAGCCGTTTCTCAAACTCCATTTTAACTTTGCGCACCTGCTCCTCCGACTGCTGCTTCTTGCTGCCTGAAAACAGAACTCACATAACAGTTTATTTCATTTGTATTTGCTATCCTGGTAACTGCTGTCCGGTTACGAATTAGCTGGTTGCAAAGCTAGCTACACGTTAAGATTATCAAACTCATACCAATTACTATCTAAATGACAGATTATTACACCGAAGCCATAGCACTGTATGGACTGAACTTTATAACTTGTTAAGAGCTAGCTGATTAACTATTAACAGCTGATCTAACATATACTAGCTATAACAGCTGATCTAACATATACTAGCTATAACAGGAGGTTACCTAAGCTGCTCAGGACCTGGTTTCGTTCTCGTTCAACAGCCATTATTTGGTCCTGCAAGTTGCGCATTTTATCCTCGTAATGCTGACGAATTGTTTGCAGTTGTCGCTGGCTCCTTTCTTGTTCTTCAATCATTCTTTGTTTAAGTGAAATCTCTCCTGACAGCTCTGCCAGGTCTTCTTGAAGATGGTCAGACTCTACAAGAATTAGAAATGATAAAAACCAGCTGATTATATCAAGTCCTGATGAGCATATGAAGGTTTTAGCAAAGCTTTCGACCAGTATTCATATGGGTAGAATAGCACCAGTGTATATACGTATATTGGTAGAATAGTTACCAGTGTATATACGTATATGGGTAGAATAGTACCGGTATCTATACGTATATGGGTAGAATTGTACCGGTATCTATATGGGTGCTATTCTACCTAGTATATATACTGGGTAGAATAGTATCTATATGGGTAATCTTGGCCTTGACCTTTAAACGGTTGCATCAACCAAGGGTGATCAACTGATCAAGGCGGCAAAAGAAATTAACTGAAAGCAGCTGTCATATATGTTATAGCAGTTGTTATATATGTTATAGCAGTTGTTATGTTATAGCAGTTGTTATATATGTTATAGCAGCTGTTATATATGTTATAGTAGCTGTTATATATGATATAGCAGCTGTTATATATGTCAAAATATGATGCTAGTAAGCGATCAATGAAAGTAATCTAGACTTGCACACTACGCTTACTGCTTCTAGCGAGCTGCTCTTCCTTGTGTTAGTCTAGCAAAACATTATCGAATTAATTGTTACATGATATACCTTACCCGCCTTAGCTTATTATGGCATAGACTTATTTTGGCAATAACTCACTTAACAAGTTGTATACCATTACTGTTAACAAACTGTAGATTTCACCTTAGTTGGTGGTCTTTAATACTTCTGAAAAACTCAGATTTTGCCCCCAAGTGAACAATAGTCTAGAGACACCTCATTTAATACTCTAACATAGAATTCAATTCTTTTTTAAAAATTACAGATAAATAATTTATAGATAGGCTAACTTTCAATATTATTTGCGTTCAACAAAGTTTACATAAGTTGGTAAAGCACAATGTTCAAATACTATTTGACGAAGAAAAATGTAACTAGCAGTTGTGACAGAGCTAAAACATAAGTTAATCATGTAAAATGTATCAAATAGTTTGTAGCTCTGAAAGTTTCAAGTTAATTACAAAAGATACATGAACGCTACGTTTTTTGCGGCGTTAAGAAGAAAAGCAACAAATGACAGCCACTGACTTACATTTAAACAATGTGTCAAAATGTGTAAGAGTTGAGGCTGTTGTGGCTAGACACACAAAATAACACGTCACATTGACAAATAAATGGACGAGTGCGAATTAGCCTTTACCAGGCGAAGGCCATGACTTTCTTGTTAGATTTTTTATTATCATTAGTTGTTATTATTAGCGTTTTTAAGGAAATTTTGTTGTGTAAATTTTACTGTTGGTTTTGAGAGAGAATAAATTGATTGGTTAAAAAAGGTCAGACTTTACAGAATCCAGCTAGTTTTTTTCTGCCTTAAAGAATAGAGAAAGCATAATATTATTATGCTTTATTAGTCATCTTGAGGTGTTGACTGATGTTCTAAAAAAAGAATCAAGGAGATTGACCCCCTTGAAGCTGAGATATAGACAGCCAAACACAGGTCTACCTAATAAAGAATCAGAGGAAAACCCTTCGAAAATCCCGAAAACTGTGACGTTTAAAATCGACTTAATGGTCATGTGCCGGAGTTGCGCACCCTTACCGCCGTTACTTATAATGATTGTTTTGGCTACGAGATGTGAAACGCTTCTCGCGATAGTAAATAATTTACATACTAACTCTGGTTTCTCAGGAAAATCATCCAAACATTGTATGGTAAAGGCATTTGCCCACAACCCCTCGCCATGATTTTTTAAAGCAGAAGAGCAGATTTTGACTATTGTGCTTCAAATTTTAACTCGATCTCCACGGATATGCTCCGAAGATCATCTGTTCAACGAACGGCGCGTGTATAGTCTATATGCGATATCCGCGATTGCAGTTTGTTTAGAATAAGAAATAGGAATGGGACTTTTTGTTCCCTTCATCATTTTTCTACTGTGTATCTACTGCAGCATTCAGTTTATTTTCATGATTATCGTCACTATTAACAGACTGGAAGTTCACTACAGCCATAATCTTAAAAAGACTAACTTGACCGTGCTGCTCTTGCTATAAGAAAAGAAAACGATAACTTTTGCTTTGATTTTTCTATTGATCTATTATCTTATCTATGATTATTTTTTATGATTTATATAATATTCATAATGCATATTATACAAAATAATAATATAACTGCGTATAGAATAAATGATGTAACTAATATAATTTGTAGAAAATTCCAAATGATAACCGAGATTGATGATTGATTTAATTGATTCTATTTATTAGCTATAGTTAAAAAATCTGAACAACGCTAAAGATGAGTCTGAATAGGGAAGCTAAGTAGGAGAACAACAAAACTGAGCTGAACTAGCAAGATAGCGAAATGTTGCGAAATAATAGATGCGTGTAGTTATTTTATGCTAAAACTAATCTACACGTCAGAGGGACTGGTTCGGAATTCTAGGAGCGATGATTGTTAGGCCCAATTTGATTGTTCTATACTTCCAGGGATTAAACCAATTAAAACGCCGTGATTGTTATAGGAGAGCGCATTAGTTGGCTTAATTGACCAATGGCACACAAGTCGATTTCATACGTCATATATTGATGATTACCAAAACACTTTTGTTTTTTTGGTAGACCTGTGTTTGGCTGGCTATATCTCAGCTTCTGGTTGGTCAATCTTCTTGATTCTTTTTTTAGAACATCAGTCAACACCTCAAGATGAATAATAAAGCATAATAATATTATGCTTTCTCTATTCTTTAACAAAACAACAACTTAAAAGCATTCTATATAAAACATGTAATATAATTATTAGGTTAACAAAACTGTGTTTTGCCAAATAAACAACGACATTGATTCAAATTGTCTTTGTAATTTATTCAAATATCCATTCGCATCTTACTGACACTTAACAATGATTGAACAATGCGTGCAGAGTTATTGAAATTAATAATAAATGCCTGTTCAATAAATCAATAAAGGTCAGTATTACCTGAGGTATTGAAGAAACGGAATTGTTATCCATTTCAGTAGGAAGTGTTTGCACAGAACTATCACCACTAGTGCCACAGCTATACCGTTCTAGATCTCTGCAGGCAGAAAAAGTAGGTCAAGGCCGGTCATACGGAGCAAGTTAAGGCCTGTCATACAGAGTAAGTTAAAGCTTGTCATACGGAGCAAGTTAAAGCTTGTCATACAGAGTAAGTTAAGGCCTTTCATACAGAGTAAGTTAAAGCCTGTCATACGGAGTAAGTTAAGGCCTGCCATACGGAGCAAGTTAAGGGCTGTCATACAGAGTAAGTTAAAGCCTGTCATACAGAGTAAGTTAAAGCCTGTCATACAGAGTAAGTTAAAGCCTGTCATACAGAGTAAGTTAAGGCCGGTCATACAGAGTGAGTTAAGGCCTGTCATACAGAGTGAGTTAAGGCCTGTCATACCGAGTGAGTTAAGGCCTGTCATACGGAGAGCTAAAAGCTACTAAAACTGATAGTAGCTATTTACTATAAATACTATTTACCGTGTATGTGAACTTGTAGCTGTCATAGATAGATTTGCTGGAGCTCACCCTATAAAATTTTACTTGCATTCACAAACATGAATTAATGCAATGTCCGTAGTCATGTATTTTAATAATCATTTTATTGCACTAGTGCTTTAAAAAAATTTCGAAAAAGATTAAATGTCCAGTAAACTGATGCAAATAGAAACAATCACATTAACCTTAACACAAGAGAAGATCTTAACACAAGAGAAGGTACCACAGCTTATAACTACAGGTAGATCTTAACACGAGAAAAGGTGAACCACAGCTTATAACTACAGGTAGATTTTAACACAAGAGAAGGTAACACAGCTTATAACTACAGGTAGATCTTAACACAAGAGAAGGTACCACAGCTTATAACTACAACCATCTGCAAGACATTTCACATTCTCTTTGATAATCCTTAACACTATGGTAGTAAACGTAGAGTGTTTAGAATATTTGGCCGGCTTACATTCTTGTTGCGACTGTATAGTTATCCCGGAATCCTGCAAAACCTGGTCTAAAAGCTGATCCCGTAACCTGGAATCCATCTGCATTTTATCGTAGCGAGCAGTCAACTCCTTGAATTGAGATTCTTTCTGAGTACAAGCAAAGCCCTGAGTGAGAGCGAGTGAGAGAAGGTGCTCCAACAGATACTTGCTTTCATCAACGGAGGAGACATCCAAAGCTTTTGTCAAACTAGTCTCATCCTAACAAGTAAGGTAGTATGTGTAATGAGCACATTTTGTAATATGGTTCAGAGACATCATTACAAGCAATATAACAACCAGTTCTTCGAGTTGCGTTGTGATTGCAAAAGCAATGACCAAATTTGATGCTCAAACCAAAGAGCTATCGCAATATGTAAATGTAACTTGTTTTGTCGTAATATAAACTGATAAAAACTAATGAAAAAGGACTCAAGAAAAAAACAGCAGGGGTTCATTCTATAAGAATATATAACATGTTAACTGTTTCTTGAATCTATGAGAAGAATTTGAGCCATAATAAAATTATTGATATAGGAATAAAAGTGTCATTTCTTCTAGTGAATAACGACAGGTTAAAAGATTATCTTGGCTTATAATAATATTTTATATGAGAGACAAGATAGATATGAAAGGGCATGCAAGTCGTACGATGAGGTTTAGAGGTTGTTAGAGGGGTAGCGTTTTAAACATAACATGAACTGCTTCTAGTGAATTATTGAGAAAATGTTTCCAGTCGATAGGAGATGAACTCATTGTGGATGTCAAATAAAGGTGAAAGATTATAGATTCTGAATTAACAAAATCAAATGTTGCTGCATGACTGTAGAAGATAACTTTACTGATTTACATGCGCTTACGTAAATTCGAGTATAGCCATCTATGGGAACGGGCCGATAAATGGGAATTGTTAGCTAAGCCCGCTGTAACATTGAAAAGGATAAATAAAGCAATGAATAATTACTAAACATACAACACACTGATGAAATATATTAGGTAAATGCTTAGACAGGAAGCAATGCGAGATTACTAAATGCTTAGACAGGAAGCAATGTGAGATTAGTAAATGCTTAGACAGGAAGCAATGCGAGGTTAGTAAATGCTTAGACAGAAAGCAATGTGAGATTAGTAAATGCTTAGACAGGAAGCAATGCAAGGTTAGTAAATGCTTAGACAGGAAGCAATGCGAGGTTAGTAAATGCTTAGACAGGAAGCAATGCGAGGTTAGTAAATGCTTAGACAGGAAGCAATGCGAGGTTAGTAAATGCTTAGACAAGAAGTAATGCGAGGTTAGTAAATGCTTAGACAGGAAGCAATGCGAGGTTAGTAAATGCTTAGACAGGAAGCAATGCGAGGTTAGTAAATGCTTAGACAGGAAACAATGCAAAGTTAGTAAATGCTAGCAGTAGCCACTACAAGCCTAAGCAGACGCATAGCAAAAGCAAATGAACAAACCTTCGCCTCCTCTTCCATCTGCATGATATTGTTTTGGCACTCAGACACGTTACTCTGAATGTATGTCATATTGGTGCTCATCGTCTCCAGCTGATCTTCTAGGTCCATGGCGACAGTCGTCTGCAAATGAATAGGAGTTACACAACAACTACCTTAAGCGTGGTTCTCATATATGCCGCAAAGCACCGGCAACAGCACCGCAGGCTATGGCGGTGAAATGTGAGCCTACACGCCGGGTACCGCCGAGTACCACCGGTAGTTGCCGGCAGTTAACACAAGAGTTTAGCGCTGTTCAAATTTCGCAAATAGCCGCAAGCAAAACCTTCCTGAAATGCACCGTAGAGGTAAAGGCCACCATTATCAAAATGGCGTGGCGAGCGAACATTTTATGTGAAGCTGCGATTATGTTTAGCAATGCAGCTTTAGATGTGAACAGAAGCTGCCGATCCTAACGTCGCAAGCGTTTTGCTGCGCAAGTTACCGCCGGAGTCTCGCAATCGATATGGAAACCAGACTTTAGCAGCTATGAAGATGAGTTGAACATATCATCAACAAAATTTCAGCGCAATATAGTGTAACCGTGACATTACTGATTACTCTATGCAATGTAATGATTATGCCAGCAATTATCAAATAAGAGTCTGTAGAGAGTTTTCTGTTCAACAGAACAGAAAACATTAGAGAAACACAAGGAATAAGGCATTGGCTATTTACGCTGGCAAAATTATTATTTGCAAAGACACCACACACCCCTGATGGCTGTGTAGTAATAGAAGAAACTGATGTATTTGTGATTGGTTAAAAGTGTTGATCCCTGATTAACATAATCATGACACCAATTTGTTCATTTTCACAGTAAACCGATTTTTTTTTTAAAGTTGCTTTGAACTAGTGACAACGATGACCAACAAGTATTTATATATGAAAAAGGCTGTTACTTGCTGTAAAAGATATGTGATGAACACTGGTGTAAATTGGAACTGCTTGCAGAAAATTTCAGGATATGTTAGATTAAATATTTTAAAGACCTAAGTTTTACTTGCAGTTTGATACAATTCATCAGCCTGAGTTCAAGTTGTAGTTGGACGATTTTAGATTATAAGTTGATGGATCTTTTTTTTAAGAAAACACAAGTGTAAATAGCTGTACAAACATTAGTGCAATGATAAACTATGGTTTACCCATATCTACTACATATATATATATATATATATATATATATATATATATATATATATATATATTGTGTTAATACAATCATGTTCCAATAAGGGTAATGACAACATCCAATAGATGTTTTGATCTTTACTTGACCTAGGTTGATACTTGTAAAACATAACTAGTTATTCAGTAGTCTCGATCTGTGTAGTCGCAGCAGATGTTTATGCCATATGTCAGCTAAGAAATTTGCCCATTTTAAGAGCCTAAGAGTAATGACTATACATGTGTCCGACCTCATTTCTCCTAATGGCAGTGTCCAGCCTTTTACTGTACGCATCTATCTTCTTGCTGAGCTGTTCTCGCTTGTTAATGTGAAGATCCATCTCAGCTTCCTGTCATACGGAGCAAGTTAAGGGCTGTCATACAGAGTGAGTTAAGGCCTGTCATACAGAGTAAGTTAAGGCCTGTCATACAGAGTAAGTTAAGGGCTGTCATACAGAGTAAGTTAAAGCCTGTCATACGGAGCAAGTTAAGGCCTTTCATACAGAGTAAGTTAAGGTCTGTCATACAGAGTAAGTTAAAGCCTGTCATACGGAGTAAGTTAAGGCCTGCCATACGGAGCAAGTTAAGGGCTGTCATACAGAGTAAGTTAAAGCCTGTCATACAGAGTAAGTTAAAGTCTGTCATACAGAGTAAGTTAAGGCCGGTCATACAGAGTGAGTTAAGGCCTGTCATACAGAGTGAGTTAAGGCCTGTCATACAGAGTGAGTTAAGGCCTGTCATACAGAGAGCTAAAAGCTACTAAAACTGATAGTAGCTATTTACTATAAATACTATTTACTGTGTATGTGAACTTGTAGCTGTCATAGATAGATTTGCTGGAGCTCACCCTATAAAATTTTACTTGCATTCACAAACATGAATTAATGCAATGTTCGTAGTCATGTATTTTAATAATCATTTTATTGCACTAGTGCTTTAAAAAAATTTCGAAAAAGATTAAATGTCCAGTAAACTGATGCAAATAGAAACAATCACATTAACCTTAACACAAGAGAAGATCTTAACACAAGAGAAGGTACCACAGCTTATAACTACAGGTAGATCTTAACACAAGAGAAGGTGAACCACAGCTTATAACTACAGGTAGATCTTAACACAAGAGAAGGTGAACCACAGCTTATAACTACAGGTAGATTTTAACACAAGAGAAGGTAAGACAGCTTATAACTACAGGTAGATCTTAACACAAGAGAAGGTACCACAGCTTATAACTCTAGGTAGACCTTAACACAAGAGAAGGTAACACAGCTTATAACTACAACCATCTGCAAGACATTTCACATTCTCTTTGATAATCCTTAACACTATGGTAGTAAACGTAGAGTGTTTAGAATATTTGGCCGGCTTACATTCTTGTTGCGACTGTATAGTTATCCCGGAATCCTGCAAAACCTGGTCTAAAAGCTGATCCCGTAACCTGGAATCCATCTGCATTTTATCGTAGCGAGCAGTCAACTCCTTGAATTGAGATTCTTTCTGAGTACAAGCAAAGCCCTGAGTGAGAGCGAGTGAGAGAAGGTGCTCCAACAGATACTTGCTTTCATCAACAGAGGAGACATCCAAAGCTTTTGTCAAACTAGTCTCATCCTAACAAGTAAGGTAGTATGTGTAATGAGCACATTTTGTAATATGGTTCAGAGACATCATTACAAGCAATATAACAACCAGTTCTTCGAGTTGCGTTGTGATTGCAAAAGCAATGACCAAATTTGATGCTCAAACCAAAGAGCTATCGCAATATGTAAATGTAACTTGTTTTGTCGTAATATAAACTGATAAAAACTAATGAAAAAGGACTCAAGAAAAAAACAGCAGGGGTTCATTCTATAAGAATATATAACATGTTAACTGTTTCTTGAATCTATGAGAAGAATTTGAGCCATAATAAAATTATTGATATAGGAATAAAAGTGTCATTTCTTCTAGTGAATAACGACAGGTTAAAAGATTATCTTGGCTTATAATAATATTTTATATTAGAGACAAGATAGATATGAAAGGGCATGCAAGTCGTATGATGAGGTTTAGAGGTTGTTAGAGGGGTAGCGTTTTAAACATAACATGAACTGCTTCCAGTGAATTATTGAGAAAATGTTTCCAGTCGATAGGAGATGAACTCATTGTGGATGTCAAATAAAGGTGAAAGATTATAGATTCTGAATTAACAAAATCAAATGTTGCTGCATGACTGTAGAAGATAACTTTACTGATTTACATGCGCTTACGTAAATTCGAGTATAGCCATCTATGGGAACGGGCCGATAAATGGGAATTGTTAGCTAAGCCCGCTGTAACATTAAAAAGGATAAATAAAGCAATGAATAATTACTAAACATACAACGCACTGATGAAATATATTAGGTAAATGCTTAGACAGGAAGCAATGCGATATTACTAAATGCTTAGACAGGAAGCAAAGTGAGATTAGTAAATGCTTAGACAGGAAGCAATGCGAGGTTAGTAAATGCTTAGACAGAAAGCAATGCGAGATTAGTAAATGCTTAGACAGGAAGCAATGCAAGGTTAGTAAATGCTTAGACAGGAAGCAATGTGAGATTAGTAAATGCTTAGACAGGAAGCAATGCGAGGTTAGTAAATGCTTAGACAGAAAGCAATGCGAGATTAGTAAATGCTTAGACAGGAAGCAATGCGAGGTTAGTAAATGCTTAGACAGGAAGCAATGCGAAGTTAGTAAATGCTTAGACAGGAAGCAATGCGAGGTTAGTAAATGCTTAAACAGAAAGCAATGCGAGATTAGTAAATGCTTAGACAGGAAGCAATGCAAGGTTAGTAAATGCTTAGACAGGAAGCAATGCGAAGTTAGTAAATGCTTAGACAGGAAGCAATGCGAGGTTAGTAAATGCTTAGACAGGAAGCAATGCGAGGTTAGTAAATGCTTAGACAAGAAGTAATGCGAGGTTAGTAAATGCTTAGACAGGAAGCAATGCGAGGTTAGTAAATGCTTAGACAGGAAGCAATGCGAGATTAGTAAATGCTTAGACAGGAAACAATGCAAAGTTAGTAAATGCTAGAAGTAGCCACTACAAGCCTAAGCAGACGCATAGCAAAAGCAAATGAACAAACCTTCGCCTCCTCTTCCATCTGCATGATATTGTTTTGGCACTCAGACACGTTACTCTGAATGTATGTCATATTGGTGCTCATCGTCTCCAGCTGATCTTCTAGGTTCATGGCGACAATCGCCTGCAAATGAATAAGAGTTACACAACGACTACCTTGAGCGTGGTTCTCATATATGCCGCAAAGCACCGGCAACAGCACCGCAGGCTATGGCGGTGAAATGTGAGCCTACACGCCGGGTACCGCCGAATACCACCGGTAGTTGCCGGCAGTTAACACAAGAGTTTAGCGCTGTTCAAATTTCGCAAATAGCCGCAAGCAAAACCTTCCTGAAATGCACTGTACAGGTAAAGGTCACCATTATCAAAATGGCGTGGCGAGCGAACATTTTATGTGAAGCTGCGATTATGTTTAGCAATGCAGCTTTAGATGTGAACAGAAGCTGCCGATCCTAACGTCGCAAGCGTTTTGCTGCGCAAGTTACCGCCGGAGTCTCGCAATCGATATGGAAACCAGACTTTAGCAGCTATGAAGATGAGTTGAACATATCATCAACAAAATTTCAGCGCAATATAGTGTAACCGTGACATTACTGATTACTCTATGCAATGTAATGATTATGCCAGCAATTATCAAATAAGAGTCTGTAGAGAGTTTTCTGTTCAACAGAACAGAAAACATTAGAGAAACACAAGGAATAAGGCATTGGCTATTTACGCTGGCAAAATTATTATTTGCAAAGACACCACACACCCCTGATGGCTGTGTAGTAATAGAAGAAACTGATGTATTTGTGATTGGTTAAAAGTGTTGATCCCTGATTAACATAATCATGACACCAATTCGTTCATTTTCACAGTAAACCGATTTTTTTTTAAAGTTGCTTTGAACTAGTGACAACGATGACCAACAAGTATTTATATATGAAAAAGGCTGTTACTTGCTGTAAAAGATATGTGATGAACACTGGTGGAATTGGACAAATACATTCATATACTTGCTCAGAACAGACACAGACATGAACGCGCAAAGACATACACACAGACACAGACAGCGACACACACAAACACACGCGTGGACGCACATGCATACACACACGCACACACACAGGTATTCAAACACACATTAAATAGTGTTAAATGTATCTTTTACTTGCGGGTATAAAACTTGTTTTTAAAGTGCACGGTAACCTCTTGACAGATTAAAACAGCTTCGCGTGATTGAATAAAGTTCCCCACATTAAATCTCGCGAAATTGCCGCATTTCGAAAAATGTTTGCAGAGCTTTGATGGTAACTCTAATAATAGTCACGCAGACACAGAGACGGACAAATACATTCATATACTTGCTCAGAACAGACACAGACATAAACGTGCAAAGGCATACATACAGACACGGACAGCGACACACACACACACACACACACACACGTGCACACCCAAACTCAGATACACAAACATACAAAGATGTACAGACACAGCTGTGCACAGAAATACACAAGCTCACACGCAGAGACACACACAGAAACACACTTGGGCGATTAAACGAACACACACTTGCACACACACACATAGTCAGACTCACATACGGTCACGCATAGCAGTCATGCGCAAACACGCTTGCACACACCAAACTCCCACCAACATGCATGCACAAACAAACACACTTATGTAACAGGATACCTGTATGTACCACTAAATGCATCGGATTTGATTTGTTTATCAATCGCCAAATGTTCTATCGATAGTTCACCGTAGCAGCTTGATAACGGTCCCAAATAGTGACAGTTTGATAGTTCCAACTGTACCTTCAACCTTCGAGTTGAAAGGCCGTCCTTGAAGATTATGGTAACATCTTGACAAACTTGAAAATCTTGTTGTTATTGAACAAAATTCACCTTGGCGTACCTGCAACATTTGGAGCAAATTTTGAAAAAAAATAATGATAATTCCGATGACAGTCACCCAGACACAGACAGACACACATTCAAAAACCTGCTAACAACTGCGAAGACACATACACATAGCACGAGGACAGGTGTGCAGACTCGCATAGACACACACATACATGTTCACACATACAAACAAAACGCATACACATCCAGGCACACACACACACGCATAGAAACACATGGATACACACATGTATACACACATGCACACACACACGCACACATACGTGTATGCAAACACACATTAAATGGTTTTAAATGTATGTTTTACTTTCAGGTATAAAACTTGTTTATAAAGTGCACTGTAACTTCTTGACAGATTAAAACAGCTTGGCGTGATAGAATAAAGTTCCCCACATTAAACCTCGCGATATTGCGCCATTTAAAAAGATGTTTGCAGAACATTGATGGTAATTCTAATAATAGCCACGCAGACACAGGGACGGACAAATACATTCATATACTTGCTCAGAACAGACACCTGCCATAAACGTGCAAAGGCATACACACAGACACGGACAGCGACACACACACACACACGCGCGCGCGCAAACACACCCAAACTCAGATACACAAGCATAGAAAAATGTACAGACACGGCTGTGCACAGAAATACACAAACTCACACGCAGAGACACACACAGAAACACACTTGGGCCATTAAACGAACACACACTTGCACACACACATAGTCAGACTCACATACGGTCACGCATAGCAGTCATGCGCAAACACGCTTGCACACACCAAACTCCCACCAACATGCATGCACATACAAACACACTTATGTAACCGGATACATGTATGTACAAGTAAATGCAACGGATTTGATTCGTTTACCAATCAATGTTCTATTGAGAGTTCACAATAGCAGCTTGAGAGAGGTCCCAAATATTGACAGCTTGATAGTTCCAACTGTACCTTCAAATTTCGAGTTAAAAAGCCATCCTTGAAGATTTTAGTAACCTCTTGACAGACTTTGAAGATCTTGTTGTGATTCAACAAAATTAACCTTTGGCAAACCTGCAATATTTGGAGCAAAGTTTGAAGGAAAATGATGATAATTCCGAAGACAGTCACGCAGACACGGACAGACACACATCCAAAATCATGCTAACAACTGCGAAGACACATACACATAGCACGAGGACAGATGCGCAGACCTGCATAGACGCATGTATACATGTTCAAACACACGAACAAAACGCATACACATACAAGCGCACACACACACACACGTGGACGCACATGCATACACACACGCACACACACACAGGTATTCAAACACACATTAAATAGTGTTAAATGTATCTTTTACTTGCGGGTATAAAACTTGTTTTTAAAGTGCACGGTAACCTCTTGACAGATTAAAACAGCTTCGCGTGATTGAATAAAGTTCCCCACATTAAATCTCGCGATATTGCCGCATTTGGAAAAATGTTTGCAGAGCTTTGATGGTAATTCTAATAATAGCCACGCAGACACAGAGACGGACAAATACATTCATATACTTGCTCAGAACAGACACAGACATGAACGCGCAAAGACATACACACAGACACAGACAGCGACACACACACACACACACACACACACACACACGCGTGGACGCACATGCATACACACACGCACACACACAGGTATTCAAACACACATTAAATAGTGTTAAATGTATCTTTTACTTGCGGGTATAAAACTGGTTTTTAAAGTGCACTGTAACTTCTTGACAGATTAAAACAGCTTGGCGTGATAGAATAAAGTTCCCCACATTAAACCTCGCGATATTGCGCCATTTGAAAAGATGTTTGCAGAACATTGATGGTAATTCTAATAATAGCCACGCAGACACAGAGACGGACAAATACATTCATATACTTGCTCAGAACAGACACAGACATGAACGCTCAAAGTCATACACACAGACACAGACAGCGACACACACACACACACACACACACACACACACACACACACACACACGCGTGGACGCGCATGCATACACACACGCACACACACAGGTATTCAAACACACATTAAATAGTGTTAAATGTATCTTTTACTTGCGGGTATAAAACTTGTTTTTAAAGTGCACGGTAACCTCTTGACAGATTAAAACAGCTTCGCGTGATTGAATAAAGTTCCCCACATTAAATCTCGCGATTTTGCCGCATTTGGAAAAATGTTTGCAGAGCTTTGATGGTAATTCTAATAATAGCCACGCAGACACAGAGACGGACAAATACATTCATATACTTGTTCAGAACAGACACAGACATGAACGCGCAAAGACATACACACAGACACAGACAGCGACACACACACACACGCGTGGACGCACATGCATACACACACGCACACACACAGGTATTCAAACACACATTAAATAGTGTTAAATGTATCTTTTACTTGCGGGTATAAAACTTGTTTTTAAAGTGCACGGTAACCTCTTGACAGATTAAAACAGCTTGGCGTGATAGAATAAAGTTCCCCACATTAAACCTCGCGATATTGCGCCATTTGAAAAGATGTTTGCAGAACATTGATGGTAATTCTAATAATAGCCACGCAGACACAGAGACGGACAAATACATTCATATACTTGCTCAGAACAGACACAGACATGAACGCGCAAAGACATACACACAGACACAGACAGCGACACACACACACGCGTGGACGCACATGCATACACACACGCACACACACAGGTATTCAAACACACATTAAATAGTGTTAAATGTATCTTTTACTTGCGGGTATGAAACTTGTTTTTAAAGTGCACGATAACCTCTTGACAGATTAAAACAGCTTCGCGTGATTGAATAAAGTTCCCCACATTAAATCTCGCGAAATTGCCGCATTTCGAAAAATGTTTGCAGAGCTTTGATGGTAACTCTAAGAATAGTCACGCAGACACAGAAACGGACAAATACATTCATATACTTGCTCAGAACAGACACAGACATAAACGTGCAAAGGCATACATACAGACACGGACAGCGACACACACACACACGCGCGTGCACACCCAAACTCAGATACACAAACATACAAAGATGTACACACACAGCTGTGCACAGAAATACACAAGCTCACACGCAGAGACACACACAGAAACACACTTGGGCGATTAAACGAACACACACTTGCACACACACACATAGTCAGACTCACATACGGTCACGCATAGCAGTCATGCGCAAACACGCTTGCACACACCAAACTCCCACCAACATGCATGCACAAACAAACACACTTATGTAACATGATACATGTATGTACCACTAAATGCATCGGATTTGATTTGTTTATCAATCGCCAAATGTTCTATTGATAGTTCACCGTAGCAGCTTGATAGCGGTCCCAAATAGTGACAGTTTGATAGTTCCAACTGTACCTTCAACCTTCGAGTTGAAAGGCCGTCCTTGAAGATTATGGTAACATCTTGACAAACTTGAAAATCTTGTTGTTATTGAACAAAATTCACATTGGCGTACCTGCAACATTTGGAGCAAATTTTGAAAAAAAATAATGATAATTCCGATGACAGTCACCCAGACACAGACAGACACACATTCAAAAACCTGCTAACAACTGCGAAGACACATACACATAGCACGAGGACAGGTGCGCAGACTCGCATAGACACACACATACATGTTCACACATACAAACAAAACGCATACACATCCAGGCGCACACACACACGCATAGAAACACATGGATACACACATGTATACACACATGCACACACACACGCACACATACGTGTATGCAAACACACATTAAATGGTTTTAAATGTATGTTTTACTTTCAGGTATAAAACTTGTTTATAAAGTGCACTGTAACTTCTTGACAGATTAAAACAGCTTGGCGTGATTGAATAAAGTTCCCCACATTAAACCTCACGATATTGCGCCATTTGAAAAGATGTTTGCAGAACATTGATGGTAATTCTAATAATAGCCACGCAGACACAGGGACGGACAAATACATTCATATGCTTGCTCAGAACAGACACCTGCCATAAACGTGCAAAGGCATACACACAGACACGGACAGCGACACACACACACACACACACACACACACGCGCAAACACACCCAAACTCAGATACACAAGCATAGAAAAATGTACAGACACGGCTGTGCACAGAAATACACAAACTCACACGCAGAGACACACACAGAAACACACTTGGGCGATTAAACGAACACACACTTGCACACACACATAGTCAGACTCACATACGGTCACGCATAGCAGTCATGCGCAAACACGCTTGCACACACCAAACTCCCACCAACATGCATGCACATACAAACACACTTATGTAACCGGATACATGTATGTACAAGTAAATGCAACGGATTTGATTCGTTTACCAATCAATGTTCTATTGAGAGTTCACAATAGCAGCTTGAGAGAGGTCCCAAATATTGACAGCTTGATAGTTCCAACTGTACCTTCAAATTTCGAGTTAAAAAGCCGTCCTTGAAGATTTTAGTAACCTCTTGACAGACTTTGAAGATCTTGTTGTGATTCAACAAAATTAACCTTGGCAAACCTGCAATATTTGGAGCAAAGTTTGAAGAAAAATGATGATAATTCCGAAGACAGTCACGCAGACCCGGACAGACACACATCCAAAATCATGCTAACAACTGCGAAGACACATACACATAGCACGAGGACAGATGCGCAGACCTGCATAGACGCATGTATACATGTTAAAACACACAAACAAAACGCATACACATACAAGCGCACACACACACACATGTGGACGCACATGCATACACACACGCACACACACAGGTATTCAAACACACATTAAATAGTGTTAAATGTATCTTTTACTTGTGGGTATAAAACTGGTTTTTAAAATGCACTGTAACTTCTTGACAGATTAAAACAGCTTGGCGTGATAGAATAAAGTTCCCCACATTAAACCTCGCGATATTGCGCCATTTGAAAAGATGTTTGCAGAACATTGATGGTAATTCTAATAATAGCCACGCAGACACAGAGACGGACAAATACATTCATATACTTGCTCAGAACAGACACAGACATGAACGCTCAAAGTCATACACACAGACACAGACAGCGACACACACACACACACACACGTGGACGCGCATGCATACACACACGCACACACACAGGTATTCAAACACACATTAAATAGTGTTAAATGTATCTTTTACTTGCGGGTATAAAACTTGTTTTTAAAGTGCACGGTAACCTCTTGACAGATTAAAACAGCTTCGCGTGATTGAATAAAGTTCCCCACATTAAATCTCGCGATTTTGCCGCATTTGGAAAAATGTTTGCAGAGCTTTGATGGTAATTCTAATAATAGCCACGCAGACACAGAGACGGACAAATACATTCATATACTTGCTCAGAACAGACACAGACATGAACGCGCAAAGACATACACACAGACACAGACAGCGACACACACACACACACGCGTGGACGCACATGCATACACACACGCACACACACAGGTATTCAAACACACATTAAATAGTGTTAAATGTATCTTTTACTTGCGGGTATAAAACTTGTTTTTAAAGTGCACGGTAACCTCTTGACAGATTAAAACAGCTTCGCGTGATTGAATAAAGTTCCCCACATTAAATCTCGCGAAATTGCCGCATTTCGAAAAATGTTTGCAGAGCTTTGATGGTAACTCTAAGAATAGTCACGCAGACACAGAAACGGACAAATACATTCATATACTTGCTCAGAACAGACACAGACATAAACGTGCAAAGGCATACATACAGACACGGACAGCGACACACACACACACACGCGCGTGCACACCCAAACTCAGATACACAAACATACAAAGATGTACACACACAGCTGTGCACAGAAATACACAAGCTCACACGCAGAGACACACACAGAAACACACTTGGGCGATTAAACGAACACACACTTGCACACACACACATAGTCAGACTCACATACGGTCACGCATAGCAGTCATGCGCAAACACGCTTGCACACACCAAACTCCCACCAACATGCATGCACAAACAAACACACTTATGTAACATGATACATGTATGTACCACTAAATGCATCGGATTTGATTTGTTTATCAATCGCCAAATGTTCTATTGATAGTTCACCGTAGCAGCTTGATAACGGTCCCAAATAGTGACAGTTTGATAGTTCCAACTGTACCTTCAACCTTCGAGTTGAAAGGCCGTCCTTGAAGATTATGGTAACATCTTGACAAACTTGAAAATCTTGTTGTTATTGAACAAAATTCACATTGGCGTACCTGCAACATTTGGAGCAAATTTTGAAAAAAAATAATGATAATTCCGATGACAGTCACCCAGACACAGACAGACACACATTCAAAAACCTGCTAACAACTGCGAAGACACATACACATAGCACGAGGACAGGTGCGCAGACTCGCATAGACACACACATACATGTTCACACATACAAACAAAACGCATACACATCCAGGCGCACACACACACGCATAGAAACACATGGATACACACATGTATACACACATGCACACACACACGCACACATACGTGTATGCAAACACACATTAAATGGTTTTAAATGTATGTTTTACTTTCAGGTATAAAACTTGTTTATAAAGTGCACTGTAACTTCTTGACAGATTAAAACAGCTTGGCGTGATTGAATAAAGTTCCCCACATTAAACCTCACGATATTGCGCCATTTGAAAAGATGTTTGCAGAACATTGATGGTAATTCTAATAATAGCCACGCAGACACAGAGACGGACAAATACATTCATATACTTATTCAGAACAGACACAGACATGAACGCGCAAAGATATACACACAGACACAGACAGCGACACACACACACACGCGTGCAAACACACCCAAACTCAGATACACAAACATACAAAGATGTACAGACACAGCTGTGCACAGAAATACACAAACTCACACGCAGAGACCCACACAGAAACACACTCAGGCGATCAAACAGACACTTGCACGCACGCATAGCCGCACACACATACAGTCACACACACGCAGTCTTGCGCAAACACACTTGCACACACCAAACTCTCACCAACACGCATGCACATACACACGCGCTTATGTAACCAGATACATGTATGTACCATTAAATTCAACGGATTTGATTTGATTATCAATCGCCAAATGTTCTTTTGAGAGTTCATTGTGGCAGCTTGATAGCTGTCCAAAATAGGAACAGTTTGATAGTTCCAACTGTACCTTCAACTTTCGAGTGAGAAGCCGTCCTTGAAGATTATAGTAACCTCTTGACACACTTTGAAATTCTTGTTGTTAATGAACAAAATTCACCTTGGCGTACCTGCAACATTTGGAGCAAAGTTTTACAAAAAATAATGATAATTCTGATGACAGTCACGCAGACACAGACAGACACACATCCAAAAGAATGCTAACAACTGCGAAGACACATATGCATAGCACAAGGACAGATGCGCAGACTTGCATAGACACACACATGCATGTTCACACATACAAACAAAACTCATACACATACAGGCGCGCACACACACACACACACGTGGACACACATGCATACACGCATGCACACACACAGGTCTTCAAACACACATTAAATAGTGTTAAATGTATCTTTTACTTGCACGTATAAAACTTGTTTTTAAAGTGCACGGTAACCTCTTGACAGATTAAAACAGCTTGGCGTGATTGAATAAAGTTCCCCATATTAAATCTCGTGATATTGCACCATTTGGAAAAATGTTTCCAGAGCTTTGATGGTAACTCTAATAATAGTCACGCAGACACAGAGACGGACAAATACATTCATATACTTGCTCAGAACAGACACCTGCCATAAACGTGCAAAGGCATACACACAGACACGGACAGCGACACACACACACACGCGCGCAAACACACCCAAACTCAGATACACAAGCATAGAAAAATGTACAGACACGGCTGTGCACAGAAATACACAAACTCACACGCAGAGACACACACAGAAACACACTTGGGCGATTAAACGAACACACACTTGCACACACACATAGTCAGACTCACATACGGTCACGCATAGCAGTCATGCGCAAACACGCTTGCACACACCAAACTCCCACCAACATGCATGCACATACAAACACACTTATGTAACCGGATACATGTATGTACAAGTAAATGCAACGGATTTGATTCGTTTACCAATCAATGTTCTATTGAGAGTTCACAATAGCAGCTTGAGAGAGGTCCCAAATATTGACAGCTTGATAGTTCCAACTGTACCTTCAAATTTCGAGTTAAAAAGCCGTCCTTGAAGATTTTAGTAACTTCTTGACAGACTTTGAAGATCTTGTTGTGATTCAACAAAATTAACCTTGACAAACCTGCAATATTTGGAGCAAAGTTTGAAGAAAAATGATGATAATTCCGAAGACAGTCAAGCAGACACGAACAGACACACATCCAAAATCATGCTAACAACTGCGAAGACACATACACATAGCACGAGGACAGATGCGCAGACCTGCATAGACGCATGTATACATGTTCAAACACACGAACAAAACGCATACACATACAAGCGCACACACACACACGTGGACGCACATGCATACACACACGCACACACACAGGTATTCAAACACACATCACAGTTGTAGCTTTCATCGCAATGGAAGCTACAAGTAGAATAGGTATGACATAATCCACAGTGGTAGTTTTCATTGCAATGGAAACTACGAGTACAATAGGTATGACATGACCCACAGTTGTAACTTTCAATGCAAGGGAAGCTACAAGTAGAATAGGTATGACATGATCTACGGTTGTAGCTTTCATTGCAATCGAAGCTACGTGTACAATGGTTATGACACGACCCACAGCTGTAGCTTTCACTGCTATGGAAGCTACAAATACAATAGATATGACATGACCCACAGTTGTAACTTTCCTTGCAACGGAACCAACGAGTACAATAGGTATGACATAGTCCACAGTTGGAGAATTCATTGCAATGGAAGGTACTAATACCATTAACTAGTCTGAAAACTGACCTATAGCTAGCAGGTTATCTAGTCTGAAAACTGACCTTTAGTGAGCAGGTTAACTAGTCCGAAAACTGACCTTTAGTGAGCTGGTTAACTAGTCTGAAAACTGACCTTTAATGAGCAGGTTAACTAGTCTGACAACTGACCTTTAGTGAGCAGGCTAACTAGTCTAAAAACTGACCTTTAGCGAGCAGATTAACTAGTCTGAAAACTGACCTTTAGTGAGCAGGCTAACTAGTCTAAAAACTGACCTTTAGCGAGCAGGTTAACTAGTCTGAAAACTGACCTTTAGCAAGCAGGTTAACTAGTCTAAAAACTGACCTTTAGCGAGCAGGTTAACTAGTCTGAAAACTGACTTTTAGTGAGCAGGTTAATTAGTCTGAAAACTGACATATAGTGAACAGATTAACTAGTCTGAAAACTGACCTTTAGCAAGCAGGTTAACTAGTCTGTCGTGTTTAGCTGATGAATTGCTCGGTGCTGCCTTTTCAAGCCCGATGAACCTGCTGACCAGTGGGTATAGCTGAAAGAACAGAGACAATATTGACAGCAAAATAAGAACATAAAACCTTCTCAAACATCGTGTTTAAACATTCCCTACATCCATGATTTGTAATATACTGTACAGGTTGTAGTTATTGCTGGTAGGGCTAAAAACCTCCTCGCCAAGCAATGGTTTTGATAAATTTACCATCATGGTAAAAATGTTGTTCAATTGTATCATTAGGCTATGTGTGATCAAAACTTCACTAAGGCCTAAGGTTGTATCTATCATTTAGCACAGCCAAAGTTAATGGAACTCATGCTATCTATACTAACTGTGTACATGGAATATTCAAGTACAGTTGATATAAGGTTGTCAAGGGGAACCGGCGTCCCAGTGATAAGTGAAAATTTGCTAAATAAAAGCTTATGTTTTAAAGTATATGTAAGAGCCAAAATTTTAACACCAAAACACTTACACTGCTTTCTAAACATATTGTATTGCTTTCTTATATAATAAGTAATTTGAAGTTATATTGATTGACCTACAGTTTATATTTCAACCCCAGTCCCAGTATTTAAAACCACAGAATACACTTACATAGTATGAACGTAGTTTGGACTTCATCTGACCTGAATATTCATACTTGTGTTAACTCGGTTCGTTGTGAGAAGGAAGTCACATGTTTATAATTCATGAGATTGATGTGTCTTATGTATTTTACTTTTTAAATGGTTTTTAATTAATTTTCTTTCGATTTTAACAAAAATTTTCTACTGTGAAGTACTGAATCCGTGAATGGTGAGCCAGGAAGTAGTGATGGATTACTGTATAGTTACAAATGTTAGTACTGAAGTGTAATTGTGCAAAGCAAGGAGTGTAAATGATAACCCAACTGACTAAGTAACCCCATGCAATAAGAACATGGAAAGCATGTAATTGTGCAAAGCAAGGAGTGTGGATGATAACCCTACTGACTAAGTAACCCCATGCAATAAGAACATGGAGAGCATGTAACTGTACAAAGCAAGGAGTGTAGATGATAACCCTACTGACTAAGTAACCCCATGCAATAAGAACATGGAGAGCATGTAATTGTACAAAGCAAGGAGTGTAGATGATAACCCCACTGACTAAGTAACCCCATACAATAAGAACATGGAGAGCATGTAACTGTACAGAGCAAGGAGTGTAGATGATAACCCCACTGACTAAGTAACCTCATGCAATAAGACCATGGAGAGCATGTAATTGTACAAAGTAAGGAGTGTAGATGATAACCCCACTGACTAAGTAACCCCATGCAATAAGAACATGGAGAGCATGTAATTGTACAAAGCAAGGAGTGTAGATGATAACCCCACTGACTAAGTAACCCCATGCAATAAGAACATGGAGAGCATGTAACTGTACAAAGCAAGGAGTGTAGATGATAACCCCACTGACTAAGTAACCCCATGCAATAAGAACATGGAAAGCATCTAACTGTACAAAGCAAGGAGTGAAGATGATAACCCTACTGACTAAGTAACCCCATGCAATAAGAACATGGAGAGCACGTAACTGTACAAAGCAAGGAGTGTAGATAATAACCCCACTGACTAAGTAACCCCATGCAATAAAACAACATGGAGAGCCGACCTCATTAAAGCAGTTGATACGGGCGCTGGAAGGGTTCCAATTCTTGTAGGCCTGATCAGAGGAAATGGAGGGAAGAGTCAATAGAAAGCACAAGTTGTCATACTCCTTACTATCAGAACAAAGATGCTTTAACTCAGTGAGGCAGCTGACGACCTCGTCCAATGTGGAGTCATGGTTCTGTATGAACAAAATGAAAAAATAATGATTGCTAGCCAACCACAGGGATGATGATGGAATGACAGCCAAGGAAGACATTAGCCAATCACAGATGTCAGAAACAGACTGTGTTTAATCGAAAATACAAAAACTGAAGAAACTAAACATCCAAACAAAGTAGCATCAGAACTAAAAGTGTTTTTTAGAAAACAGTGAGTCAATGAGTGACAACTTCATGGCACGTGTAGTTGTAACTATAATTATATGTATTCTCACATGTAATGGCCTGTCAAACACACTCACATGTAATGTGAGTGTCAGACAAACTCACATGTATTGGCCTGTCAAACACTCCCACATGTAATGGCCTGTCAGACACCCTCACATGTAATGGCCTGTCAGACACACTCACATGTAATGGCCTGTCAGACAAACTCACGTGTAATGGCCTGTCAGACACTCCCACGTGAAATGGCCTGTCAGACACTCTCACATGTAATGGCCTGTCAGACACACTCACATGTAATGGCCTGTCAGATACACTCACATGTAATGGCCTGTCAGGCACACTCACATGTAATGGCCTGTCAGGCACACTCACATGTAATGGCCTGTCAGACACACTCACATGTAATGGCCTGTCAGATACACTCACATGTAATGGCCTGTCAGACACACTCACATGTAATGGCCTGTCAGACACAACCACGTGTAATGGCCTGTCAGACACTCTCACATGTAATGGCCTGTCAGACACACTCACATGTAATGTCCTGTCAGACACTCTCACATGTAATGGCCTGTCAGACACTCTCACATGTAATGGCCTGTCAGACGCACTCACGTGTAATGGCCTGTCAGACGCACTCACGTGTAATGGCCTGTCAGATACTCTCACATGTAATGGCCTGTCAGACACTCTCACATGTAATGGCCTGTCAGATACTCTCACATGTAATGGCCTGTCAGACACTCTCACATGTAATGGCCTGTCAGACACACTCACATTTAATGGCCTGTCAGACACACTCACATGTAATGGCCTGTCAGATACTCTCACATGTAATGGCCTGTCAGACACTCTCACATGTAATGACCTGTCAGATACTATCACATGTAATGGCCTGTCAGGACAACATACCTGTAACGGTCCAGGATCCAACTTTATGCAAAGGAGTTCCAGGAATTTATGCTTGTAAATGAGGTAAAGGCAGCGTTTTTGTCAAAGCCCTCCACCCCATGGAGCGGCAGAAGGAACTCAAGCACGTCATCCCAGTGACCATCAAGAATCAGCTGCCGGAGAAAAAGTCCATCTTTTGAGAAAACACCTACAAATATCACAAATTAATATGAGAGCAGAATCAAAGCACCTGAGAATCAGAGCGTTTCCATGATTTGAATAGATTTGGAGTTGCTTCCACTCCAAATCACAAGAACAGACGAATCCAAACCTATTCCAGACCATTTCGCTTCGATAAATTTATGTGAAGGTATTTGCCGTGGGAGTACTATTCAGTATCACAGAAATGCTGACTGCTGATGGATCGGATTTGATAATACTCAGCTAAGCTCTCCCCAGTAGAGGTAAAAAATATTTCAGCGTACTTCACACAGCTATGCGGGTATCGGCTACAAAAACATTCTACTGCTTCTCCATACTATTTCATCTGGACCTGTTACTTTCATATTAATATTTACATGCGAATGATGGGTTGCTCATATGAAGATGATGAAATAATTTCTTATTTTGATCTGGCGATTGGCTACTCATGAATTGAAAAGTGACCCTGATATGAAAAAAGTTAGAAAAACTCTAACAAGTTTTATTTTGAGGAATACATCGCTCATCTTGGAATGATCTAAATAGTGCAACTCCGAATTGATGAAATGGTAGGGCAATTCCTAACCCATTCAAAGCATGAAAACACAGAAGAATCGTGAATGAGACATCTCATTCCTGTTCAAAGAGATGGTCACCTAGACGATGAAAAATCAGTAACAATAAAAACAACCTCCTTAGTTATGCGAAAGATTTACACTAACATAGTCAAACATAGGACATAAAAGGTTAACTTGTTCTGATAATTTCTTGAAAACTAAATAAACTGAAGTATTGTTACAACTTTTCTTGCCCACAAATCAACTTACTAGTGGTACGTCTACTAGTATGCGCATGAAAGTTCAACATGAATTTCATAATTAGAAATTCCCTGTCATACAGCCCACGACCAAAATGATATTGGAAAAAAGAAAGGGTACTTACTGATGGTTGAGAAATGCAATATTGGCAATCAAATGGCACTGCAGTGCAATAGGATAACTGCAATGGTAGCTGTAATGTACTGGGCATTATTATGTACAACAGACAACAACAATAAAAGGAAAATATTATATATATCTCTCCTCTGCAATAGGAGAAATGCAATATTAGAAGTAAAATGCACTGATATTATTAGAATAACCAATATTATTAATATAGTAATACAGTAATAATAGAAAACCAATGCACGATTTTGTTTACATTTCAAAACGTCATAGCAACCAATATCAAGAAGTTGTGATATTTATCTAGATTTTTAGAATATCTATTTAACA
Organism: Watersipora subatra; assembly: GCF_963576615.1. Classification (NCBI taxonomy): domain Eukaryota; kingdom Metazoa; phylum Bryozoa; class Gymnolaemata; order Cheilostomatida; family Watersiporidae; genus Watersipora; species Watersipora subatra. The sequence goes on along the minus strand of NC_088718.1, from coordinate 21,281,249 downwards.
AAATTATTTAGAAAAAATAATAACAGTAACATACTGCCCAACATCGGTCACTATACACTTCGATCTTGTAAATTCGAATGATTATTCTTATAATTAAATCTTATAAAATCGAATAATTACTTTTATAATTAAATATTGTAATAATCTTATAAGAATCGTTAGAGAAATATCATTGTCATTTCCTTTACTTCCACTGCTTCGAACATCAGTTGGAATACCAAAGTAATCATTGTAAGTGTCCAAAATGTCAGTTACTTTGAAATCGGCAAAAAAACTATTACTTTTCAGTACTTCTACGTTAGTTATAGAAACCTTCAGCAATTGGACAATGCCATAGACTGGTGAAATGTGCACGTTTTTCTCGTAAAATGCACACGACTTAATAGTTCTACTCTCTATCGCGCGGCCTTGTCGGCGTTTCGTTGTCCGGTCTTAACTTTGATGAAAAAAAGCTTGTCAAAGTTTTAATGACGATTTTAGGCTAAATTAATCTGTCCATTTATGTATAATCCGATCAGATGGGTTAGTTTTAGGATATTGTCTACAAATTTCAAAGACTTGGCAATATATTTAAAAAGGTTTATACGTGTTTTGTATCGTTATTATACTTAATCGACTCCATTGAAAAATGGTTAAATTGTTGATGAGATTTCGGTACAAAGGTTTGCGACGGCTGTTCATAAATAATTTTCGTGAGTTGTGTGCACATACGCATTTATCATAAAGCTCTCAAACAATCGCTTCGCTCGTGGTTGGTCGTGGGATAAGTGGTATTGATACAGTGGCTGGGTTGCCTTCCGCACAATGTGCAGTGCTAGATGTTATGAGAGTGTTGCTAAGGTGTATTTCGCAGTGCAAGGTGTAGTAGGAATGTTAGTAGTACACCATACATACATCCTAAGCACAATTTTTGTGAAAACTCATCACAAAATCAAATATTGAGTTGACTTTGACACAACCACAGCACGATGGCGAGATGTGAATGCTGTCAAAGTTGAGTACGAGTGGGCAAACAAATTGATCACAATTAGCTATATGGTTGAAATGCAAAAATCTATTTCGTTTTTAACATATTATGTTATAGAGAATACAACACAAAAACCTCAATTGCATCGATCAGAATTGTGATAATGCCAGACTGACTTCCTATTATGAAAGGATGTGAGAGTAGGAGTATCCTACATGAACTGGCTAAACACAGTATGTGAAAAATGGTACACAATGCAGTATAGAGGCTTGGAAAGTCAGGATTGTCAGCTGGTCCACAGTATCAACTTCATACTAATCAGCAGTTGCAGTACACAAGCAGTTTCATGTTATGAAGAATGTGCATTCAGAGCATGCGTGCGTGAAGTGGTGGTTGTCAGGTAATGCTTCATAAAAGTGAATGCCCAATATATAGCAATGGGCAATGTGAAACAGGAGCACAGTAGCAGTGGATGTCTACTGTGAATTAGAAAGTTGTAATGTATTGCAAAATTATTGCGTACTGCACTTCGTTGACGCAGTTCCGTTCTAATGCATCGTAACCCTGTACTCTGGTGTACAAGAGAGTTTGTGATAAATTTCCTTCTCACACTGTAATGTACGATAAACTGGGTTGACAAAACTACCTTTCAACCTCAAGAGAAGAATGCACCACATTTTCTTTTCTCATCCAAGGCTAGCTAATCGCTTGGTGCACATCAAGGATATTCCAGAAAAAGTATTTTTTCCACATGACAGGACAAGCAGATGCCCAAGTGTTCTATGTACCCTGTTTAATTTATAGATATAATTTAAATTATTTGTGACCATGTTCTATGAGCTTGGCATCTAACTAAGCTAATCTTACATTTAACTAAAAAGTTGTTTAAGTTACTGCAATATTGTACAACATCGTCTAAGTGACCGTCTCTTCGCGCAGGAATGAGAGATCTCGTGGATCTCAGGTGTTGCATGAGAAGTAAGAAGAGTTGGCTAGCCATTTAAAAAATCTAGACAACAGATTTTAAGATTTATCTACTGAAAAAGTATGTGAACTAGCTTACAAATACAGCATGGCTAATGACTTGAGTATTCCACCAAGCTGGTCAAGAAACAAGAAAGCAGGTGAGCCGGTGTTTAAAATGTAGCAACATGTGTCTACTTGGATTAGATCTACGCTAAAAACATCCAAAGTAACTGTGACTAAGAACAAGACAAAGAAAAACTAAGAAAAAAGAGCAAACAGATTCTTCATCAGAGGAAGAAGAGTTAGCCCAATAATTATTGTGTTCTGATGAAGAAAGTCCAGATAAAGATGAAAGTAAAGATGTACCTCCTACTAGGGACAATATTAACATCAATAATCATGTTTTAGTTTGGTACGGAATTGGCTAAGGTTGACTTGCAACAAAATTCACATTACAGTTATTTGGTATCAAAAGACCGTATCAAATATAGATGATCGCTACTTTACAGTTTTGTTTCGACTTGAACTAATCATCTAGTCGTAATCTGATCATGTGACCCATACTTCGTGAATAATTTTTGCAACATATTTTGATTATCACAGGTGACCAACAGGCTCGTCATGTTTACCAGACAATGATATGTACTCCTTCGAGCTAAGGTTAAAAAATTAAATAAATTCTCACGGTAGGTTATAAGTTATCAGTGCTGAAAGTGACGGCATTACAATGACGATGAAATAGACATGTGAGGACAATAGACATGGTTTCATTGAATGCATGAAGTATATTTGTGAAAATATTTCGACGAATGAGGTTGCGTGAAAGTGTAAACAGAAGCCATCTGGTACAACTACGTCCCATTTGAGCCGTTTTGGAAAGAGATTCTAATTTATGGCGGTCTCGTAATGACCGCGATTAACTGTTCGTTTTTGAACTTTTAAGAGTTTGTAAATCCATTTCCACCTATTTTGCAACTACAACACAGCAGAGTAAGACATGGTGAATGTTTTGATAGCAAATAACTGTAATGTGAATTTTGTTGCAAGTCAATCTTTAATGTTTATTATGCAGGAAGAGTCATGAAATGTAATGAAAACTCAGTTACCATCAGTTTCATAAGAAAAGCTGGAAACTGCTTTGTTTATCCAGAGGAGGAAGACGTGTATGATGTTGACTTTGAATCTATAGTTATATTTTTTGGGCAGCCAGTAAACACTGGTGGGACTCTGAGGGTTAGAAATCGAACTACATTCAGAGTAGATTTATCTGCTTACACTGTAAGATAAACTATTCTCAATAACACTGCTGATAGAGACTGTAGGCGACACACTTTTTACTACATTATTTCACGATAATGCTCATACGACTTGCTCCCACATTTTATGTTATAAACTATGTATAATTAGTTCACCATGTTCTGTCTTAGTCATAAGTCAAATTTAGTTAGCCAATTGTCACACTCAATGTTTTAAAACAGTTAAAAGATATCAAATATATATTATGTGCAATCAAATCACATATTTATTGCTATGGCTCACTTTGCCCCATTGGGTGGCTCACCTTGCCTCGGTAGTGGAGCAAAGTGAGCCAGGTGTAAAATGTTGCAAAAACAATAAAATCTCGCGATTGATCCAAAGTGAATCATTACAATTCAAATACAATAATAACAACATGTTAAATTTTTATAGACCAAGTTTAAGCTCAATTCAAGCAGTCACTTATATTTTATTTGAGAAACAAACCAAAATTGGCTTACTGTGCCCCGTCTTCCCCTACAAAACGATAGTGATGAGTGATTACGTTATCTCACGGTGCACAAGACCAAAAACTGTACTAGTTATTGTGTAATAAGCCAAAACGGTCAAATGGTGTAGATGTTGGAGTGTCTGTCTACTGAGCTAAATGTGGTGAGTTCAAATCCCATCTGGTGAAATCCTTTTTTCATAATCTACCTGTCTCTTCAGACAGCCAGACAAGGCTTTGATCATACCACATTAAGATTATACGGCATACAATTATTATACAATATTATGTAATTATCATACAAGTATTATATAATATTGTGTAATTATCATACAATTATTGTACAATATTATTTATATATTATATAATATTATGTAATTATCATACAACTATTATATAATATTATTCAATTATCATACAATTATTATATAATAGTTACATTATTATACAATTATTACATAATATTACTCAATTATCATACGACTATTATAAAATAATGTAATTATCGTACAATTATAATATAATATTATGTAATTATCGTATAATTATTATATAATACTATGCGATTATCATACAATTATTATATAATATTATGTCATTATCATACAATTATTATATAATACTATGTAATTATCATACAATTATTATATAATTACCACACTGTAATAGCGCGAAGGTCAGAAAAGAATACTATTACTTGAATTTTAACTTAGTTTTCAGCAAACTTGTTGGTGGAAGGTCTGACGGAGAGACAAGCCTATGAATGGTTTTAGACATGGTTTATGACAACGAGGTATCCCTTTCAACCAGAACCATATTCAGGACATACCATTAATGATTCCCGACTCTCTCTCTCCAAACATATGAGGGCAATATCAACCTGTTTATTTGCTAGGTACTCCTCTATTATCTTGATGATTTCCTTGTCGCCGAGCTCAACCGTATGAGAGAGTGTCATGATGAGGGAAGATTAAACTCTCACGAATCGGAAAATTAAAAAATTAGCGCTGTTTCTACATCGAGGCAGCACCATCCTGTAGAGATAGAAGTAACAGTCTGTGTAATAATTTAGTGAGAAGACACTCAGACTTTAGAAAGTCAAGGTAGAAACACTGAAGAAAGATTGTCAGAGGTCAATAACACCTAGGAAAAAATGTTTTTAAATATTTCAGTGTCTTTGGCTGTCATTCATACTCTGTGTAAAACTGCTAGTAGCTTGACTTCACCAACTTACACGTGGTTTGTGCATATATTTTTTATATGGCTGTTGAATTCAAGAAATATAAGAATTTCTCAAACTAAAACATGTAGACTATTACAATCAACAAGCAACAGACATATCTTTCAAAATAGGAGGTAGATGCTACCTATTCAGACTTGAGATTGGCAAAAATTGTAGCCGAGCCCTTTCAAGTCAGTACCTGAGCCTGTTTCATACTTTGTATCGAACAGATGTCACAGCAAACATAGTACCGTGTATCAAGCCCTTTGCAAAACCAAGCTGAGTTTCAGTAAAGCGATTAAAACTTGTACATGAAAATGTTTCACCCTCGTACATCGTACAGAACTAACGCAAAGGAGATACCAGATATAGAGAAAAACACTGATTCTGGAAAGTGAGAGAATGACCACTATATAGAGTGAATAGAAGATATGAGCTACGAGATCGTACAACAAAAGCGGATGACAAATTATATTTATGATGATGAGAGAGAGTACGAATAAAAATAGCTTACAGCGCCCAGCTTAACATGAATATATATATCAAAACATAAAACAATCAAAAAACTTGATAACATAAAACCTACAAAAAGAATGTTTGGATCCTTAATAATTATAAGCAACTTACATGAAATAATAAGCAAATATATAAATAATTATACTCAATACAGTTGACTATCGCAATGATACAGCAACCACAATATATTTCCTGAATGACCTTCTACTAACTTAATGTAAATTATGTAAATTTACATATACATATATACATGTACTTTACAGCTTGATCTTATGGCATATATACAGCTAGATAAACGACTATGAATATACGGATTCCGAATAATTATAAGCAACTTACATGAATTAATAAGCAAATATATATATATATAATTATATTCAATACAGTTGACTATCGCAATGATACAGCAACCACAATATATTTCCCGAATGACCTTCTAATAACTTTACATATACATATATACATGTACTTTACAGCTTGATGCTATGGCATATACAAGGCTAGATATTTAAAAGTGACTATGAATATACGGATTCCGAATGATTATAGGCAACTTACATGAAAGGACAAACAAGCCAGTATGCAATCCAGCTAAATACTGTTAAGATTAAATGATTCAACTCCAGCACCATGGTGACCATTGCACGAGTATATAACTATAGAAACCTACGAGAATACGATTATGAACCCCGGGGTGACTAGATCACAACTGATCGAGGGATAATTGACATTCCTCAAACTGGGACAAATTTGCCAAACGATGGAAAGCCATCCAATAACTGTCGCACAATAAGACTAGCTACTAACTAGCCGCGACGAGACACTGCATTAAGAGACCGCCACACAAAATGTACTCAGTGGAAAAACCAAAAACATGACACAGAGGCGTGTAACCAATGTTATTGAACGGAGATGAGGATCACTGCTGGGAAAAACTGATAAAGACCGAGGGCTACACACAAAGCAACCAATAAATGGCAGATTATTAGGACGGATTCGGCATGAATTTTTAAGCTAGGGTCTGGCTTCACCTGACGGCTAATATGTGTCAGGGTTTAAAACGATATATGACCAATCAGCAAATATGAAAACCTAGAGCAATTGCTATGCTGCCGGAAATATCAAGTATGGGATTTGTCCAACCATCACAGCTGATGCGATGTGAATGTATGGGACATCAATTGAATTGGGAATTCTCTGGCCATTGTAATGAAGAGCTTAGGAATGAAAACATAAAATTACAACTAAATAATGGATATTATTTATCAACACCACTTAATATAAAAGAGAGTAACTGGCTACAACAAATACTAACAGGTATTCAACGAAGTCAGCAACTCTACAGAGTGTCAAGCACAAGGAGAGGGATATCAACAATATAACAGGAGGCAGCCAGAATTAGGACTGTTGAAACATTGTAGCAGTCAGCATACACCAGATCAGCAACAAATAACATCTGTCAATTTATTTTAGCTTCAATTATATTAAGTTTATATGTTTTTCTGCCCTGTACTTCAGTCTCTTACAGCTAGGAGCCTTAACTGTCAAAAAAAGACTCTCTTTGGCATGTTCTCCATCTGGTGTTGACGCAATTTCTATGATTGATTTCTTCCAATTCTGAAGTTCATAATTTTCAATTGACATTTTCTAATTATCGAATCTTTTAATGTCCTTTGGCGTCTTGCTGCTTGTACGTATTATATGCTTATCCTGTGGTCTGGCTACATTCCCTATCGGTATCTTGTTTTCACAGTATTTCCATACAACAACCTTCTCTAGTACTTGAACCAGTAATGATCAATTCAGTTCCCACAAGCTAAGCAAAAGTGTGTAAACTGAATAATATAGTCAAAATAGATTAAAATGACAAAGCACATTCAACACTGATGTCGTGTGTGGATTTGTGTTAGTTTTTAGTTATACATAACGTAAATTCTCCATATCCACCCATGGGTTTTTAAGCAAGAGTTGCATAAATCAGTTATGTAGGCTAAGTGTTTTTTATTTGAGCTTTGTAGAAACATGGTTACTCTACAGTCAATGTGATGGAAATAAAGACATAGTCGCAGATTACCTGCTTTTTCCTGTACTATGGTGGTACTTTTCGGTTGTAAACAACAATTGCAAACGAAATGCGCGCTTCAGCGACCAATCCATTGGTCATGACCCTAGCATTAAGCTATTCTAGGCGTAAGGTGCCGGTGCGTATATCGATATATCATTGATATTCGTACGTTATTGGCTAATAGCCTATAAGCTGCCACGATTACTTATGTTTACGGTGAAAATAACTACATGTATGGACGATTGTTTGCATGAGTGTAAGGATATTACGCTATGCGTTAAAGTCTATCAAAACAATTATTTATTGGAAGGGGTCAGGTATAATTGCAGTGGCTCAAAACCTGTTCAGTTTCTGGGTCGTTTTGTAGGGGCGGAGCTTAATCCGGAAATACAAAAGCTTTAAAGTTAGTCGAACCACTGCAAACGTTTAGTTGTTGATAAATCGAGTAGTTATCTATTCGTTTAACAAAATATCACGTAAGCATCTTTTCCAAGCAAATTTTTAATTACAAATATGAGTTCTTTTAGCAAAATAACATAGAGTATTTACATAGCTGTTTATCGTAGTTTTTTCTTGTTAAGAATAAATGGTAACACGCTCACAAAACGGAAAAAATCTTCTCAAAAATACACCATTAGTTATTCTGTATTCGTTTATATTTGAAAAATAGTTATATATTTTTTTAATATGAATACACTTTTGTAAAGCGGTATTACATAAAATATTGAAAAGTTACGATTATGTTCTGAACAAAGAAAATGCATATTAAAACGGTTGTCCACTTTGTTACCATTCTGAGAGCCTAAAATGATTCTATTTTAATTCACTGTAAATATTAGTATTAGCATCTCGTTAGGCATTGATTGTAAAAATGAAGGCAACAGAAGACATCAGTTTTTTATCTTTACTGTATTTGCTGCAAGCACACACTTTTTTAACAACTAACTTTATATTACTACCAAGTCTCAACTGTAGGACGTTTTGAAGCAACGACAGTATGTAGCTACCTAAGGAACAACCATTTAATTGTGTATCTCAAATTTTATTTGAACTTGTTACTACAATGGTGCGCTGTCAGTAGCACCGCCAGGCCTAGGCTGTATCTCATCTGTTTGGTTCACAAAAAGTGTAGGAGAGGAGGCAAGGTAAAGCAAGTTTTTGTAGTCTTCTGCAATGCAGGGCAGTTATATTTTTGGACTAGACAGCCTGCCTGTGATCAGTAGTCCTCAGTAGTCAGAGTCGCTTTCTGCTTGCAATTTGTCTTAAAAAATTAATTGAAATGCACTGCATATTCATATTGCTTCAAGACCTCAGTGGGTCATCATGTATTCATAACTGACTTTTTGTATTCATCATTTCATCTTCTATATAGACCTACCTACAGGCCTCCCGTGCCTGTAGTCGGCAATCATGTCGGTAGGTTATCGAAGCCTCGATAGCTGAATGACATGATCGCTGACGACAGTCAACTTCTACGAGGAGCCTGAGGGCCTACCAAATATATATTTTTAATTGCAGTGCATTTAAGCATTATGCCGCTCCTTCTTGCCTCATTGTTAGACGAGTCTGAGCAAGCTATCAAAGCCCATGAAATCGAATATGGCAACAAGTTTTACACAAACCATGAGGACGGCATATTCAACAAGCATGAAAGACTTTTTGAAGGTAATCTCATATCCTTAAAGCACTTTTTCTTCACTGCCTAATTTGTGATCTTGCGTTAAAAATGAACATTTTATACCTCGGATATTTTAGTGTAATATTGATGTTGAAGTGTAACCTTGATTGTAAAATGTAGGCCTATGCTTGGTTGTTGTGCAATAGAAGTACATGTCAATAGTAGCTTATATGTTTTTATGCTGCAGTTTGATGGAGCCCTTTTTGGTTTATTTTTGTACCATGTGATCTATGACGTCACAGGCCCTACTTGAAGCAGAGTTGACACAATTTTCATCAGTTCACTAGCAACTCACACTGGATACACACCATCTAAGTCTCAGCAATAAAGGATTACTCTCTATAGACACTCAACTTTTAAGCTTAATTTGACGAAGTGGATATTCGGGTATATACAGACATGCAGTGGATTACGATCAAGCTTATAGTGCAGCCTTGATTAGAAGATATACATGGACTTCAGTGTACAAGCATTGGCATGCAATTGAGATGACATTAAAAATCATTGTATATATTAATAACTACAATCAAGCAAGCAATAAATGTATCAAGCATCATATACATGCAGCAGTTAGTTCCCAATTGAGTGTTAGCAATCAAGTAAGGCTAAAAACCTACGACGTCTTCAGCTAATGAATCTAAAAAATCTGTACCATGTTTCTTAATTTTAAAATTTTATCTGCTCTAATTTAGCAAGGTGAAGATATTTGGAGAGGTAAGAACGTCATCCATGACAGTCAAAGCTATTGATGTATGTATGGCGAAGAAAAAGAGTATGGCTGCATGTACGGCCCTGAAAGACAGCAAACCCAGAAGGAAAAGTACAAAGAACAGCGGAGGGTAAGTTACCGGTACACCAAGAATATTTTACTCAGCCTATTATAAGGGATATTTTTGGACAGCAAAACTCGGTCATTGTATGTCCAATATATTTAGACAGGGCTATCCTTCCATGTCTTTGCAAATGCACAGATAGTATAGTATGGATTTTACATAGAGATGATGAATAATATTTATTACTTTTATGGATTTTAAATTGTTTTATTTCTGAAATAGCTATCTTGTAACAAAAGCATGCGTGCACATTTATATTCTTGTAAGCCAAAATCAGAGAATGCAGTAAATCTAAGTCTACACTACTGTGAGGGTTGCGACATGTCTAAGCTGTATTCGATACTTTGCTTTCGGTCTCACAGTACATCAAAGTTCAAAAACATTTTCTCTTCTTTTATTCATCTACACTCTCATAGAAATTTGGTAGAATTGCAAAGAAACACAGACTTGATTGGAATGCTCAGATACCATATCCTTGACCCAATAGCCAGTGAAGTTTACGGCAATCTGTCTCATTTTTCTTGAGAATTTCTCATCGTGAGGCCTCACACATGCGCCAGATAGTATTATATCGCAGTTCACACCTTTGGTTAAACTTGGACGTAATATTTTATTTTACATTGAATATTTCACACCTAAAATTTGCAAAAACAATCATTAAAAGCAAGATAGAATGAAAGCTTATTTTGTAGCTCTGGCAACAAGGCCTTTGTTTGGACTCTTTTGCCAATTTAAATTTAGTTAGATTGTGCCCACAAATATAAATATGCTATACATGTGCATAAATTCATATATGTTGTCACATGGTGTCGATATACATAATTTACGTATTGTTTATATTTTTAGTCACAGAATCCAACAAAGAGACCGCATCCTCAAGACAATACATCTGATAGTAACACGGAGGTACTCACTCACATAACCAGCAATAAAATTTTAGGCAAATCGTGCAATATTAATTATGGTTAAATGTGGAATTTCATTGGTAGGCGAATCTTCAAGCCATTTATAGCCCTAGATTAGTAGCTAGAAAAACGTGAAGTTATAGTAGGATAATGCAGAAGAACCCCTTGTGTAGGCAGGATTAGGTTTCAGAAACAAATTATTTGCTGCCAACTGCGATATTTGTTAAGTTGCCTGTTCACACCCAGCCAAACGTTCAATGCCTCGAGCATTCTGATTTATAGCTCAAGATAAGGAGGAAACGCAGTGCTTGCTCAGGATGGGTAGGAGTAAGAGCAGAGGCTATGTGAGCTTCCATAGATGTGGGGAGCATCTACGAAACGCCACAAACGACAGCATTATAGATGTAACTCAGACACCTGATGTTACTTTCATACCTAACAGTCCGGTGAGTGGTAATATTTAGTAACTCAGTTTTAAAATTAGAACCCTGTTGCATGATGCTTTTGTGTCACTTTAGTGTAAGTGCTCAGTGTCTGAATTGGAGAAAGTTGTGCAGCGATGCTCCCAAGTCTTTGATTCCAGATTTGTAAAGCATATCAAATCGCTGGCATGCGTTTTGCTCCAAATCAAATCACTTAGAAGGGTGACTGCTCAGCTTTCAAATAAAATGAAATTAAAACCATCATCCACTATGTAATTGATGGTTTTAATTTGATTTAATTTACAAACTGGGTAATCCATTTTCATGGTGCTTTAATGCCAATCTCATGATTGGTGATTTGATGTAATGTGCAAATCTCTAATCAGGATTTGGGAGCATCTCTGGAGTTGTTATCAACTCTTTGAGAGATTGATAACAAGGTGCCACAACACCATCCGATTCATAGACTGAGTACTTGGACTAATTTCGCTGTTGTCTTGTACAAGTCAACTCTATGGGCTAAGTCAGTTGAGCAATGTAGGATTGGAGAAGATATATGAAGTCAGGAAATAATTGTGAAATAAAACTACTGTAAAAACAGTAATAAAGTCAGGAACTAGCAAAAGCAGATTTGTCCGGTTCTTTGAGATCGCCAAATTACCTTCCAGCTAATCACAATGTCCAATGTAACTTTCCAATCTACTTCATTAAATTAACAAATAGTATTCTTGTCAAAGTCAAAAATTGTCGCAAATAATGCCACTTGAATACTGCATTCACAGTACATTACAAGTTCAAGGAGATGTAAATACACATGCTATGATTGTTTTTGTTTTAGATCAAGGATCTCCAAGAGGAGTTTGCAGGGAGTAAGAAATGGCAGAGCAAAAATGCTTCCTGAGGCTTTCTAATACAAGCAATATCTAGATAGGCATAGAGCAAGGTTGTTCCCCATAGCTGTTGGTGAACTGGCAATGAAGGGAAGTCACGCCAGATGGCATCTGGCGTGCCCTCTACCTCATTGCCAATTCATCTGCAGCTATAGAGAACAAACTTGTTCTAGATAGGAATACTTTTATATGCAAAATCTCGAACTGTTTCAGCTTGTACTGTGCTCAATTTTGAGTGAATATATTGATCAAATTAAAACATACCTACATACATAAAACATTCAGGATTTTCAACACTGATTTTTTTTTACATAAACCATACTTATATTCACTTATTTTCACATATCTACATGTAGTATATGTAGCCCTTTTCTACTCTGTTATTCTGTTCTCATTTGTGCTTGTTAAAGGCCTTTTATGGCTTTGGTGCTGATGTGGTAGTAATTAAGTTATGTGCAACATTTTCTTTTTATATCAAATAAAGTAAAATTATTAAACTTTACGATTTATCATGATAGATTCGTCCGATAACTAAAACAACCTACTTCCCATCATTGTTCCAGTGGTCCATCACCAGACATTTTGTCATTGCGCATCGACTTTTCAAACAATGTATGTTGTACAACATCAGCAATGCCAATAGACATACATCATGCTGAAGGTTTTGTGTGTGCTGCCCTCTGATTTTCCAGAATTGGCTACATTGTGCTTGTGGAGGTAACGGGAAAGCTGCTAACAATGATGCACAACAATTGCCACATGCATTATTTATATTGGAGCAAGAAAATACATCATCATGCCAACAAAAAGAAAATATTTTTTGCTCAACAAATCAAGAAAATTTTTTTGGTCACACAATGCTGTACATAAATAATAAATATATAAGCAAATTGACAAATGAATACCTACAGAGTGCGGTCATGTTCAAAATCTAAACAAAGTTAGTTGTTGGAGAAGTCGGTGTTTGTAGTAAAGATAAGATAGACTAATGTCTTCTGTTGCCTTTTCACAATCTTTGTCTTACGATACGCTAACATAAATAGTTACACTAAAATGAAATAGAATCTTCTTTAGCTCTCAGAATGGTAGCAAAGTAGACAATTGTTTCAATGTGCATTTTATTTGGTTAGAACATAATCACAAATATTCAATAACTTATATAATACCACGTTACATACATGTAAGTGCAATCATATTACAACGTATGTAAGACATTTTTCATACACACTGTATAAACGAATACAGAATAATTAATGATGTATTTTTGAGAAGATTTTTTTCCGTTTCGTGAGCATGTTACTATTTCGTCTTAACACGACAAAACTACGATAAACAACTATGTGAATACGTTATGCTAGTTTGATGAAAGATCTCATATTTTTAATTAAAGATTTGTCTAAAACGATGTTTATGCTTTATTTTGTTACAAAAAAATAATAAGATTACAGACTCAATTTCTAACCGACTAAACATTGGCACTTGCTTAAAACCTCGTCGCTTAGTGCCGACAAAACATTTGCATTTCCGGATTAAGCTCCACCTCTACAAAACGACCCAGAAACTGACCAGGTTTTGAGCCACTGCAATTATACTTGACCATTGGAAGGCATGATAAATGCATAGACCGAGATAGTGACAGGGCTAACAGCAGATGTTGATAGATAAGCATTACATGCCAACAGTCGCGTATTGAAGAAAACTCGCAAGAGTAGGGTGGGGACAACCCCTAGCTCTAGATCTCTGCGCTTTAACCAACGCTACAACCTGCTGAATCCAACAGGAGGGAGCTGAAACCAACTCATTTATGCTCTGCTGAACCCAACAGAGTGCGCTGAACCTAACGCTGCTGACTGTACAACCTGCTGAAACCAACAGGAGGGAGCTGAACCCAACTCGCTTCCGTTCTGCTGAAACCAACAGAGTGCGCTGAAACCAACGCCGTAACCTGTTGAAACCAACAGGAGAGAACACAACTCTTGTAAGGATAATTATTTAATTATCCTATTTATTTGTAGTCATTTTTTGTGAGCTTGCTGTTAGTGCCGATTATAAACGATATTTCTCTAACAATAACGACTTTATTATAGTAATACTAATCATGCATCCAATTCAAAAGTCACACCCAAGCTGAACTGCCTAAAAATTAGTGGCAGTATTTATATTACATAAGCGATTGGCCTAGAGATTGACGGTTATCGTTCAAACCGACCAATCATATCGTCTTGCTGACTGCCGAGTTTCTAAGAATTTTCACATACAGAACAATAAAAAATTATCCCTAGACAATGAGCCATTATAGCATAACAATCTAAACACTAACAAAAAGCCCAGGAAATTCTACATATACTGGGTAGCGAACAGTAAGTGTAAAAAAACATTAAGACATATTTCGATAACGAAAAGGGCTAATTACAAAATCTTATCTCGAGAAAACGTAGAACAAAAACGGAAACAATATTGTTTAAGTAATCTTAAACCACTAACAATTAATTATAACAGAAACTTAGAATATTTTGACATGTAACCATGAACATAAAAAATGTCTTCCAATGAGTGAACGGTAAGAAATAAATTATAGAAGATTGTTCACTGCGTAAAAGCCTTAATAAATGGCGTCTGTTATCTTTTCTAGGTCATTCACTATCCCAGAAGTCTCTTCTCTATATATATATTGGCTACGTCACCTTTTCCCTTTGATCAGTTCACCATGTTTTTCTGCGCCGGGTGTCCAGAGCGCCTTGATGAGCCTGACGTACATGGGACCGATAGCATCCAAATAAGACAACTTTTCGGAGTTATTCCTCCACGGTCTTTTTCATGGCCACCACTCCTTTCATAGAGTTTGTTCTTTAGAATATCTCGCTTTATTTTTACGTTTACAACACTATCCTCCCCTAAAACTTCATTCTGTCCCAGAATGGCATTACTTCTATGGCAGACATCTAAGCGGTAGTCCGGTAGGTGCTGACATAAATTAGTAGGCTGGGTTGGCGGAATAGTGTGATCCCCCAGCTTGGATATCTCTGTGTGATCCTGGAGCAGAGGGACGGGTTGCTCCATCACCTCTGAATCAGGAGGGCGATCCGTTGGCTTAGGCAGTTTTTTTCTGCATATTCTGGTGGTGCTTAGTCTAATATCACTTTCATATTGAATAGGGTTTCCCCCCTTGCACTCCATTTTAAATTTCTGGTTTGTCAGATACTTGCTGATGGTGCAGAGATTAGCATCTCTTGGTTTAAGTTTAGTACTGCATCCTTTCTCCGTGAAGAATGATTTCAATGAAGCTTTGGTTCCGACAGAAAAGGTGGTGGGTTCATCTTTCATATCATCTTGGATTCTCCACTTTTGTAGATAGAGCCTTGTACCTCCTTTATACAAATTGTGCGGCTTTAACTCCTCTACTGGCTTTTCAACCTCAGCTTTCTGTATCGGCCCCAGCCGATATGCTAGCTGATTAATAAGCGGTCTATCTTTCATAACCGAGACTTAATGTTTTACTACTTGGTGGCCACCAACATCACCTTTGCTGGAGCTGAACATTTTCTGATGCTTTATCAGCGGTGTGTTGACTTGCTTTGGTTCCATTTCTGGCAGAGATTGCGTCCAACTGGGTAAATGTTCATTGAAGTGTTTGGAGCATTTAGTTCTATTGCAGTCCTTCTGAAACTGTTCTTGTCTTTCCACAGGCATACAGACGGCTACCTTTCTTCCAGAAGGTAGATGAATAAGTTTATTGCTTGTGTTCATCACACGAATATTGACCTCTTGCTCTGTAGGTTCACACAGCGATGTGACAACCTTCAAGCCCAAAACCTTGTGTAAAGTTTTAATGCAAGCTGGCCCTGGCGTCCACTTTCGACTAAGCCTCGCCAACAATAAGCATTCAGTATTTGGCGAAACAACTATGTTCCTTTTGACCTGCACATTCACCGAAAGGGGTTCTCCGTCCTCGGCGCAGCAGGCAACTTCAGTGCCCTTACAACGTAGCTGCGAATGACGGAAATCCATCTGACATTCTTGATCCTCCAAGAAGTCTAACCCTAGCAGAATGTGATTGTCCACATCAGATACTACAAACTGATGTTGCAGTTGTATCGGTCCCAGTCGAAATTTTAAATTCGTCATGCCTTCAAGCAAAATCTGCTGCCCATTTGCCAATATCCCGCTACCTCGCACAGGTAACAACTTCGAGTAACATGAGCTAAGCAATGTCTCCAGCAATTTCTTCGGAAGTACGGACTTTGTACAACCACTGTCAAGTAACATGACAAATCTTTGTTGGTGAATCCGTACAGGAATGTAGTATGCACTGGTGAGCCAACATGCCTGTATCCTAAGTTTGCCCACATCACAAAGTTCAGGCAGTACGAGCATTAGTTTGCCTGAACTTGGTCGTTTCCCGATGGCTTTGGCTTATCACAGTAACGAGCAACGTGGCCTCTGCCATTGCAGTTGTAGCATCGAACTTCTCTCTGAGGCTGTTGGCTTCTCATTGTCGTCGATGTTAGCTGTGTCATCATTGCTTGCTGTGATGCCGCCATTTGCTTTTGCGTGTCCAACATCTGCTGCATAAACTTACTCTGCATTTCTGCAAAATGTTTGAGCAAAGCTGTTTGACTCATTTGCATTTGCTCTGTCAGTTCTTATTTTAATTGTTGGACATCTTCTAGCTCTACTCGGTGGACATTTGTATCATATTCTACCATATCCTGATACTTCTGATTAGTTTCTACAGCATCAGTCATGGTGCTGGGAGGAGATAAGCGTAGTGTCCAGGCCAGCTGTGAATTAGGCCGAATTGCTGCAATCAACTCACGCTTGGCTTGCTGGTCATGCTGATAGCTATCTAGCTCGAGGAAAGCCTTTTGAACTAACTTCTGTACCTTTTCAGCATAATGATATATGTTGTCCTTTGGCTTTAATTTCATAGATTTTAATATGGCGCTAGCTGTGTCTGTCCTGAGCCCATATTGTGCCTTAAGTTTATGGCAAACTTCTTCATAGGTATTGCCACCAACACCTCTGGTAGCTGGGCCTTTCAATGCCAATGTTAACCGTAGCCTACATTCTTCTTCACTCCACTGATTATGTTTTGCCACTGCTTCAAAACAATGCAAAAACTCTTCCACATCACTTGTGCCATCAAATGAAGGAGCAGGAATAGGCAGCATGGCTACTTTTGCAGGTATGTGCCCTCTTTCCATCATATTAGTGCATAAATCATATGGGCCGTCCTTACTTCTACTCTTGCGCACCATGTTTGAATTTAAAAGGGTTTGAGAGAATTGCTTCACTATTATCCCACCGCTGCCACCAGTGAAGAAAACTCGCAAGAGTAGGGTGGGGACAACCCCTAGCTCTAGATCTCTGCGCTTTAACCAACGCTACAACCTGCTGAATCCAACAGGAGGGAGCTGAAACCAACTCATTTATGCTCTGCTGAACCCAACAGAGTGCGCTGAACCTAACGCTGCTGACTGTACAACCTGCTGAAACCAACAGGAGGGAGCTGAACCCAACTCGCTTCCGTTCTGCTGAAACCAACAGAGTGCGCTGAAACCAACGCCGTAACCTGTTGAAACCAACAGGAGAGAACACAACTCTTGTAAGGATAATTATTTAATTATCCTATTTATTTGTAGTCATTTTGTGTGAGCTTGCTGTTAGTGCCGATTATAAACGATATTTCTCCAACAATAATGACTTTATTATAGTAATACTAATCATGCATCCAATTCAAGAGTCACACCCAAGCTGAACTGCCTAAAAATTAGTGGCAGTATTTATATTACATAAGCGATTGGCCTAGAGATTGACGGTTATCGTTCAAACCGACCAATCATATCGTCTTGCTGACTGCCGAGTTTCTAAGAATTTTCACATACAGAACAATAAAAAATTATCTCTAGACAATGAGCCATTATAGCATAACAATAAAAACACTAACAAAAAGCCCAGGAAATTCTACATATACTGGGTAGCGAACAGTAAGTGTAAAAAAACATTAAGACATATTTCGATAACGAAAAGGGCTAATTACAAAATCTTATCTCGAGAAAACGTAGAACAAAAACGGAAACAATATTGTTTAAGTAATCTTAAACCACTAACAATTAATTATAACAGAAACTTAGAATATTTTGACATGTAACCATGAACATAAAAAATGTCTTCCAATGAGTGAACGGTAAGAAATAAATTATAGAAGATGGTTCACTGCGTAAAAGCCTTAATAAATGGCGTCTGTTATCTTTTCTAGGTCAACCACTATCCCAGAAGTCTCTTCTCTATATATATATATATTGGCTACGTCACCTTTTCCCTTTGATCAGTTCACCATGTTTTTCTGCGCCGGGTGTCCAGGGCGCCTTGATGAGCCTGACGTCCATGGGACCGATAGCATCCAAATAAGACAACTCTTCGGAGTTATTCCTCCACGGTCTTTTTCATGGCCACCACTCCTTTCATAGAGTTTGTTCTTTAGAATATCTCGCTTTATTTTTACGTTTACAACAGTATTGACACCAGTAGACAGGATGAATGGTTTTGCTCTATGTAAGCCCATGAGGTTTAGACCTGCCATGAAATTGCCTCTATACTTTTACGTGTGCTTTTAGAAGAACAACGTGATGCAAAATTATTTTGCACCCAATCATACATCACTGTTGAATCTGCCAGTTTATTTTAGTTTCAATTATGTTCAGTTTATGTTTTTCTCAGCCCTGTGGCCTGCACTTCATACAGCTAGGAGCCTTGACTGTCAAAATAAAGAGTCGGTGGACCTGTTGATCTTGTAGATGTCTCCATTGGAGTGTGCGATGATGTTGATGATGAGTGATGAGGTACTCAGGTTGTTTGATTAGTGCAGGTGTTAGAGTGTTTGACTACTAAACTGAGTGTCACAAGTGTGAATCCAGTATGAAGCAATATTTTATCCCAACTTCTAACTGTGACTTCAGATAGATGGACATACACACTTTCATTATAACAAAAGCTAGTGGTACCTCGGCAGTCTAGTTTGGTTTGAGAGCATGACAGGAGTGTCAAATAAAAGGGCAGATAATAAGCATATGCACAATAGTTCTAACACATGGAAGGCAATTGGGTTACGCAGTAATTGGTGGGTTGGTCTTGCGGGCTGACAATCACGAGTTCAAATCATTTATGCTGCATTATTTTTTATAGGTCTTATAACCAATATAAATATGTTGACCCCAACATTTGGTGGGATATCAATATCTATTAAGCCCGGTTCCAATATATGCCGCAAAGCACCGGCAACAGCACCGGCAACAGCACTGCAGGCTATCAGAGATGAATTGTGAACCTACACGCCGGGTACCGCCGGTAGTTGCCGGCAGTCAACGCAAGAGTTTAGAGCTATTCAAATTTTGCGAGAGCCGCAGGCAAAACCTTCTCAAAGTGCACTGTACAGGTAAAGGTCAGCATTATCGAAACAGCATAGCGAGCGAACATTCTTTATTCGGTTATTAGCGATGCAGCTTTATGTGAACAGAAGCCACCGGAGCCTAGCGTCGCAAACGATTTGCTGCACATTATTACCGCCGGAGTCTCGCAGCCGATATGGGAAGCAGGCTTTAGGAGCACATGCTTTCTGCAGGCTCGTAATGTAAACATTATTTTAAAGCTAGTTGATTTTCTAAGTTTTGGCAAAGATAAGCAGGTAACAATAGCAAAGCAAATACTTATTAACCAGAGCATATAATAGAGGTGAGTGCTTACAATACGGGCTGTTCTTGCTACTCAACAAGGGTTTCTATATACATGAAGCATCATCAAATTTATCAACAACAATGTGACTGATGGGTATTACTTGTAATATTTACTATAATAAGAACCATGTCTGTCTGTATAAAAGCGCAGGGTTACATTTGAAAAAAGATTATATCACGCAGGATATGAACTCGCAGCGTTCTGCATCAATACCATGTGTGCTTCTTGTTCACCTTCCAGTAGTTTAGAATTATTGAGTATAGATGGTAGAGTAATTGTTTGTATTTTATTGGCACACATGATGATCTCTCATAGCTTACTAGACTGCCAGAGCCCTAGTTATTAATAAGGTAACAAGTTAGTCGGTGTGATCTCCTCCTGAATCCAAGTGACTAACTCTGGAGCTCATTGGTAAGATCTGTTGACTAGGTTTCCAGAATTATTCAATACATTGAAATTGGTAGCTATTCA
This sequence comes from Watersipora subatra, assembly GCF_963576615.1. Lineage (NCBI taxonomy): Eukaryota > Metazoa > Bryozoa > Gymnolaemata > Cheilostomatida > Watersiporidae > Watersipora > Watersipora subatra. Next base: position 21,260,836 of record NC_088718.1, on the reverse strand, counting down.
AATTGATATTGAAATTCAATCATTTTGGTAAACATCTAATATTTAAAGAAACATATGGCAGTTTATGAATTTCTGCATGTGAACCGCAGCTGAACATGACAAGGTCGAATGTATGAACACATGCCAGACACAGTAGGAGAATAGTTGGGTCACCACATTTTTCTTGTAGCAGTGAATGAAAACCAGCTGTTAGTAACTAAAACAGTAGAAATAATTTTATGTCACTTTGGGTTTTCCTATCAATTAATAGTATTCAAGCACTGACTCATTGCAACAGGCTCTAGCCGTGCCCTTTTTGAGGCTAGCAAAACATTAATAACTAAATAAGTAACGTTTTTGTTTTTATAACGATACAGCATCCTGATGGAGTCATCTACTCCTTTTATAAAGAAATTTCAAGGTGAGTGTATGAAATCATAAAGTGCACCTAGTTACCATTTTATTTTTAGTTATAATATTTATATCATCTCCAGTAACTGTTACCGTTTGTGTCCATTCATTAATTCTGGTACTCTCTGGAGCCAGAGGTTTTAGCTAATAGCTAAATACTATACCGTCTTATGGTATATTTTATTTTGTTATATTTCTTGTGCATGCTGTATTATTGTTTCATCAGATAAATTATGTATAAAGTTTTCACCATATTCTTGAATATTAATGTAAGTCATTTTACTTATTTATTTCATTCATTTTATTTATATTAAAGTCTCAGCTCAGAGTATGTTGAATAGTTAAATCCTGATAAATTGTAGTTACATGTTAATCTATAAATATGCTGAATTTCTGACGCCAGAGCAAAGAGGGGCAGTGGGAATACTCCTCATGCATTACTCTCACATGGTATGGAAAAACTCAGTCTAAGTGTAGGGCCATGCAAGCTGCTCACAGGTTTAAATACTTGCCTTCCTTTATAAAGCCGCTGACAGTTACCCTATCAGCTGCTACACCTAGTCTGATGTCAAGGTCAAAGATTAAACATAATATTTTTTTATGTAATTCAAAATTCTTTACAGCAGTCAGCATGCAAAGATCCTGGTCAGCTGTGTGATGTCGGCAGCAGTTCAGCTCTAACCTGAGTCATTGTTAATAACTTATGCTGACCCAGTGACTCTTTTTTAGTTGATTAGCAACCCATTCGTATGTTTGAATAGCAAAATTGTTCAGCCTGTTCAGCTATTGATAGCCTGTTTTCTTTACCCGAGCTATTGAGGGTCTAAATATCTAGTAGTCAGGTGCTGATGATGTATAGAGCAAATCTTGGCTAACATTTGAACAAGCAAGTACCATGTCAAAGTTATACTGCAACATATAGACAAGAGAGTGAGAGATGTAGTAAGAACTTCAACAACACAGTTTAATGGTAGACTTATAGTTGAGGTAAATAATATATTACTTACTCTTTATTCATAGGAATATATGAAAAAAACTGAGCTAGTAATAATATTAGTCACTTTTCTTACATGCATAGAGTTCACTTTTATTATGTTCTACAATCCTTTATATACAGTAGTTCTGTTAAATAAGGAACATTCCAGAAGGAAAGTCATGTGATCAATAAATATTATCATTATATAACTCTGTTGGCTCTTTTATACTACAGTTGAATTGTGAAACCACGCCATGAATATTTACAGTGCGTTTAAATCCTATATTTACATACCAAGATACATACCAAGATAATCTATAGAAACACTAAAATTAATACTACTTGTTTATGTGTATAATACAAAAACAACATATTGTTTTAAGACAGTTTCCGGTATTGGCAATAATATGTTATTACATAATTGTTGCAGATGTGCAGATCATGTACAATGATATATGATCATTAAAGATGTGTGTATCATGGGTATAAATGTATTTTTATAATATATTTTGGATGTTGGAGTCGTTAACATTGAATATTTCACAAAGAATATTTCCATATTTACTATTTACCATTTTTAATATCACCACACGCTCTCAGTATGGAGTGCCTTGGAACGGGAGGTTTCTCCAATGAACTAGTAATGAGAGTGCCATCAGTGCTGTTTGATGACACCGATGATTCATCTTTCACTTTTTCTAAAAAAAATGATTGGATTTATTTGTGCTTTCAAGCTACATTACTTATGTTTTCTGGTGAAAGTGAAAGCAGAGGAAAGTCTGGAGGTAAATAATGAAAGTGTTCATAAAAGTAAAAACTAATAAACATGCAAAACTTCAGATTATTTTTTTTGCTGATGGTTACATCATTTCCATCTTTTCCATACACACCTCGGCCTTTCATCTCCTCACTACCATGTGTATTCTCAGCATATTGCATATCTATTGCAAGGTCATCACAGCTTTTTACTTGAGCCTGCGTGGTTTCAGATTCAGAAACTTTCTGGGTATTACGTGCTTTGTCCCTCATTGCATAAGCATCGGCACTTGCTGTGCATGAGCTGTTAGACTCTGCCTGATTAGTGTCGCTAGCTTTCACAACAGAGTCAGTATTATCCCTAGAAGTGAGAACGTTTGATGGTGAGCTCCCCTCTGCATAATTTGATGAGGTTAACTGAGGAATAGCTACATCCCTAGCTAGGCTAGAAAAATCTTCAGAGGCTATAGTATCAGAATTGTCTAGAGTAACCCCTCCATTTATATCATCCTGATCATGACATCCTTGGACACTCCTGGCTGTTTGGATGTCAACATCCCCCTCCTCTAACTGGTAAATAGCAAACGGATCTGAGAAAGACCGAGTAATGTCTAACTCATCAGAATCAACAGATGACAGCGCATGTGGTGTAGACTCGACTGCTTCAATCTGTATTTTTCCTCGATTTTCAACAGTGTGAGGAGGTGATTCACTGAGATTAACCGCCACCTGAAACGAATTGGCAATACACACTGTCAGCAACAGTCAAATTTCATGTTTGAGATATTTCTTGGCGATCTTATTCCTCTTGCTATGACTACACACAGTGAGCACTGAAGAGAGTACTGGTCAATGAGTGTCAGGTTCATAACTTCCGACTTTTTAGGAAAAAAAACAAACTGCTATCACTTCTAGGGCGCTTTCAGATTCCCTACACGTTGTGGGTATGTGTACATGTATATGGCACATGGGTGGCATTTTATTCCAATTGAATACTCCTTACGACTGCAGAAAAAATATGGTAGTTTTTTCACTTGATTAAGGTACAAAATGTTACGTTACAACCAAGTTGCGTAGCCTCATCAGCATGTGGAATGCATTTATCTCTACGGCCAATTATTGAAAAATATAGCTCAAGATATTCATCAATAGTTTAATGTTTATAGGCTATGCTAACTGCTCTGGTGTAACATCAGGGCAAGCCAGGACTTTCTTTTCAAACAAAGCCTCCACATCAAGCATCTTAATAGGTAAATTTCAGTAGTTTGAACATTCTATTTTGTGCTGCATTTAGTTCGATTTAGATGAATTTTTGTTAGCTGTGAAACAAAAAGCTCTCACAACTATGATATGTAGCATTTGTTAGACTCAATGGAGGCTTCACATTAAAGGTTCATGTCAAGTTTTTAAAGATTTTATTACAATGTGAGGATACTGTTCTATCTTGAGATTTCATTTACTGTCTCAAGTGATCTGACTGTCAGGATGTTTAAAGATATTTAAAGGCGAAAAAACTTGATCGCAGTTCAAATGCTCAGAAAGAAAAAACGCACCCAGATTTCCTCAAAATGGCATTAATAGTCGTGCATATTTTTTATATGTGATATGTATACGTTCACACCAGCATTGGGTAATCATACGTTCACACCAGCATTGGGTACTCATATGTTTACACAGCATTTAGAGGAAAACAATGGGACAAATTCTAACCAAAATATCTTTAAATCATTTGAAATATCTATAGCAGTGTACGTATCTGGGACTATACTTGAAGTTTTATTTAAACAATCCTGAGCAAATACAAAATAAAACATATGTCACTATATATAGAGATGTGTAACACTGCAGATTGAATGAACAGCCAATGTCACAACGAGAGGGACAAACATGAAGTGCGACTATTGACGTCATTTTTGAAAAAGTGATTTTCTTCTGAGCATTTTAAATGCGATCAAATTTATCAAGTTATGTTAATTTTAATCTTGAAACATCCTGGCAGTCAGATCACCTAAAACGGTACAGAGAATCTCAAATGATAAAAGATATCTAGACTTTCTAATAAAATATTTTGAAATATGATGCTAGTAAGCGATCAATGAAAGTAATCTAGACTTGCACACTACGCTTACTGCTTCTAGCGAGCTGCTCTTCCTTGTGTTAGTCTAGCAAAACATTATCGAATTAATTGTTACATGATATACCTTACCCGCCTTAGCTTATTATGGCATAGACTTATTATGGCAATAACTTACTTAACAAGTTGTATACCATTACTGTTAACAAACTGTAGATTTCACCTTAGTTGGTGGTCTTTAATACTTCTGAAAAACTCAGATTTTGCCCCCAAGTGAACAATAGTCTAGAGACACCTCATTTAATACTCTAACATAGAATTCAATTCTTTTTTAAAAATTACAGATAAATAATTTATAGATAGGCTAACTTTCAATATTATTTGCGTTCAACAAAGTTTACATAAGTTGGTAAAGCACAATGTTCAAATACTATTTGACTAAGAAAAATGTAACTAGCAGTTGTGACAGAGCTAAAACATAAGTTAATCATGTAAAATGTATCAAATAGTTTGTAGCTCTGAAAGTTTCAAGTTAATTACAAAAGATACATGAACGCTACGTTTTTTGTGGCGTTAAGAAGAAAAGCAACAAATGACAGCCACTGACTTACATTTAAAAAATGTGTCAAAATGTGTAAGAGTTGAGGCTGTTGTGGCTAGACACACGAAATAACGCGTCACATTGACAAATAAATGGACGAGTGCGAATTAGCCTTTACCAGGCGAAGGCCATGACATTCTTGTTAGATTTTTTATTATCGTTAGTTGTTATTATTAGCGTTTTTAAGGAAATTTTGTTGTGTAAGTTTTACTGTTGGTTTGGAAAGAGAATAAATTGATTGGTGTAAAAAGGTCAGACTTTACAGAATCCAGCTAGTTTTTTTCTGCCTTAACAACAACAACTTAAAAGCATACTATATAAAACATGTAATATAATTATTAGGTTAACAAAACTGTGTTTTGCCAAATAAACAACGACATTGATTCAAATTGTCTTTGTAATTTATTCAAATATCCATTCGCATCTTACTGACACTTAACAATGACTGAAAAATGCGTGCAGAGTTATTGAAATTAATAATAAATGCCTGTTCAATAAATCAATAAAGGTCAGTATTACCTGAGGTATTGAAGAAACGGAATTGTTATCCATTTCAGTAGGAAGTGTTTGCACAGAACTATCACCACTAGTGCCACTGCTATACCGTTCTAGATCTCCGCAGGCAGAAAAAGTAGATTAAGGCCGGTCATACGGAGCAAGTTAAGGCCTGTCATACAGAGTAAGTTAAAGCCTGTCATACGGAGTAAGTTAAGGCCGGTCATACGGAGCAAGTTAAGGGCTGTCATACAGAGTAAGTTGAAGCCTGTCATACAGAGTAAGTTAAAGCCTGTCATACAGAGTAAGTTAAAGCCTGTCATACGGTGTAAGTTAAGGCCTGTCATACGGAGTAAGTTAAGGCCGGTCATACAGAGTGAGTTAAAGCCTGTCATACAGAGTAAGTTAAAGCCTGTCATACAGAGTAAGTTAAAGCCTGTCATACAGAGTAAGTTAAGGCCGGTCATACAGAGTGAGTTAAAGCCTGTCATACAGAGTAAGTTAAAGCCTGTCATACAGAGTAAGTTAAAGCCTGTCATACGGAGTAAGTTAAGGCCTGTCATACGGAGCAAGTTAAGGGCTGTCATAAAGAGTAAGTTAAAGCCTGTCATACAGAGTAAGTTAAAGCCTGTCATACAGAGTAAGTTAAAGCCTGTCATACGGAGTAAGTTAAGGCCTGTCATACGGAGCAAGTTAAGGGCTGTCATAAAGAGTAAGTTAAAGCCTGTCATACAGAGTAAGTTAAAGCCTGTCATACACAGTAAGTTAAGGCCGGTCATACAGAGTGAGTTAAAGCCTGTCATACAGAGTAAGTTAAAGCCTGTCATACAGAGTAAGTTAAAGCCTGCCATACAGAGTAAGTTAAGGCCGGTCATACAGAGTAAGTTAAAGCCTGTCATACAGAGTAAGTTAAAGCCTGTCATACAGAGTAAGTTAAAGCCTGTCATACAGAGTAAGTTAAAGCCTGTCATACAGAGTGAGTTAAGGCCTGTCATACAGAGTGAGTTAAAGCCTGTCATACAGAGTAAGTTAAAGCCTGTCATACAGAGTAAGTTAAGGCCTGTCATACAGAGTGAGTTAAGGCCTGTCATACAGAATGAGTTAAGGCCTGTCATACAGAGTGAGTTAAGGCCTGTCATACAGAGAGCTAAAAGCTACTAAAACTGATAGTAGCTATTTACTATAAATACTATTTACTGTGTGTGTGAACTTGTAGCTGTCATAGATAGATTTGCTGGAGCTCACCCTATAAAATTTTACTTGCATTCACAAACATGATTTAATGCAATGTCCGTAGTCATGTATTTTAATAGTCATTTTATTGCACTAGTGCTTTAAAAAAATTTCGAAAAAGATTAAATGTCCAGTAAACTGATGCAAATAGAAACAATCACATTAACTATTTGCAACTGTAATTACATCGCCAAGCTATTTCATTCTTTTTGCTGAATTACGATGATCTTAAACATTCCAAGTAGATAAGGAGGTCAGGCTGACAAAGTTGCTCATGCTCACCGCATTGCTGGAGTTTCAGCCGTGTCAGTAAGTTCAACATCACTGTTCCCAGAGGAATCGGAGAGAATATCGGCAGAAGATCTATCTACAGCGTTCTCTACTGCACTGTCTGTGATGGCGCAGCAGCCTACGCGTGTTTCTCCAAGATGGTTCCTATCCATTGAATGCCTGCTCGCTACAGTGCATATAAATAGTTATCAGTATCTGCAGAATTAAGCCGTTCTATAAACTTTAAAGTCCAATTATACTGTAGAGTATATTATTGAAGTTTCCAAGGCATTGAAACCCAGAAAGAACGCAAAAGAAACTCTACTTTAAAATATTCTACTGCCCCAATATGATGTTTCCTCTCCATGCTGTTATTACATTGACAATAAATGAATATGTATTCTGTGCTGTAATATCTACGGACAAAATGAAGTAACTTATTAGCTTCCACTTCTTATTTCATTATAATTTATTATTAACACAGAATTCAAATAAACACCTAACTTTACCCGATAATAAGTAACATAAAACTCAAGTAAGCACCAAACTACCACATAATAATTAACATAACACTCAAGTAAACACCAAACTCTACCAGATAATCATTAACATAACATTCAAGTAAACACCACACTACCAGATAACAATTAACATAACATTCAAGTAAACACCAAACTCTACCAGATAATAATTAACACACCTTTCAAGTAGACAAAAACCTGCCAGATTACTTTGCTTACCATCATAAGGAATGATTGTCGGTTTAAACATCAATGTACCACAGATGTGGTCATGTGGCGTTCGACCAATTAATTGACAGCTAACAGTCAGCCTGGAACAAACAGGAAAGCAGTTCATCAAATGACTTACCACGATATCACCTGAAGACTCAATGTACTACAGATGGTAAAAAGATGGCCTAGGAAAGGTTGCTCTCGTAAACCTTTACTAACCTTTGTCTGTTTGCTAAGGAATCAAAAGGGATTCTCTAGTTGCCTGGTGAATGGAATTCATACACTGAATGCAATTCAAATATTTACTACAATTGTGGTTATCTGAACGGACAAACTATAAGTCCGACTGCTCATCAACTGTACCGCCAACATGACATGAGATGAACTGTACTAGCTTTACGCTACAACTAGCATATTTGGATGTTGCTCCTTCTTTTCATGACTGAGAAGACTTGAAAATCAACGTGTAATAACCCCACACGATGCTAGAAACTAGTTATGCTTGCATCAATGATCAGTAAAGATCTCCTGGAAGTCTCTTGTAAGTAAAAAAATCAGCCATACAGATGACTGGCTTGCTCTGGTCTACACATCAGGATAAGATCCTTGAGGCAGTAATTTTGAATAGTGACTAACATTTTATGTAGATTAGCAAGATACTATTCATGTGTTCCAATTAATAGCCGAATTTGTACCATTTGACAATTTATACCATGTGCGCTTTCGTGCTATATCATGTACATAATGCTATATCATGTATATAATGCTATGCATTATATTATAACCAGTGTAAACCAGAGTTTTTCAGTTTAGTAAAAACTAGTGGATAGTCATTTTAGGAAAGCAGATGGCTTGCAAGTCTGGAGGCAAAAAAGAAAACACAAGAATATTGAATGAAAAATTCCGGTTCTCTCTTTTATGATGAGCATCACAGACATTGAAAAGAAACGCATATTCAGCCTTTATGCATATTCTGTTTCAAAAATTAAATCCTTACGCTATAAAAAAATTATACAAGACACTCTCTGACCAAAACTGATGGATGATGCCGATAGATTTCTCAGGACAATTGCAGTAAATTGTTTAACAAGTTCACAGAAGCATTGTTTTAATATAATAATTTGGTAAAACATTGTGTACTCCAGCCATGTTACATACTAGTTGTATTCAATTTGGCAAGCATTTTTAGTGAACCTACTACTGCCATAAACTAAAATGTATAAACATGTTTAGACCGAATTATTTGCATAATAAAATGCTGTCACGAGAATTCATTATATTTAATATATGCTCAATTTCAAAATATATTCAGCGGAAACAACCCACAATAACTTTCAAAGTGCCTATTAAGGTTACCAACAGCAAAGGGCAGTGTGACAAACGGGACTACAAATCTTACCCGAGTTTAGCCTTCTCTATAACTTGCTTCATAGGAAGAGATAGTTGACCTAAGAACCGGAGAAGAGTGGGGCGAGCAGTGGTGAATCGATCCTTTACTTTCATAAGAAGAGTGTCTGATGGCAGCGCAGTAAAATGGAATATCAAAAAGACAAGTAAAGTGTTAGCAGTAGTAACTAGTAACTTAATGCTAACTGACACTGCAGTCAGCATATACTCATTATCTTGAATTTTTTGCTGAACCAACATTGGATAGCCCACCTGCTCCATCATCGAATCAGTTATCGGAAAATCACTGCAACTTTAGAAGCAGGTTAGAGAGATGTTTTGAAATCCTCTACTATGTTGCATGGGACTGTCAACTGTAAAGCTACATTTAAGTTAATTAATGTTTCTAAATGCTCTATTGAGCTAGATGGAGTTGTCATTTAGGAAACTATGGTAAAACCTATATTATAACACCACATTGATTTAAACGCCACCTCTAATAGAAGCCAATATAAAAGGGTTGAAAAATACAACGTAACCGTCTATTTGAACATCACTTCTAATAAAATGCAACTGTAGTGGAATTGTTGAAAAATAGAGCGACATAGCATTCAAATAAAGGTATTACGGTATATTCATTTGAATATCATCATTTTTTTTAAATGCTCTACGGAGTTGGACAGTATTCAAATGCTATTTGACTGTAATCCAATTTGAAGAGAAATTTATATTTCTAACAGTAATAGTCTATTTCAAATACATGTACTACAAGAATGTACCTCATTGTGCCACCTTGGCTCAGTTGTATTGTCGCAAACAGATGTCCTAAAATCCTTGTAGTGGTAAGAGAGAGCAGGTTGAGACCTATCCTGTCCTAGCTCTACTCGTATTTTTACATAAGGGTCAGGATTGAAGAACATGCCCTTTCTCACATGAGTAGCCTCAATGTCTGCATACAATGGATCTTAGAGATTATGCATGATCTTGACAAGGTGTATTTTATGCCTTCAAACATGTTATCACTACGTTAGTGAAAACATTTTAAATGCTGAAGAACAACACCTGATAAACAAACAGTCCAATGACAGCAGTCAGAAAGTGACCACAACGACTTGACACTTGAGTAACATTATGACACTACATGTAAGCAAGCAGACAGCCTAGCAACAGTTAGCCTACCTTCGATTGCTAGATGCACTATTTCTGCCTCACTGTCCATGGATGTCTGACCCCATAGACCACTCTACAACAAAATTGTATGTAGCAACTTTGAAGGTGCTGGGTACATCCTCTTATCGCTATAGTGAGATCTCAACAATAGGTTAATGTAAACAGAAAACTTATCTCTTACACCAGAAGAAGAGGCCAAAGAAATCCTGACTAGAATCGGCTCTGTAACAGCTCTCAGATTTCCAGTGTTACCATGGTAATACCGAAAACATATTCTTGTTTCAGCTAAAAGATATAACACGAACGGAGTAAAATACTTAGTATCTATGTAATCTAGTGGTATAATGTAAAAGAAATCTACGTAATATTAAAAAATTAATTTGTGTACATAAAGATAAATATTTTATTCATGTTATGCTAAAGATCTATCTGTATTTTTAAAACAATTGTGTCAGATTGTGCAAAAGTTTGAAGAAAGCATAGGAGTAGGAAGCGGACTGAATATGAACATACGTTCTGTGAATACGGAGGCTATTCTATTAAAAGGCCAGACAAGATCTCCTTTTTTGCTGCCACTCACGCCACGATTCCTGTAGTCAAGTCATTTTCCAGGATGAGCTTGATCTAAATATAACAGAGGATATGCCAGTTTAACTGTGGATAAATGTTAGATGCATTTTATCATGAGTGGAAGGTTGCTGACATAAATTCCTAAATACTCAGGCTGCAATAACCTTCATAGCTTGGTCCTTTAAATTTAGATACATTGCTAGGTACTCGAAAAAGACCATTTAAAAACACCCTGTTACAGAAAACATGACTATGACCTACAGATAAGCATTCAGGAAACATAATAGCAAAAGCTCAAGCTTCTGTAACCTCTTTCCAACCAGCAACATGCACCACAATAAGTTAATTAGCTCAATTGGAGCATTTCTAGCATGTTTGGTTGAAATTGGAAAATTACAGTTTTCAGTTTTGTAAGACGTTTGTAATATTCTCACAATAAGCTAATTAGCTCAATTGGAGCATTTCTAGCATGTTTGGTTGAAATTGGAAATTTACATTTTTCACTTTTGTCAGACAATTGCAATATTCTCACAATAAGCTAATTAGCTCAATTGGAGCATTTCTAGCATGTTTGGTTGAAATTGGAAACTTACATTTTTCAGTTTTGTCAGACGTTTGTAATATTCTCACAATAAGCTAATTAGCTCAATTGGAGCATTTCTAGCATGTTTGGTTGAAATTGGAAATTTACATTTTTCAGTTTTGTCAGACGTTTGTACTATTCTCACAATAAGCTAATTAGCTCAATTGGAGCATTTCTAGCATGTTTGGTTTAAATTGGAAATTTACATTTTTCAGTGTTGTCAGACGTTTGTAATATTCTAGCAATAAGCTAATTAGCTCAATTGGAGCATTTCTAGCATGTTTGGTTGAAATTGAAAATTTACATTTTTCAGTGTTGTCAGACGTTTGTAATATTCTCACAATAAGCTAACTAGCTCAAATGGAGCATTTCTAGCATGTTTGGTTGAAATTGGAAATTTACATTTTTCAGTTTTGTCAGACGTTTGTAATATTCTCACAATAAACTAATTAGCTCAATTGGAGCATTTCTAGCATGTTTAGTTGAAATTGGAAATTTACATTTTTCACTTTTGTCAGACAATTGCAATATTCTCTCAATAAGCTAATTAGCTCAATTGGAGCATTTCTAGCATGTTTGGTTGAAATTGGAAATTTACATTTTTCAGTTTTGTCAGACGTTTGTAAAATTCTTACAGTAAGCTTATTTCCGCAATTGGAGCATTTCTAGCATGTTTGGTTGAAATTGGAAATTTACATTTTTCAGTTTTGTCAGACGTTTGTAATATTCTCACAATAAGCTAATTAGCTCAATTGGAGCATTTCTAGCATGTTTGGTTTAAATTGGAAATTTACATTTTTCACTTTTGTCAGACAATTGCAATATTCTCTCAATAAGCTAATTAGCTCAATTGGAGCATTTCTAGCATGTTTGGTTGAAATTGGAAATTTACATTTTTCAGTTTTGTCAGACGTTTGTAAAATTCTTACAGTAGGCTTATTTGCGCAATTTGAGCATTTCTAGCATGTTTGGTTGAAATTGGAAATTTACATTTTTCACTTTTGGCAGACGTTTGTAATATTCTCACAATAAGCTAATTAGCTCAATTGGAGCATTTCTAGCATGTTTGGTTGAAATTGGAAATTTACATTTTTCACTTTTGTCAGACAATTGCAATATTCTCACAATAAGCTAATTAGCTCAATTGGAGCATTTCTAGCATGTTTGGTTGAAATTGGAAATTTACATTTTTCACTTTTGTCAGACGTTTGTAAAATTCTTACAGTAGGCTTATTTGCGCAATTTGAGCATTTCTAGCATGTTTGGTTGAAATTGGAAATTTACATTTTTCACTTTTGTCAGACGTTTGTAATATTCTCACAATAAGCTAATTAGCTCAATTGGAGCATTTCTAGCATGTTTGGTTGAAATTGGAAATTTCCATTTTTCACTTTTGTCAAAGAATTGCAATATTCTCACAATAAGCTAATTAGCTCAATTGGAGCATTTCTAGCATGTTTGGTTGAAATTGGAAATTTACATTTTTCAGTTTTGTCAGACGTTTGTAATATTCTCACAATAAGCTATTTAGCTCAATTGGAGCATTTCTAGCATGTTTGGTTGAAGTTGGAAATTTACATTTTTCACTTTTGTCAGACGTTTGTAATATTCTCACAATAAGCTATTTAGCTCAATTGGAGCATTTCTAGCATGTTTGGTTGAAATTGGAAAATTACATTTTTCAGTTTTGCAAGACGTTTGTAATATTCTCACAATAAGCTAATTAGCTCAATTGGAGCATTTCTAGCATGTTTGGTTGAAATTGGAAATTTACATTTTTCAGTTTGGTCAGACGTTTGTAATATTCTCACAATAAGCTAATTAGCTCAATTGGAGCATTTCTAACATGTTTGGTTGAAATTGTAAATTTACATTTTTCACTTTTGTCAGACAATTGCAATATTCTCACAATAAGCTAATTAGCTCAATTGGAGCATTTCTAGCATGTTTGGTTGAAATTGGAAATTTACATTTTTCAGTTTTGTCAGACGTTTGTACTATTCTCACAATAAGCTAATTAGCTCAATTGGAGCATTTCTAGCATGTTTGGTTTAAATTGGAAATTTACATTTTTCAGTGTTGTCAGACGTTTGTAATATTCTAGCAATAAGCTAATTAGCTCAATTGGAGCATTTCTAGCATGTTTGGTTGAAATTGAAAATTTACATTTTTCAGTGTTGTCAGACGTTTGTAATATTCTCACAATAAGCTAACTAGCTCAAATGGAGCATTTCTAGCATGTTTGGTTGAAATTGAAAATTTACATTTTTCAGTTTTGTCAGACGTTTGTAATATTCTCACAATAAACTAATTAGCTCAATTGGAGCATTTCTAGCATGTTTAGTTGAAATTGGAAATTTACATTTTTCACTTTTGTCAGACAATTGCAATATTCTCTCAATAAGCTAATTAGCTCAATTGGAGCATTTCTAGCATGTTTGGTTGAAATTGGAAATTTACATTTTTCAGTTTTGTCAGACGTTTGTAAAATTCTTACAGTAAGCTTATTTCCGCAATTGGAGCATTTCTAGCATGTTTGGTTGAAATTGGAAATTTACATTTTTCAGTTTTGTCAGACGTTTGTAATATTCTCACAATAAGCTAATTAGCTCAATTGGAGCATTTCTAGCATGTTTGGTTTATATTGGAAATATACATTTTTCACTTTTGTCAGACAATTGCAATATTCTCTCAATAAGCTAATTAGCTCAATTGGAGCATTTCTAGCATGTTTGGTTGAAATTGGAAATTTACATTTTTCAGTTTTGTCAGACGTTTGTAAAATTCTTACAGTAGGCTTATTTGCGCAATTTGAGCATTTCTAGCATGTTTGGTTGAAATTGGAAATTTACATTTTTCACTTTTGGCAGACGTTTGTAATATTCTCACAATAAGCTAATTAGCTCAATTGGAGCATTTCTAGCATGTTTGGTTGAAATTGGAAATTTACATTTTTCACTTTTGTCAGACAATTGCAATATTCTCACAATAAGCTAATTAGCTCAATTGGAGCATTTCTAGCATGTTTGGTTGAAATTGGAAATTTACATTTTTCAGTTTTGTCAGACGTTTGTAAAATTCTTACAGTAGGCTTATTTGCGCAATTTGAGCATTTCTAGCATGTTTTGTTGAAATTGGAAATTTACATTTTTCACTTTTGTCAGACGTTTGTAATATTCTCACAATAAGCTAATTAGCTCAATTGGAGCATTTCTAGCATGTTTGGTTGAAATTGGAAATTTCCATTTTTCACTTTTGTCAAAGAATTGCAATATTCTCACAATAAGCTAATTAGCTCAATTGGAGCATTTCTAACATGTTTGGTTGAAATTGGAAATTTACATTTTTCAGTTTTGTCAGACGTTTGTAATATTCTCACAATAAGCTAATTAGCTCAATTGGAGCATTTCTAGCATGTTTGGTTGAAATTGGAAATTTACATTTTTCACTTTTGTCAGACGTTTGTAAAATTCTTACAGTAGGCTTATTTGCGCAATTTGAGCATTTCTAGCATGTTTGGTTGAAATTGGAAATTTACATTTTTCAGTTTTGTCAGACGTTTGTAATATTCTCACAATAAGCTAATTAGCTCAATTGGAGCATTTCTAGCATGTTTGGTTGAAATTGGAAATTTACATTTTTCAGTTTTGTCAGACGTTTGTAAAATTCTTACAGTAGGCTTATTTGCGCAATTTGAGCATTTCTAGCATGTTTGGTTAAAATTGGAAATTTAGATTTTTCACTTTTGTCAGACGTTTGTAATATTCTCACAATAAGCTAATTAGCTCAATTGGAGCATTTCTAGCATGTTTGGTTGAAATTGGAAATTTACACTTTTTCACTTTTGTCAGACGTTTGTAAAATTCTTACAGTAAGCTTATTTCCGCAATTGGAGCATTTCTAGCATGTTTGGTTGAAATTGGAAATTTACATTTTTCAGTTTTGTCAGACGTTTGTAATATTCTCACAATAAGCTAATTAGCTCAATTGGAGCATTTCTAGCATGTTTGGTTTAAATTGGAAATTTACATTTTTCACTTTTGTCAGACAATTGCAATATTCTCTCAATAAGCTAATTAGCTCAATTGGAGCATTTCTAGCATGTTTGGTTGAAATTGGAAATTTACATTTTTCAGTTTTGTCAGACGTTTGTAATATTCTCACAATAAGCTAATTAGCTCAATTGGAGCATTTCTAACATGTTTGGTTGAAATTGTAAATTTACATTTTTCACTTTTGTCAGACAATTGCAATATTCTCACAATAAGCTAATTAGCTCAATTGGAGCATTTCTAGCATGTTTGGTTGAAATTGAAAATTTACATTTTTCAGTTTTGTCAGACGTTTGGAAAATTCTTACAGTAGGCTTATTTTCGCAATTTGAGCATTTCTAGCATGTTTGGTTGAAATTGAAAATTTACATTTTTCAGTTTTGTCAGACGTTTGTAATATTCTCACAATAAGCTAATTAGCTCAATTGGAGCATTTCTAGCATGTTTGGTTGAAATTGGAAATTTACATTTTTCAGTTTTGTCACACGTTTGTAATATTCTCACAATAAGCTAATTAGCTCAATTGGAGCATTTCTAGCATGTTTGGTTTAAATTGGAAATTTACATTTTTCACTTTTGTCAGACAATTGCAATATTCTCTCAATAAGCTAATTAGCTCAATTGGAGCATTTCTAGCATGATTGGTTGAAATTGGAAATTTACATTTTTCAGTTTTGGCAGACGTTTGTAATATTCTCACAATAAGCTAATTAGCTCAATTGGAGCATTTCTAGCATGTTTGGTTGAAATTGGAAATTTACATTTTTCACTTTTGTCAGACAATTGCAATATTCTCCCAATAAGCTAATTAGCTCAATTGGAGCATTTCTAGCATGTTTGGTTGAATTTGGAAATTTACATTTTCCACTTTTGTCAGACAATTGCAATATTCTCTCAATAAGCTAATTAGCTCAATTGGAGCAATTCTAGCATGTTTGGTTGAAATTGGAAATTTACATTTTTCAGTCTTGTCAGACGTTTGTAAAATTCTTACAATAGGCTTATTTGCGCAATTTGAGCATTTCTAGCATGTTTGGTTGAAATTGGAAATTTACATTTTTCAGTTTTGTCAGACGTTTGTAAAATTCTTACAGTAAGCTTATTTCGGCAATTGGAGCATTTCTAGCATGTTTGGTTGAAATTGGAAATTTACATTTTTCAGTTTTGTCAGACGTTTGTAATATTCTCACAATAAGCTAATTAGCTCAATTGGAGCATTTCTAGCATGTTTGGTTTAAATTGGAAATTTACATTTTTCACTTTTGTCAGACAATTGCAATATTCTCTCAATAAGCTAATTAGCTCAATTGGAGCATTTCTAGCATGTTTGGTTGAAATTGGAAATTTACATTTTTCAGTTTTGTCAGACGTTTGTAAAATTCTTACAGTAGGCTTATTTGCGCAATTTGAGCATTTCTAGCATGTTTGGTTGAAATTGGAAATTTACATTTTTCACTTTTGGCAGACGTTTGTAATATTCTCACAATAAGCTAATTAGCTCAATTGGAGCATTTCTAGCATGTTTGGTTGAAATTGGAAATTTACATTTTTCACTTTTGTCAGACAATTGCAATATTCTCTCAATAAGCTAATTAGCTCAATTGGAGCATTTCTAGCATGTTTGGTTGAAACTGGAAATTTACATTTTTCAGTTTTGTCAGACGTTTGTAAAACTCTTACAGTAGGCTTATTTGCGCAATTTGAGCATTTCTAGCATGTTTGGTTGAAATTGGAAATTTACATTTTTCAGTTTTGTCAGACGTTTGTAATATTTTCACAATAAGCTAATTAGCTCAATTGGAGAATTTCTAGCATGTTTGGATTAAATTGGAAATTTACATTTTTCACTTTTGTCAGACGATTGCAATATTCTCACAATAAGCTAATTAGCTCAATTGGAGCAATTCTAACATGTTTGGTTGAAATTGGAAATTTACATTTTTCAGTTTTGTCAGACGTTTGTAATATTCTCACAATAAGCTAATTAGCTCAATTGGAGCATTTCTAGCATGTTTGGTTGAAATTGGAAATTTACATTTTTCAGTTTTGTCAGACGTTTGTAATATTCTCACAATAAGCTAATTAGCTCAATTGGAGCATTTCTAGCATGTATGGTTGAAATTGGAAATTTACATTTTTCAGTTTTGTCAGACGTTTGTAATATTCTCACAATAAGCTAATTAGCTCAATTGGAGCATTTCTAGCATGTTTGGTTGAAATTGGAAATTTACATTTTTCAGTTTGGTCAGACGTTTGTAATATTCTCACAATAAGCTAATTAGCTCAATTGGAGCATTTCTAGCATGTTTGGTTGAAATTGGAAATTTACATTTTTCAGTTTGGTCAGACGTTTGTAATATTCTCACAATAAGCTAATTAGCTCAATTGGAGCATTTCTAACATGTTTGGTTGAAATTGTAATTTTACATTTTTCACTTTTGTCAGACAATTGCAATATTCTCACAATAAGCTAATTAGCTCAATTGGAGCATTTCTAACATGTTTGGTTGAAATTGTAAATTTACATTTTTCACTTTTGTCAGACAATTGCAATATTCTCACAATAAGCTAATTAGCTCAATTGGAACATTTCTAGCATGTTTGGTTGAAATTGTAAATTTACATTTTTCAGTTTTGTCAAACGTTTGGAAAATTCTTACAGTAGGCTTATTTGCGCAATTTGAGCATTTCTAGCATGTTTGGTTAAAATTGGAAATTTACATTTTTCACTTTTGTCAGACGTTTGTAATATTCTCACAATAAGCTAATTAGCTCAATTGGAGCATTTCTAGCATGTTTGGTTGAAATTGGAAATTTACATTTTTCAGTTTTGTCAGACGTTTGTAATATTCTCACAATAAGCTAATTAGCTCAATTGGAGCATTTCTAACATGTTTGGTTGAAATTGTAAATTTACATTTTTCACTTTTGTCAGACGTTTGTAATATTCTCACAATAAGCTAATTAGCTCAATTGGAGCATTTCTAGCATGTTTGGTTGAATTTGGAAATTTACATTTTTCACTTTTGTCAGACAATTGCAATATTCTCTCAATAAGCTAATTAGCTCAATTGGAGAATTTTTAGCATGTTTGGTTGAAATTGGAAATTTACACTTTTTCACTTTTGTCAGACGTTTGTAAAATTCTTACAGTAAGCTTATTTCCGCAATTGGAGCATTTCTAGCATGTTTGGTTGAAATTGGAAATTTACATTTTTCAGTTTTGTCAGACGTTTGTAATATTCTCACAATAAGCTAATTAGCTCAATTGGAGCATTTCTAGCATGTTTGGTTTAAATTGGAAATTTACATTTTTCAGTTTTGTCAGACGTTTGTAATATTCTCACAATAAGCTAATTAGCTCAATTGGAGCATTTCTAACATGTTTGGTTGAAATTGTAAATTTACATTTTTCACTTTTGTCAGACGTTTGTAATATTCTCACAATAAGCTAATTAGCTCAATTGGAGCATTTCTAGCATGTTTGGTTGAATTTGGAAATTTACATTTTTCACTTTTGTCAGACAATTGCAATATTCTCTCAATAAGCTAATTAGCTCAATTGGAGAATTTCTAGCATGTTTGGTTGAAATTGGAAATTTACATTTTTCAGTTTTGTCAGACGTTTGTAATATTCTCACAATAAGCTAATTAGCTCAATTGGAGCATTTCTAGCATGTTTGGTTTAAATTGGAAATTTACATTTTTCACTTTTGTCAGACAATTGCAATATTCTCTCAATAAGCTAATTAGCTCAATTGGAGCATTTCTAGCATGTTTGGTTGAAATTGGAAATTTACATTTTTCAGTTTTCTCAGACGTTTGTAATATTCTTAAAATAGCCTTATTTGCGCAATTTGAGCATTTCTAGCATGTTTGGTTGAAATTGGAAATTTACATTTTCACTTTTGTCAGACGTTTGTAATATTCTCACAATAAGCTAATTAGCTCAATTGGAGCATTTCTAGGATGTTTGGTTGAAATTGGAAATTTACACTTTTTCACTTTTGTCAGACGTTTGTAAAATTCTTACAGTAAGCTTATTTCCGCAATTGGAGCATTTCTAGCATGTTTGGTTGAAATTGGAAATTTACATTTTTCAGTTTTGTCAGACGTTTGTAATATTCTCACAATAAGCTAATTAGCTCAATTGGAGCATTTCTAGCATGTTTGGTTGAAATTGGAAATTTACATTTTTCACTTTTGTCAGACAATTGCAATATTCTCTCAATAAGCTAATTAGCTCAATTGGAGCATTTCTAGCATGTTTGGTTGAAATTGGAAATTTACATTTTTCACTTTTGTCAGACGTTTGTAAAATTCTTACAGTAGGCTTATTTGCGCAATTTGAGCATTTCTAGCATGTTTTGTTGAAATTGGAAATTTACATTTTTCACTTTTGGCTGACGTTTGTAATATTCTCACAATAAGCTAATTAGCTCAATTGGAGCATTTCTAGCATGTTTGGTTGAAATTGGAAATTTACATTTTTCACTTTTGTCAGACAATTGCAATATTCTCACAATAAGCTAATTAGCTCAATTGGAGCATTTCTAGCATGTTTGGTTGAAATTGGAAATTTACATTTCTCAGTTTTGTCAGACGTTTGGAAAATTCTTACAGTAGGCTTATTTGCGCAATTTGAGCATTTCTAGCATGTTTGGTTAAAATTGGAAGTTTACATTTTTCAGTTTTGTCAGACGTTTGTAATATTCTCACAATAAGCTAATTAGCTCAATTGGAGCATTTCTAGCATGTTTGGTTGAAATTGGAAATTTACACTTTTTCACTTTTGTCAGACGTTTGTAAAATTCTTACAGTAAGCTTAGTTCCGCAATTGGAGCATTTCTAGCATGTTTGGTTGAAATTGGAAATTTACATTTTTCAGTTTTGTCAGACGTTTGTAATATTCTCACAATAAGCTAATTAGCTCAATTGGAGCATTTCTAGCATGTTTGGTTTAAATTGGAAATTTACATTTTTCACTTTTGTCAGACAATTGCAATATTCTCTCAATAAGCTAATTAGCTCAATTGGAGCATTTCTAGCATGTTTGGTTGAAATTGGAAATTTACATTTTTCAGTTTTGTCAGACGTTTGTAAAATTCTTACAGTAGGCTTATTTGCGCAATTTGAGCATTTCTAGCATGTTTGGTTGAAATTGGAAATTTACATTTTTCACTTTTGGCAGACGTTTGTAATATTCTCACAATAAGCTAATTAGCTCAATTGGAGCATTTCTAGCATGTTTGGTTGAAATTGGAAATTTACATTTTTCACTTTTGTCAGACAATTGCAATATTCTCTCAATAAGCTAATTAGCTCAATTGGAGCATTTCTAGCATGTTTGGTTGAAACTGGAAATTTACATTTTTCAGTTTTGTCAGACGTTTGTAAAACTCTTACAGTAGGCTTATTTGCGCAATTTGAGCATTTCTAGCATGTTTGGTTGAAATTGGAAATTTACATTTTTCAGTTTTGTCAGACGTTTGTAATATTTTCACAATAAGCTAATTAGCTCAATTGGAGAATTTCTAGCATGTTTGGATTAAATTGGAAATTTAAATTTTTCACTTTTGTCAGACGATTGCAATATTCTCACAATAAGCTAATTAGCTCAATTGGAGCAATTCTAACATGTTTGGTTGAAATTGGAAATTTACATTTTTCAGTTTTGTCAGACGTTTGTAATATTCTCACAATAAGCTAATTAGCTCAATTGGAGCATTTCTAGCATGTTTGGTTGAAATTGGAAATTTACATTTTTCAGTTTTGTCAGACGTTTGTAATATTCTCACAATAAGCTAATTAGCTCAATTGGAGCATTTCTAGCATGTATGGTTGAAATTGGAAATTTACATTTTTCAGTTTTGTCAGACGTTTGTAATATTCTCACAATAAGCTAATTAGCTCAATTGGAGCATTTCTAGCATGTTTGGTTGAAATTGGAAATTTACATTTTTCAGTTTGGTCAGACGTTTGTAATATTCTCACAATAAGCTAATTAGCTCAATTGGAGCATTTCTAGCATGTTTGGTTGAAATTGGAAATTTACATTTTTCAGTTTGGTCAGACGTTTGTAATATTCTCACAATAAGCTAATTAGCTCAATTGGAGCATTTCTAACATGTTTGGTTGAAATTGTAAATTTACATTTTTCACTTTTGTCAGACAATTGCAATATTCTCACAATAAGCTAATTAGCTCAATTGGAGCATTTCTAACATGTTTGGTTGAAATTGTAAATTTACATTTTTCACTTTTGTCAGACAATTGCAATATTCTCACAATAAGCTAATTAGCTCAATTGGAACATTTCTAGCATGTTTGGTTGAAATTGTAAATTTACATTTTTCAGTTTTGTCAGACGTTTGGAAAATTCTTACAGTAGGCTTATTTGCGCAATTTGAGCATTTCTAGCATGTTTGGTTAAAATTGGAAATTTACAATTTTCACTTTTGTCAGACGTTTGTAATATTCTCACAATAAGCTAATTAGCTCAATTGGAGCATTTCTAGCATGTTTGGTTGAAATTGGAAATTTACATTTTTCAGTTTTGTCAGACGTTTGTAATATTCTCACAATAAGCTAATTAGCTCAATTGGAGCATTTCTAACATGTTTGGTTGAAATTGTAAATTTACATTTTTCACTTTTGTCAGACGTTTGTAATATTCTCACAATAAGCTAATTAGCTCAATTGGAGCATTTCTAGCATGTTTGGTTGAATTTGGAAATTTACATTTTTCACTTTTGTCAGACAATTGCAATATTCTCTCAATAAGCTAATTAGCTCAATTGGAGAATTTTTAGCATGTTTGGTTGAAATTGGAAATTTACACTTTTTCACTTTTGTCAGACGTTTGTAAAATTCTTACAGTAAGCTTATTTCCGCAATTGGAGCATTTCTAGCATGTTTGGTTGAAATTGGAAATTTACATTTTTCAGTTTTGTCAGACGTTTGTAATATTCTCACAATAAGCTAATTAGCTCAATTGGAGCATTTCTAGCATGTTTGGTTGAAATTGGAAATTTACATTTTTCAGTTTTGTCAGACGTTTGTAATATTCTCACAATAAGCTAATTAGCTCAATTGGAGCATTTCTAACATGTTTGGTTGAAATTGTAAATTTACATTTTTCACTTTTGTCAGACGTTTGTAATATTCTCACAATAAGCTAATTAGCTCAATTGGAGCATTTCTAGCATGTTTGGTTGAATTTGGAAATTTACATTTTTCACTTTTGTCAGACAATTGCAATATTCTCTCAATAAGCTAATTAGCTCAATTGGAGAATTTCTAGCATGTTTGGTTGAAATTGGAAATTTACATTTTTCAGTTTTGTCAGACGTTTGTAATATTCTCACAATAAGCTAATTAGCTCAATTGGAGCATTTCTAGCATGTTTGGTTTAAATTGGAAATTTACATTTTTCACTTTTGTCAGACAATTGCAATATTCTCTCAATAAGCTAATTAGCTCAATTGGAGCATTTCTAGCATGTTTGGTTGAAATTGGAAATTTACATTTTTCAGTTTTCTCAGACGTTTGTAATATTCTTAAAATAGCCTTATTTGCGCAATTTGAGCATTTCTAGCATGTTTGGTTGAAATTGGAAATTTACATTTTCACTTTTGTCAGACGTTTGTAATATTCTCACAATAAGCTAATTAGCTCAATTGGAGCATTTCTAGGATGTTTGGTTGAAATTGGAAATTTACACTTTTTCACTTTTGTCAGACGTTTGTAAAATTCTTACAGTAAGCTTATTTCCGCAATTGGAGCATTTCTAGCATGTTTGGTTGAAATTGGAAATTTACATTTTTCAGTTTTGTCAGACGTTTGTAATATTCTCACAATAAGCTAATTAGCTCAATTGGAGCATTTCTAGCATGTTTGGTTGAAATTGGAAATTTACATTTTTCACTTTTGGCAGACAATTGCAATTTTCTCTCAATAAGCTAATTAGCTCAATTGGAGCATTTCTAGCATGTTTGGTTGAAATTGGAAATTTACATTTTTCACTTTTGTCAGACGTTTGTAAAATTCTTAAAATAGGCTTATTTGCGCAATTTGAGCATTTCTAGCATGTTTGGTTGAAATTGGAAATTTACATTTTTCACTTTTGTCAGACGTTTGTAATATTCTCACAATAAGCTAATTAGCTCAATTGGAGCATTTCTAGCATGTTTGGTTTAAATTGGAAATTTACATTTTTCACTTTTGTCAGACAATTGCAATATTCTCTCAATAAGCTAATTAGCTCAATTGGAGCATTTCTAGCATGTTTGGTTGAAATTGGAAATTTACATTTTTCAGTTTTGTCAGACGTTTGTAATATTCTTAAAATAGCCTTATTTGCGCAATTTGAGCATTTCTAGCATGTTTGGTTGAAATTGGAAATTTACATTTTCACTTTTGTCAGACGTTTGTAATATTCTCACAATAAGCTAATTAGCTCAATTGGAGCATTTCTAGGATGTTTGGTTGAAATTGGAAATTTACACTTTTTCACTTTTGTCAGACGTTTGTAAAATTCTTACAGTAAGCTTATTTCCGCAATTGGAGCATTTCTAGCATGTTTGGTTGAAATTGGAAATTTACATTTTTCAGTTTTGTCAGACGTTTGTAATATTCTCACAATAAGCTAATTAGCTCAATTGGAGCATTTCTAGGATGTTTGGTTGAAATTGGAAATTTACATTTTTCACTTTTGGCAGACAATTGCAATTTTCTCTCAATAAGCTAATTAGCTCAATTGGAGCATTTCTAGCATGTTTGGTTGAAATTGGAAATTTACATTTTTCACTTTTGTCAGACGTTTGTAAAATTCTTAAAATAGGCTTATTTGCGCAATTTGAGCATTTCTAGCATGTTTGGTTGAAATTGGAAATTTACATTTTTCACTTTTGTCAGACGTTTGTAATATTCTCACAATAAGCTAATTAGCTCAATTGGAGCATTTCTAGCATGTTTGGTTGAAATTGGAAATTTACCTTTTTCACTTTTGTCAGACAATTGCAATATTCTCTCAATAAGCTAATTAGCTCAATTGGAGCATTTCTAGCATGTTTGGTTGAAATTGGAAATTTACATTTTTCAGTCTTGTCAGACGTTTGTAAAATTCTTACAATAGGCTTATTTGCGCAATTTGAGCATTTCTAGCATGTTTGGTTGAAATTGGAAATTTACATTTTTCAGTTTTGTCAGACGTTTGTAAAATTCTTACAGTAAGCTTAATTCCGCAATTGGAGCATTTCTAGCATGTTTGGTTGAAATTGGAAATTTACATTTTTCAGTTTTGTCAGACGTTTGTAATATTCTCACAATAAGGTAATTAGCTCAATTGGAGCATTTCTAGCATGTTTGGTTTAAATTGGAAATTTACATTTTTCACTTTTGTCAGACAATTGCAATATTCTCTCAATAAGCTAATTAGCTCAATTGGAGCATTTCTAGCATGTTTGGTTGAAATTGGAAATTTACATTTTTCAGTTTTGTCAGACGTTTGTAAAATTCTTACAGTAGGCTTATTTGCGCAATTTGAGCATTTCTAGCATGTTTTGTTGAAATTGGAAATTTACATTTTTCACTTTTGGCTGACGTTTGTAATATTCTCACAATAAGCTAATTAGCTCAATTGGAGCATTTCTAGCATGTTTGGTTGAAATTGGAAATTTACATTTTCACTTTTGTCAGACGTTTGTAATATTCTCACAATAAGCTAATTAGCTCAATTGGAGCATTTCTAGGATGTTTGGTTGAAATTGGAAATTTACACTTTTTCACTTTTGTCAGACGTTTGTAAAATTCTTACAGTAAGCTTATTTCCGCAATTGGAGCATTTCTAGCATGTTTGGTTGAAATTGGAAATTTACATTTTTCAGTTTTGTCAGACGTTTGTAATATTCTCACAATAAGCTAATTAGCTCAATTGGAGCATTTCTAGGATGTTTGGTTGAAATTGGAAATTTACATTTTTCACTTTTGGCAGACAATTGCAATTTTCTCTCAATAAGCTAATTAGCTCAATTGGAGCATTTCTAGCATGTTTGGTTGAAATTGGAAATTTACATTTTTCACTTTTGTCAGACGTTTGTAAAATTCTTAAAATAGGCTTATTTGCGCAATTTGAGCATTTCTAGCATGTTTGGTTGAAATTGGAAATTTACATTTTTCACTTTTGTCAGACGTTTGTAATATTCTCACAATAAGCTAATTAGCTCAATTGGAGCATTTCTAGCATGTTTGGTTGAAATTGGAAATTTACCTTTTTCACTTTTGTCAGACAATTGCAATATTCTCTCAATAAGCTAATTAGCTCAATTGGAGCATTTCTAGCATGTTTGGTTGAAATTGGAAATTTACATTTTTCAGTCTTGTCAGACGTTTGTAAAATTCTTACAATAGGCTTATTTGCGCAATTTGAGCATTTCTAGCATGTTTGGTAGAAATTGGAAATTTACATTTTTCAGTTTTGTCAGACGTTTGTAAAATTCTTACAGTAAGCTTAATTCCGCAATTGGAGCATTTCTAGCATGTTTGGTTGAAATTGGAAATTTACATTTTTCAGTTTTGTCAGACGTTTGTAATATTCTCACAATAAGGTAATTAGCTCAATTGGAGCATTTCTAGCATGTTTGGTTTAAATTGGAAATTTACATTTTTCACTTTTGTCAGACAATTGCAATATTCTCTCAATAAGCTAATTAGCTCAATTGGAGCATTTCTAGCATGTTTGGTTGAAATTGGAAATTTACATTTTTCAGTTTTGTCAGACGTTTGTAAAATTCTTACAGTAGGCTTATTTGCGCAATTTGAGCATTTCTAGCATGTTTTGTTGAAATTGGAAATTTACATTTTTCACTTTTGGCTGACGTTTGTAATATTCTCACAATAAGCTAATTAGCTCAATTGGAGCATTTCTAGCATGTTTGGTTGAAATTGGAAATTTACCTTTTTCACTTTTGTCAGACAATTGCAATATTCTCTCAATAAGCTAATTAGCTCAATTGGAGCATTTCTAGCATGTTTGTTTGAAATTGGAAATTTACATTTTTCAGTTTTGTCAGACGTTTGTAATATTCTCACAATAAGCTAATTAGCTCAATTGGAGCATTTCTAGCATGTATGGTTGAAATTGGAAATTTACATTTTTCAGTTTTGTCAGACGTTTGTAATATTCTCACAATAAGCTAATTAGCTCAATTGGAGCATTTCTAACATGTTTGGTTGAAAATGTAAATTTACATTTTTCACTTTTGTCAGACAATTGCAATATTCTCACAATAAGCTAATTAGCTCAATTGGAGCATTTCTAGCATGTTTGGTTGAAATTGGAAATTTACATTTCTCAGTTTTGTCAGACGTTTGGAAAATTCTTACAGTAGGCTTATTTGCGCAATTTGAGCATTTCTAGCATGTTTGGTTAAAATTGGAAGTTTACATTTTTCAGTTTTGTCAGACGTTTGTAATATTCTCACAATAAGCTAATTAGCTCAATTGGAGCATTTCTAGCATGTTTGGTTGAAATTGGAAATTTACACTTTTTCACTTTTGTCAGACGTTTGTAAAATTCTTACAGTAAGCTTAGTTCCGCAATTGGAGCATTTCTAGCATGTTTGGTTGAAATTGGAAATTTACATTTTTCAGTTTTGTCAGACGTTTGTAATATTCTCACAATAAGCTAATTAGCTCAATTGGAGCATTTCTAGCATGTTTGGTTTAAATTGGAAATTTACATTTTTCACTTTTGTCAGACAATTGCAATATTCTCTCAATAAGCTAATTAGCTCAATTGGAGCATTTCTAGCATGTTTGGTTGAAATTGGAAATTTACATTTTTCAGTTTTGTCAGACGTTTGTAAAATTCTTACAGTAGGCTTATTTGCGCAATTTGAGCATTTCTAGCATGTTTGGTTGAAATTGGAAATTTACATTTTTCACTTTTGGCAGACGTTTGTAATATTCTCACAATAAGCTAATTAGCTCAATTGGAGCATTTCTAGCATGTTTGGTTGAAATTGGAAATTTACATTTTTCACTTTTGTCAGACAATTGCAATATTCTCTCAATAAGCTAATTAGCTCAATTGGAGCATTTCTAGCATGTTTGGTTGAAACTGGAAATTTACATTTTTCAGTTTTGTCAGACGTTTGTAAAACTCTTACAGTAGGCTTATTTGCGCAATTTGAGCATTTCTAGCATGTTTGGTTGAAATTGGAAATTTACATTTTTCAGTTTTGTCAGACGTTTGTAATATTTTCACAATAAGCTAATTAGCTCAATTGGAGAATTTCTAGCATGTTTGGATTAAATTGGAAATTTAAATTTTTCACTTTTGTCAGACGATTGCAATATTCTCACAATAAGCTAATTAGCTCAATTGGAGCAATTCTAACATGTTTGGTTGAAATTGGAAATTTACATTTTTCAGTTTTGTCAGACGTTTGTAATATTCTCACAATAAGCTAATTAGCTCAATTGGAGCATTTCTAGCATGTTTGGTTGAAATTGGAAATTTACATTTTTCAGTTTTGTCAGACGTTTGTAATATTCTCACAATAAGCTAATTAGCTCAATTGGAGCATTTCTAGCATGTATGGTTGAAATTGGAAATTTACATTTTTCAGTTTTGTCAGACGTTTGTAATATTCTCACAATAAGCTAATTAGCTCAATTGGAGCATTTCTAGCATGTTTGGTTGAAATTGGAAATTTACATTTTTCAGTTTGGTCAGACGTTTGTAATATTCTCACAATAAGCTAATTAGCTCAATTGGAGCATTTCTAGCATGTTTGGTTGAAATTGGAAATTTACATTTTTCAGTTTTGTCAGACGTTTGGAAAATTCTTACAGTAGGCTTATTTGCGCAATTTGAGCATTTCTAGCATGTTTGGTTAAAATTGGAAATTTACATTTTTCACTTTTGTCAGACGTTTGTAATATTCTCACAATAAGCTAATTAGCTCAATTGGAGCATTTCTAGCATGTTTGGTTGAAATTGGAAATTTACATTTTTCAGTTTTGTCAGACAATTGCAATATTCTCACAATAAGCTAATTAGCTCAATTGGAGCATTTCTAACATGTTTGGTTGAAATTGTAAATTTACATTTTTCACTTTTGTCAGACAATTGCAATATTCTCACAATAAGCTAATTAGCTCAATTGGAACATTTCTAGCATGTTTGGTTGAAATTGTAAATTTACATTTTTCAGTTTTGTCAGACGTTTGGAAAATTCTTACAGTAGGCTTATTTGCGCAATTTGAGCATTTCTAGCATGTTTGGTTAAAATTGGAAATTTACATTTTTCACTTTTGTCAGACGTTTGTAATATTCTCACAATAAGCTAATTAGCTCAATTGGAGCATTTCTAGCATGTTTGGTTGAAATTGGAAATTTACATTTTTCAGTTTTGTCAGACGTTTGTAATATTCTCACAATAAGCTAATTAGCTCAATTGGAGCATTTCTAACATGTTTGGTTGAAATTGTAAATTTACATTTTTCACTTTTGTCAGACGTTTGTAATATTCTCACAATAAGCTAATTAGCTCAATTGGAGCATTTCTAGCATGTTTGGTTGAATTTGGAAATTTACATTTTTCACTTTTGTCAGACAATTGCAATATTCTCTCAATAAGCTAATTAGCTCAATTGGAGAATTTTTAGCATGTTTGGTTGAAATTGGAAATTTACACTTTTTCACTTTTGTCAGACGTTTGTAAAATTCTTACAGTAAGCTTATTTCCACAATTGGAGCATTTCTAGCATGTTTGGTTGAAATTGGAAATTTACATTTTTCAGTTTTGTCAGACGTTTGTAATATTCTCACAATAAGCTAATTAGCTCAATTGGAGCATTTCTAGCATGTTTGGTTGAAATTGGAAATTTACATTTTTCAGTTTTGTCAGACGTTTGTAATATTCTCACAATAAGCTAATTAGCTCAATTGGAGCATTTCTAACATGTTTGGTTGAAATTGTAAATTTACATTTTTCACTTTTGTCAGACGTTTGTAATATTCTCACAATAAGCTAATTAGCTCAATTGGAGCATTTCTAGCATGTTTGGTTGAATTTGGAAATTTACATTTTTCACTTTTGTCAGACAATTGCAATATTCTCTCAATAAGCTAATTAGCTCAATTGGAGAATTTCTAGCATGTTTGGTTGAAATTGGAAATTTACATTTTTCAGTTTTGTCAGACGTTTGTAATATTCTCACAATAAGCTAATTAGCTCAATTGGAGCATTTCTAGCATGTTTGGTTTAAATTGGAAATTTACATTTTTCACTTTTGTCAGACAATTGCAATATTCTCTCAATAAGCTAATTAGCTCAATTGGAGCATTTCTAGCATGTTTGGTTGAAATTGGAAATTTACATTTTTCAGTTTTCTCAGACGTTTGTAATATTCTTAAAATAGCCTTATTTGCGCAATTTGAGCATTTCTAGCATGTTTGGTTGAAATTGGAAATTTACATTTTCACTTTTGTCAGACGTTTGTAATATTCTCACAATAAGCTAATTAGCTCAATTGGAGCATTTCTAGGATGTTTGGTTGAAATTGGAAATTTACACTTTTTCACTTTTGTCAGACGTTTGTAAAATTCTTACAGTAAGCTTATTTCCGCAATTGGAGCATTTCTAGCATGTTTGGTTGAAATTGGAAATTTACATTTTTCAGTTTTGTCAGACGTTTGTAATATTCTCACAATAAGCTAATTAGCTCAATTGGAGCATTTCTAGCATGTTTGGTTGAAATTGGAAATTTACATTTTTCACTTTTGGCAGACAATTGCAATTTTCTCTCAATAAGCTAATTAGCTCAATTGGAGCATTTCTAGCATGTTTGGTTGAAATTGGAAATTTACATTTTTCACTTTTGTCAGACGTTTGTAAAATTCTTAAAATAGGCTTATTTGCGCAATTTGAGCATTTCTAGCATGTTTGGTTGAAATTGGAAATTTACATTTTTCACTTTTGTCAGACGTTTGTAATATTCTCACAATAAGCTAATTAGCTCAATTGGAGCATTTCTAGCATGTTTGGTTTAAATTGGAAATTTACATTTTTCACTTTTGTCAGACAATTGCAATATTCTCTCAATAAGCTAATTAGCTCAATTGGAGCATTTCTAGCATGTTTGGTTGAAATTGGAAATTTACATTTTTCAGTTTTGTCAGACGTTTGTAATATTCTTAAAATAGCCTTATTTGCGCAATTTGAGCATTTCTAGCATGTTTGGTTGAAATTGGAAATTTACATTTTCACTTTTGTCAGACGTTTGTAATATTCTCACAATAAGCTAATTAGCTCAATTGGAGCATTTCTAGGATGTTTGGTTGAAATTGGAAATTTACACTTTTTCACTTTTGTCAGACGTTTGTAAAATTCTTACAGTAAGCTTATTTCCGCAATTGGAGCATTTCTAGCATGTTTGGTTGAAATTGGAAATTTACATTTTTCAGTTTTGTCAGACGTTTGTAATATTCTCACAATAAGCTAATTAGCTCAATTGGAGCATTTCTAGGATGTTTGGTTGAAATTGGAAATTTACATTTTTCACTTTTGGCAGACAATTGCAATTTTCTCTCAATAAGCTAATTAGCTCAATTGGAGCATTTCTAGCATGTTTGGTTGAAATTGGAAATTTACATTTTTCACTTTTGTCAGACGTTTGTAAAATTCTTAAAATAGGCTTATTTGCGCAATTTGAGCATTTCTAGCATGTTTGGTTGAAATTGGAAATTTACATTTTTCACTTTTGTCAGACGTTTGTAATATTCTCACAATAAGCTAATTAGCTCAATTGGAGCATTTCTAGCATGTTTGGTTGAAATTGGAAATTTACCTTTTTCACTTTTGTCAGACAATTGCAATATTCTCTCAATAAGCTAATTAGCTCAATTGGAGCATTTCTAGCATGTTTGGTTGAAATTGGAAATTTACATTTTTCAGTCTTGTCAGACGTTTGTAAAATTCTTACAATAGGCTTATTTGCGCAATTTGAGCATTTCTAGCATGTTTGGTTGAAATTGGAAATTTACATTTTTCAGTTTTGTCAGACGTTTGTAAAATTCTTACAGTAAGCTTAATTCCGCAATTGGAGCATTTCTAGCATGTTTGGTTGAAATTGGAAATTTACATTTTTCAGTTTTGTCAGACGTTTGTAATATTCTCACAATAAGGTAATTAGCTCAATTGGAGCATTTCTAGCATGTTTGGTTTAAATTGGAAATTTACATTTTTCACTTTTGTCAGACAATTGCAATATTCTCTCAATAAGCTAATTAGCTCAATTGGAGCATTTCTAGCATGTTTGGTTGAAATTGGAAATTTACATTTTTCAGTTTTGTCAGACGTTTGTAAAATTCTTACAGTAGGCTTATTTGCGCAATTTGAGCATTTCTAGCATGTTTTGTTGAAATTGGAAATTTACATTTTTCACTTTTGGCTGACGTTTGTAATATTCTCACAATAAGCTAATTAGCTCAATTGGAGCATTTCTAGCATGTTTGGTTGAAATTGGAAATTTACATTTTTCACTTTTGTCAGACAATTGCAATATTCTCTCAATAAGCTAATTAGCTCAATTGGAGCATTTCTAGCATGTTTGTTTGAAATTGGAAATTTACATTTTTCAGTTTTGTCAGACGTTTGTAATATTCTCACAATAAGCTAATTAGCTCAATTGGAGCATTTTTAGCATGTATGGTTGAAATTGGAAATTTACATTTTTCAGTTTTGTCAGACGTTTGTAATATTCTCACAATAAGCTAATTAGCTCAATTGGAGCATTTCTAACATGTTTGGTTGAAAATGTAAATTTACATTTTTCACTTTTGTCAGACAATTGCAATATTCTCACAATAAGCTAATTAGCTCAATTGGAGCATTTCTAGCATGTTTGGTTGAAATTGGAAATTTACATTTTTCAGTTTTGTCAGACGTTTGGAAAATTCTTACAGTAGGCTTATTTGCGCAATTTGAGCATTTCTAGCATGTTTGGTTAAAATTGGAAGTTTACATTTTTCAGTTTTGTCAGACGTTTGTAATATTCTCACAATAAGCTAATTAGCTCAATTGGAGCATTTCTAGCATGTTTGGTTGAAATTGGAAATTTACACTTTTTCACTTTTGTCAGACGTTTGTAAAATTCTTACAGTAAGCTTAGTTCCGCAATTGGAGCATTTCTAGCATGTTTGGTTGAAATTGGAAATTTACATTTTTCAGTTTTGTCAGACGTTTGTAATATTCTCACAATAAGCTAATTAGCTCAATTGGAGCATTTCTAGCATGTTTGGTTTAAATTGGAAATTTACATTTTTCACTTTTGTCAGACAATTGCAATATTCTCTCAATAAGCTAATTAGCTCAATTGGAGCATTTTTGAGCATTGGAGCAAATTAGAAAATATGATACAGCCTAACGGACTCAGCCACTCTAATTTTTGGCGCAATTACAATGATTTTTCAGCAACTACATTAAAGTTTTGTATGTAGCCCACAACATTGAATGGTAGAAAGGGAGCTATGAGTCCATGAGCCCTCTACATTAAAAACTAAATATAAACATAAACTTGACTAAACCAGTTTGTTGTTCCTCCATACATAAGGTACATAAGGCTACATAAGGGTACATAAGGCTACATAAGGGAAAGTCATCACTTTATTACTAGCGTGCTAGTTTGCTAATAGCGTTCATCAATTGAGTCACTTTTTATTATAGGTATACCATTATTTTAATGCTTCAAAACAATATTAATATAATAAAACAATTATATCAGGTTGAACATAGACTGGAATAGATGGTGATATGGTTGGATTTTAATGCCTATGTAATTTTATTTTATCATCCATTTCACCAATGTTGTCATTTGATTCAAATTCAGTTGTGGAGTGTGTGCACCTTTGTTTTAGGATTTGTGAAAATCACTCTAGGTCAGTCAGAGACTTGTGATCATCAATAGGCTTGTGCTCCAGACTTATCACTTTATGTATTTTGATGCCCCTTTTATCATAAACTAGCACAGCGCTAATTCCGATGATGTGCAGGAAAATATCCAAACAAAATTAATATATATTAATTATAATAAATGAAATAATTGCGGCTTAGCAGCATTATGCATTTCATGTGCACAACAAGAGAACAGACAATCTAAAAGAGCAAACAGTCATCTAGGAGTATGCACAAGGGCATGCAAGAAGGGCTGCAAAGATTGCTTCCTACCAATAAGTGAGTGAGAAGTCTTGGTGTAATAAATAATCCAAATTAGGGTTAAGTAAAGGTAGCCTTGCAGTGCAATAAAACTAAATAACGCATCATGCATGATATACTTTCTTGATATTTCTATTATACCTATACAACATATCCATAAACATGCATAACTGCCACAGAAAACAATGTTTCTGTGCAACTGGTTCCAACAACATTCTCCACACTCGAAAAAAGATGAAATTAACAGCAAGTTTTCTTATTACTATTCTTAATCGCTGCTGTTATAATTTCTCCGCAAAACCAATATTTGGTACAAAAAAAATTTCTCAAGAATTTAGGACAGCTTGTAACATTTCTTTTGCAGTAACTGCATTTATATCGATAGCATTGACTACGGTTTTGAACCTCTGTCTGTATAAAACAGTCTAAAATGCATCTGAGGTGTTATTTAAGACTGGCTTCAAATATTTTCGCGAGCATGATCAGTCCCTCCTTTCTCTGTGGCCGTACCAATATCTTTTGAGAAATCTCCCCTCTGCGTAGAGGCCTTCGCATAAACAAGATTGTCGATAGTTGCTTATTCAATGTGTGAACATGTAGTAAACAGCGTCGAGAAACTGTCTGAGCTTCTTAGTAGAATAAATATTTCAATAACCAGATTGTTGCAATGTTAAAAAGATAACCTACGAAACGAGTCGTGAAAATCCGTCCATTTTACGATTCAAAGCTGCACGAATGCATAACGACAGTAGTGCGAGCATAAGACGTTTGCAAAGTTGGTACATTTGTCAATGGGCTTACTGCAACTATAATAGTTTATAGTACAACTATCATGAACTATCTTGCGTTAATAAATTTGGTATTTAATACGCATTTGCGATGGTATTACAAAGTCAGAGAAAAGAACAAGTGAGGTATATCTAATAAAATGCAACATCAAACCTGAAAACTATCTATGAAGTTGGTTTTGTAACCAAAGTCTATCATATTTAGCTGTTGTAAGAGTGGCAACATCAATTATAGCAGTTATAATTGTTCTTTTTTATCAAACCATGAACTATATCAACAGGAAATTAACTTATAATCTAGTATGGCAGAGCGCTTCGTGTTTTAGTTCTCAAAGCATCACAGACGGCTAATAGTTCGTACTGAAACTGGAGCGAACCGCCATGCCGAGCTTATCTTTAGCTTCCTTCGAACGCTCGGAGACTATTGAATGAAAGTCTTGCTCGACTAGCTAATCGTGGGTCTAAAAATGAGAAAGGCGACAACTTTTAACGAATTTATGAATAATTATTGCTTTTGAGTGTAAATGTATTACAAGATGAAGTCGGAGGCTCTTTTTATTGACATTGGCGGTGATGCTGCTTTACGATGCGTTAAAATAACTAGGAATTGATTCGTTTGAATTTTTTTGTAAGAAAAAATAACAATTGAAAAGTTAGAAAGTAATTACAAATTATATATCTTTGTAAATTTTTCTTACATTAGTTCAACCAATGATATACAGCCCCACAGGCTGTATATCATTGGTTCAACATATGTACATTGGAATCAAGCTTAAAAAACAAAATATCTGAATATGCTCTGGTGTTTGTTGATTAAAATTTAGCATTGAGGTAGATTATTTAATAGAATCTAGCATGAGCAAAATTCTGGCTAAAGCATGGATGATTTCAAGTTACCATGTAAAAGTAAAACTAATCATAGAAATAGCCGTTTGTCTATTAACCAAAATGCATTTCACTCTAGCAAAGCAAGCAGTTTTTGTTGCTTCTTTCAGCGTATTCTTGAAAGCAAGACTCTTTATATACTGATGATATACCAATGACATATGCCCCCTAGCCTGGGCATGGCTCTTGTGGGGGATTGGGAGAGAGGGGGTAGCCTGGGCATGGATCTCTCCCAATCCCCACAAGAGCCATGCCCAGGCTACCCTCCATATCTATGGGGAGTGGTTATATATCATTGCTGATACACATTATTTTCTAAGTGGCTGAAAGCTCTGAAATCTTAGTCAGTTGTGGCTAGATTATACTTTATCAGTAGGCCTAAATATTACATATTTGCAGACAAAGTGACTCAAATACAAATATACTAGAGCTTTTGAGGATCTTGTATCTTACGTGAATTCAGTAAAGATTTGACTTATTGCATATCATCTCAAAATTTATCTTGCAGTATGGAAATTTTTTATTTTGCTGTCAATAGCAAATTAGACAGAAGCTCTTGAAAGGGTATGATATTTTCAACCTATCTCTGAAATTACCTTAATACATTAGATGACCCATAGAAAACTGAGTGATGTCGGAGTGTGAAATTTTAATGCCATTACTTTGGCATTAAAATAATACTTACCATTATTTTTAGAAGAAGGTGAAAGACAGTTTTGCAAAATACTAATGAGGAAGCAGATTACTTTAAACGGAGCAGTGGAGCTCAACACTAAATTAGTGAAGTGTGAGTGGTTATAGGTGTGAAGTATCTCTGCGTATTCTGTAAAATGGAACGTGAGATACTTTCCAAACAGTGCACATTTTACATATAGTCTTGGCTCATGTTCTGATCACTAAGTGTGTAAAAACTCACTAGAGTGTTTTTGTAGGGAGTGAATGCTCTCGACACAGCGAGAAAACTCTCCTGTTAAATATACATAACATTGATCTAATTCAACATGCCTGCATTGTGAAGCGTGCAAACGTCTGGCTCATTGCTTTATGCCATACTTCCAAACGATACCTGGGTGGTATGGTTTGCTAAAGAAATATGTTTTTACCCTAACAGCCTTACAAGGTAATGATTTTTATCGTCACGGTCACACCTATGGCAGTTATTTCGGAGCTCAAGATGTAAATGTAAAAGCTGAAATTAGTAAAATAAAGTTGAGATTAATATTATACAAACAAGATGTCACTTTAACCACATTTACATGTTTAAAAAATTAAGCATCTTCAATAAGTTTATTTTTTGAATAAGATTATTTGATAAAAAAATTAAAGATTTAAGTTAGTAAAGAGTCTTCCAGGTGTAGTAATTGGATTCCTGTTCATAGATAGAAATGATGTCTTCCAGGTGTAGTAATTGGATTTCTGTTCATAGATAGAAATGATGTTCAAAACGCACCTGGCATTGAAAGATATTTCTTACATTATCAAATCAAAACTACCTTATTTGGTGATGCAAGAGTACAAGTTTAGTTGCAGTTTGTTTCAAGTGTATTATTAACGTTAGTTAGCAAATGCAAACTGGCACCTGCGACTGGTATTATTTCAATGATAGTTCTTAAAACTCGCTCAAAATTCATGACTCAGTCGCAATGCGAAATCAGAAAGTGGAGTCAGTTATTTGGTATCACTAAATAAATGCCAAGTAAATTGTTTGTTTATTAATATTTAAAATGTTTAGTTACAAAAGCCTTTGGAAAGCGTTGACTGCTGCTAACAGCTTGATAATGGCGTTCCCTTAATAATAACCTTTAACTCAAAGTTCTTTAGATGAGAAGTCATTGAGAAACATATTAGTTTTCTCAAACTGACCAACTGGAAAAAAAGGGAATACTATAACATGCTCCACCCACACAGTACCAACTCATTATCAATGTTTAACTGTAGAGTAAGTAAGCAAGTATCACAGAGGGCTTCAAAGACCACATGGTAGACTACATTATGAGGTTTTTTATTACTTCGCAATACTACCTTCAGAACTGTTATCTTGCATTACTACCTTCATAACTGTTACTTTGCAATACTACCTTCATAACTGTTACTTTACAATGCTACCTTCATAACTGTTACATTGCAATGCTACCTTCATCACTGTTACTTCGCAATACTACCATCATAACTGTTACTTTGCAATACTACCTTCAGAACTGTTACTTTGCAATGCTACCTTCAGAACTGTTACTTTGCCTTTAAAAGTATCATTTTGATGTGTTTCCTTCCTTAAGGTGAATTATCATATCTATAAATGCATGCTTTTATTGGACCGAGGATGCAAACGCATGCAGCTCAACAATGAAACACTCAACTATTGATGTTATTGTATAGTTTTAATAAAATTAGACTAGCTGTGAGCCAATGTTGTTATGATAAACATATGTAGGTACCTTACAAAATTAGAGCAAAGTAAAAGGATTCGTGTTGATACATAAGACAGCTCCATTACTCTTAAAGTTAGTTTATTTTTGAGATAATTTCAACGAACAAGATTGAATACAATAAAGCCTATTGCACCAAAAATAAATGCGCATTTCGAAAATCTACGGCCAGTTAAAACAGACAAAGTGTTTAAAAGGTTAAAATAAATATCGACGAGAAGAGAAGAATAATTGCATCGATGGATATGATGTAACATCATGATGATCTTTGACACGAAAGAGTTTATAGTCGGATGTGTCCTAGGAATATAGACACATGCAAAGTACATGGGTCAAACAATTTGAACATTGATTTAAAAAAGGAATGTATAAGATAATTTTCCTGCATAGTCATCAACCGCAGGAACGACAACGATGACCAACAAGTATTTATATATGAAAAAGGCTGTTACTTGCTGTAAAAGATATGTGATGAACACTGGTGTAAATTGGAACTGCTTGCATAAAATTTCAGGATATGTTAGATTAAATATTTTAAAGACCTAAGTTTTACTTGCAGTTTGATACAATTCGTCAGCCTGAGTTCAAGTTGTAGTTGGACGATTTTAGATTATAAGTTGATGTATTTTTGTTCATCAACAAAAATAGCTACATAAATACAGACAAAAAATATGAGAATATGGAGAATGAATCTGTGCTTTGGCTATGAACTGTATAGTTTATGTGGGTCCATCCACCAGATCCTTATCGTGCAATCACTGAAAGAGCATGAACCATGTCTGTTATACATGCTAAATCGTGGCGCATGAAAAGTTCTTGGACAAAGAACAAGATATGTTGGTACAACCAACCAAAGTTATCAACTTCTCCAATTGGCATATTTACACAATTCACACAATGATGCTATTGAATAACTATAAAAGAAACTGTCAGCCCAATATATTGCATTTATTTAAGATTTTGTTTGACGTATCAACAACGTTGGATGCTTAAGGGGTTCTAGTCGCGTTAAAAATATCAATCGGTTTTGCTCCCAATTGACAAAGTAGCATCGCAATCATTTGACCGCTATACAATTTGTAAAACGTCACTTTTGAGGCATCTGTATTGCCACACCGATCGACTAGGTAAGTAGTCACACAGTCAGTACAAAAATCATTAGTATTGCTTAAGCGAACGGTTCTCAGTAAATCAGGCAGCAAGACGCTATGCGACTACTTGTGCTTACTCATGATTTATCATTAAAAATGGGTAAAAAATTTTGTGATTATACTCGAATGCATACAGTAATCAGTGAATTAATTGGATTTAAGGAAAAGCCAGTAAATCTATACTATTTGGCTAATTGGCCAAGTGTCTCATTAGAACACATGGGTGACAGACGTAACATTAAATTTACAATAAGCTTACATAATTTGTATATTGAACAATTACCTACCTCTGGTGACAGTAAGTACTATATACTAGTTAGTAGATATAGTGAACAGTTACCTACCTCTGGTGACAGTAAGTACTATATACTAGCTAGTAGATATAGTGAACAATTACCTACCTTTGGTGACGGTAAGTACTATTTACTAGCTAGTAGATATACTGAAAAGTAGTGCTGGGCACGGGTAGTAATACTCGTTGAACTCGCGGGTTTATCTTCTCTCGAGTATCGGGTAATAGAGATTTCGGGTATTCCGGTCCTTCAGGTTCGGGTTTTGACTTTCAAGTTCGGGTTTTGGTACACGGATCTGTCGGGTAGTGTTAACAAAAACTCGGTCTATTGCATCCTGCGCTCTTAGTCTGGGACCACAGGGCATCTCTGTGTCATTTTTGCTAAGGAGGCATGACAATGGAGTTTAACGAGTCTTTAATTTAATGGATAGAATAAAATATATCATACCTTATTTACTATGCCTACTAGAAATATTGTAGTCAAGCAGTGATTACTTGTCATTAAAAGGTGAGAAGAAATACTTACATCACATTTTATTTGCGCAATTAGCCAAATCGGCTTCGTAAACAAATCTATGCCATTTTTAATACGGCGCGTGTTCGCTATCACCAATAACACATAGGTCCTTAGTCTGTTTCCGCTATCGCCTTGATAGAAACAGCTATCAGCGTTGATAGTAGCAGTGAAAATTTAATAACTCTGTTTAAATTGATTACTACAGCTAGCTATGATGGATTACATAATTCATTATAACCAAGTTTTACTAAGCCAACAAGCCTTACTAACGGAAAAAGCCGATAATGTAAAGTTTTTTATGATATTTGGAGCACCATCTACAAAAAGTCAGAGGTACATAGAACATGCTTAAGTATTAAGCTACCATAGACCCTATCTTCTGCCACCTGTTGACACGAAAATGCCCTGTAGCCCCAGACTATCTTGACTGTTTAACAATCCACCCGTTAACGCTGCGAGTACGAATGTCAGTCAATAAAAACTTTGAAAAATGATAAATAAATTGAAAAGAAATATAATTGCTTTGTAAATTTGAAGATATATCTGTTTAGAAAATTTAAACATAAAATCCATATCAATAAACCCGATACCCGAAAAACCCGTAGGCAAAGAAATACCCGAGCCTAGCACTACTAGCTACCCGATACTCGAAAAACCCGAGCAGAAGGGGGCGGGTCTAAACCCGTTGACCAAGAAGTACTCGTGCCCAGCACTACTGAAAAGTATCCTGCCTCTAATGGCAGTAAGTACGATATACTAGCTAGTAGATATATTGAACAATTACCTACCTCTAGTGACAGTAAGTACTATATACTACTTTACCTAGAGGCAGTAAAGAGATTGCTGCGGTTGGTAGCCATAGAGTTGACGGCTAATGAATGAGCACGCACTTCATTTAGCTGCTGGCAAGTCTCGTTTGACCGAATCTTCACAGTGCCAGAGCGACAGCAGCTTAGCAATATGTCATCATCTGGTAGCATGCACATGTCGGTGATCCAGTCCTTATGGGCGCCATTAACTGACTGAAAACAATGCAAGTTGAGGAATGAGGAACCAGGAGTTTGTTTGAAATTGACATTCAACTTAAGCGGAAAGGAGCGGCGTGAACTGCATTAAAGATGGTAAAGATTAAACACTGGCAAATCAACTTGTCCCTTTTGAATGAGTCAACAATGCAATCCTGCAATATGAAACTTTTAATCATAAACGAGTCTCTGTATTGTAACAAACCTACAAGACATTTGCAAATATTGGTGAGAGACACAGCATAATGTCTTGCGTATGACAGGTTGATCTGGTGAGACTGAACCAGATGGGCTCAACAATGCAGCAATGACTAGGTCTGACATATTTTATATTGACTCTGATCTCTAGGCCATCAAGTAGGATCACAATTGGATTGAGTGATTACCAGGAAAACCGATATACTGATATCAATCATTCACTCCATCTCAAATATTACTTCTAATAAAAAATATTTATTACAAAGTGGTGATCTTGATTGGTGACCATTACCGGAAATAACTATCACCTTTATTTTGCTATTAAATAGAGCAACACCTAGTATTGTAAAAACACCAATTTTACCTGTGGTTGAGAAGAGGGTTCACTGAGGTTCCATTTTTTGATACGCATATCCCGAGAACCACTAAAAAGGATGTCCTGACGATGCGCGAGACATTGAACACCATCATAGTGAGGAGGGTCCATAGTAATATTGGCCTGAATTGGATAATTTGAAGTTTGTTCATTGGAAATATCAAATCCCTTAATTAGATGATCCTTGGAGCCAGTTAAGAGTTGTTCTTTCCTTCTTGAGTCGTTGTATAAACTAAGGCAAATAATCGGTGCTTGGTGGCCGCTAGCAACCTTTCCGACTGCCGATAGCCTGTAAGCGTACAATATTTTACAGATCACCAGCCTTGACAGTTTAAATGAATATAGCAATTAGTCATCAAAAAGGTGCAGAAGCTAAATTGCTAGATTTAGTTGTAAGTGCTGTTAACAATATATATATGGTTAAATGATGTTGTGCATGCAAGCGGACAACCAATGAAAAATAACTGTCAGTTACAAAATGCCACACAGGGTAGATCAAATACACATTAGGAGTGACCCTTGGACTTATACAAAGAAAGAAGATTACGGTTGTGCGCATAAACCACTGATAGAAGAAAGGTTATAGCTGTGTACATAAACCACCTATAGATGAATGGTTATAGATGTGTACATAAACCACCTATGGAAGGTTATAGTTGTGTACATAAATCACCTATAGAAGAGAGTTACAACTGTGGTGGATTTTCTAAGATTCATACACCAACCTCTAATAATAGTAAGTACTATATACTAGCTAGTAGATATATGGATAAGTATCCTACCTCTAATGGCAGAAAGTACAATATACTAGCTTGTAGATATATGGAGAAGTACACTACTTCTAATGGCAGTAAGTACTATATACTAGCTAGTAGATATATGGAAAAATATCCTACCTCTAATGACAGTAAGTACAATATACTAGCTAGTAAATATATCGAGAAGTATCCTACCTCTAATGACAGTAAGTACAATATACTAGCTAGTAGATATATCGAGAAGTATCCTACCTCTAATGACAGTAAGTACAATATACTAGCTAGTAGATATATCGAGAAGTATCCCACCTCTAATGACAGTAAGTACAATATACTAGCTAGTAGATATATCGAGAAGTAT
This sequence comes from Watersipora subatra, assembly GCF_963576615.1. Taxonomy (NCBI): domain Eukaryota; kingdom Metazoa; phylum Bryozoa; class Gymnolaemata; order Cheilostomatida; family Watersiporidae; genus Watersipora; species Watersipora subatra. Next base: position 21,218,545 of record NC_088718.1, on the reverse strand, counting down.
CCCACCTCTAATGACAGTAAGTACAATATACTAGCTAGTAGATATATCGAGAAGTACCCCACCTCTAATGACAGTAAGTACAATATACTAGCTAGTAGATATATCGAGAAGTATCCCACCTCTAATGACAGTAAGTACAATATACTAGCTAGTAGATATATCGAGAAGTACCCCACCTCTAATGACAGTAAGTACAATATACTAGCTAGTAGATATATCGAGAAGTATCCCACCTCTAATGACAGTAAGTACAATATACTAGCTAGTAGATATATCGAGAAGTATCCCACCTCTAATGACAGTAAGTACAATATACTAGCTAGTAGATATATCGAGAAGTATCCCACCTCTAATGACAGTAAGTACAATATACTAGCTAGTAGATATATCGAGAAGTATCCCACCTCTAATGACAGTAAGTACAATATACTAGCTAGTAGATATATCGAGAAGTATCCCACCTTGGATGTGGTATAAAAACCTTTTCATATTTTTGACATAAGTACTAACAACTAACAGTGACTAACAACTACCAACTACAGTGACTAACAACTATTTTACCTATCTATAATTTTGCTTGTTACATTTGCATTAGACCCTTGCCATACGAAATAAATTTGTTCCGGTGTTGGCATCGTAACATAAAAATGTCGTATAGAGGGGTGTAGAAGCCCATCATGATTATTTAATACAAACACCCCTTGGTGAAAATCATCAAACTTTTATATTTTCGTACTGACAGATTGATCTGGTGAGACTGAACCAGATAGGCCCAACAATGCAGCAATGACTAGGTCTGACGTATTTTATAACGACTCTGATCTCCAGGCCATCAAGTGGGATCACGATTGGATTGAGTAATTACCAGGAAAAACTGATATACTGAAATTGATCATTCACTCCATCTCAAATTTTATGTGATGAACAACACTAAAAATTAATGAGAAAATATTATGTTAACCTTGGTAACTACAGTTACTATTACTAATATTTTTAAAGTGCTTTTAACAGAAATAGCTGTCAATGAGAGTGTGTGCCTCAAAATTCTCTAATTTTCGTAATCTTCAATTTTTTTTAACTGGAAAATTCTCAAACTATAATATACACAAATATTTACAAGGAAATTGAAGACAAGCCGGCATCCAAACTAAATCCATCATTATCAGAGGGATTCTTAGCAACAACATTACATTTATGGACAACATACAAACTAACAAATGTAGATTTTTATTCTAGGGATCGTAACTGAAAAAAACGCATCAACTTACGTATTGAGGTCCCAGAGCTGAACGGTGGTTCCAGTAGTTGTGTATAGTTTATGACCATCTCTGCTGACTTGGATATCAAACATCTGCTGCTCTCCCTGTTGGAGAATGGCCTGACTGCTCGACGCTGGCTCCACAGGGATACTGTCATGCACCAGACCAGAGGAACTGCAACATAAGATATAAAACCTCACATTGTGTCCATCTCTGTTGGCACAGTATTCACTATAATAGGAACTAACCGTTATGATAGGAACTAACGGTTATGATAGGAACTAACCGTTATGATAGAAACTAACCGTTTTGATAGGAACTAACCGTAAGAATAGGAACTAACCGTTACGATAGGAACTAACCGTTACGATAGGAACTAACCGTTACGATGGGAACTAACCGTTACGATAGGAACTAACCGTTACGATAGGAACTAACCGTTACGATTGGAACTAACCTTTACGATGGGAACTAACCGTTACGATAGGAACTAACAGTTATTATAGGAACTACCCATTACGATAGGAACTAACCGTAAGGATAAGAACTAACCGTTATGATAGAAACTAACCATTACGATAGGAACTAACCGTTATGATAAAAACTAACAGTTATTATAGGAACTAACCGTTATGATAGGAACTAACCGTAAGGATAAGAACTAACCGTTACGATAGGAACTAACCATTACGATAAGAACTAACCGTTACGATAGGAACTAACCATTACGATAGCAACTAAACGTTATGATAGGAACTAACCGTAACGATAGGAACTAACCGTTATGATAGGCACTAACCGTAAGGATAGGAACTAACCGTAAGGATAGGAATTAACCGTTTTGATAGAAACTAACCGTAAGGATAGGAACTAACCGTTATCATAAGAACTAACCGCAAGGATAGGAACTAACCGTTACGATAGGAACTAACCGTTACGATAGGAACTAACCGTTAAGATAGGAACTAACGGTTATGATAGGAACTAACCGTTTTGATAGGAACTAACCGTAAGAATAGGAACTAACCGTTACGATAGGAACTAACCGTTACGATGGGAACTAACCGTTACGATAGGAACTAACCGTTACGATAGGAACTAACCGTTACGATTGGAACTAACAGTTATTATAGGAACTACCCATTATGATAGGAACTAACCGTAAGGATAAGAACTAACCGTTATGATAGAAACTAACCATTACGATAGGAACTAACCGTTATGATAAGAACTAACCGTAACGATAGGAACTAACCGTTATGATAGGCACTAACCGTAAGGATAGGAACTAACCGTAAGGATAGGAATTAACCGTTTTGACAGGAACTAACCGTAAGGATAGGAACTAACCGTTATCATAAGAACTAACCGCAAGGATAGGAACTAACCGTTACGATAGGAACTAACCGTTATGATAGGAACTAACGGTTATGATAGGAACTAACCGTTTTGATAGGAACTAACCGAAAGAATAGGAACTAACCGTTACGATAGGAACTAACCGTTACGATGGGAACTAACCGTTACAATAGGAACTAACCGTTACGATAGCAACTAACCGTTACGATTGGAACTAACCGTTATGATAGGAACTAACCTTTACGATAGGAACTAACCGTTACGATAGGAACTAACAGTTATTATAGGAACTACCCATTACGATAGGAACTAACTGTTATGATAGGAACTAACCGTTATGATAGGAACTAACTGTAATATCTTATGTTGGACAGTTTGACTGTATGTGTGGTAGAGAAGGTAACAAGTAGCCATATAAATGTAATTGCATCTGAAAGCAAGTATGAGTCGAGCTAGGCTTACCTGAGCACTGTTATACGTACATTTAGCTCCAGCTCGGATGTCCCACATTTTGACAAATGAATTGGAGACAGTGTAGACAAGCCGGTTGACCTCGCAATATCGAACTTTGGAGACATAGTTAGGGTGGTCACCAAGACACAAAACTTCTTAACCAATTGACATGTTCCACACTTTGCACGTCAAGTCTGCGAGACAAAAGGAAACGCAGGTCAATTATGAGGTATTAGAATATGTTAGTGCGTTAGATTAGAGTCAACTTGACACTTACCTTTACTGCCAGAAACCAAAAGATTGTCGGCGGCACATATAGATAGTACAGCCTTTGTGTGACCAACTGCCTTATTTACACATATGAGACTCTGGTTGGAGCTTGTCACCTGCAAGAGACCCACCCAAATGAAAACATGTAAATTTAAGTAACAATGTTGCTGAGCTTCTAGTAACAACATCGCTATTACAATTTGATAAGGTTACACATACATAGCTCTTAGACAGAAACCAATCATACCTCCTATAAATGATCTACTGCAGGTATAAAGATGACTCGAAAATATCTTCACCCCAATGTTCTATTAGTGAAATTTTTTACGTCAATCGTTTTAAAGGCTTATGGGGAATAAAAATTATGCTTTCAACATATAATTATTTTACTTGCATATCGTGTAGTTAGTCTAATGCTAATTTAATGCTCTCTAGCCATTTTACTATATCAAAGAGTGCATCGCTTAGCCTAGAAAAACTAACATTAAAATCATAACGATTCCTAAAATTATTATTTTCTTGTAAAGAAGAGGTGCTGCAGTCCGTGGTTTGGTGTGCTACTAGAACACCAAAGGCAAAAAGTGGGGCTAGTTGGAAGAGTAGCGATTTGCCAACTCATAGCAATCAAAATAGAGGCTCATGAAGCAACGCGCTACAATAGGAGTACTTTGGAGCAGCATCACTCAATATTATCGTCATAAATAAACCTCTCCAAGTCGTTATACAATGGGACTACTATGGACTACGAATGCCTATTGTTTGCTCATCTGGCTCATCACTCGTGTTGTTTGAAAAGCAAACATTTGTAAGCACTTGCTTAGTTACAAGTTACTCCTAGGATGCCATGGCTAGTATCACCTCTCTAGTCAAGATACACAAGGTCATAAGGTCAATTGCCCAACTAGTTGCCTAGATTGTGTATAGATTGTGTGTAGACAAGTGTACCAGACACATGATGTAGCGAGGTTGTTTACAATACATTGTCGCATGGTAAAAATCATAGACTACAGAAAACGTATTGTAGGGCCATTCAAAAGGTTTACGCATTGGGCTTTTATCTAAGAGCTGATAACGCCAAAATTGAGTTGGCCCCTTCAAGGCAGTGAAACGCATCTGTTATAACAAACCACTCTGCGATTTGGTGCGCACTCTTTGTTAATTCTTGCTATTTGAGACTAACAACACTAATTCTAGCCTGAGTTTCTAATTTCTAAGAGATGCAATATTCCTATTTAGTCCAACGTGAGCCGAATAGTATATCTTTAGGGGAATGGCATTAGGGCAACTGTTTGTTCAGTCTGAGACTTTTTGCAGCAGTACTCAGTAAGCAATGCTCTAGAAACACGCGACTGTTCATCATCGTGATTATGAAATGTTTTTTCCATGCTCAGTTAATATTTGTTTTTGAATGATTTTAATGATGTTGGAGGTATCACAGTAAGTTAGTATTAGGCTGTATAGACTCACATACATGCAAATCCAGCTCATAATTTGTTAGTCAACACATGAAGACAATTACGTAAGTAGTTCAACGGGTTAAACTTGAAAACTTGGGCCTCATTACTTTGTCACAGCTGCTGACGGTGCCAAAGCTCTGCGCCTTTTTATTTTGTGTGCCGCCAGTTTGTGTGTTGGTGAGCCTCATGAATACATTAGTACTGTCAGAGTCCTGGAGTGGCTGGCGTCTCCTGCTCAGCGATGGCGAGGATGGGGGTGTCAACAGCACGTCTTTTATTTCAGAAGTGGTCAACTGTGATTTATCTCTGCTGAAATTAAAATAGCAGAATAAAATTCAGCCTGCAGAGCAAGAGAATCATTATAGCTCATAGTGCAAAATGGAATATTTAAATTTGGAGAGACACTTTCATGAACTTTTTTATACTAAAATTTAAGGCTATACCAGTTACAGAATTGTCACCCTTTTATTAACACACTTCTTTGTTTAAGTGAAATCTCTCCTGACAGCTCTGCCAGGTCTTCTTGAAGATGGTCAGACTCTACAAGAATTAGAAATGATAAAAACCAGCTGATTATATCAAGTCCTGATGAGCATATGAAGGTTTTAGCAATGCTTTCGACCAGTATTCATATGGGTAGAATAGCACCAGTGTATATACGTATATGGGTAGAATAGTTACCAGTGTATATACGTATATGGGTAGAATAGTACCGGTATCTATACGTATATGGGTAGAATTGTACCGGTATCTATATGGGTGCTATTCTACCTAGTATAGATACTGGGTAGAATAGTATCTATATGGGTAATCTTGGCCTTGACCTTTAAACGGTTGCATCAACCAAGGGTGATCAACTGATCAAGGCGGCAAAAGAAATTAACTGAAAGCAGCTGTCATATATGTTATAGCAGTTGTTATATATGTTATAGCAGTTGTTATATATGTTATAGCAGTTGTTATATATGTTATAGCAGCTGTTATATATGTTATAGTAGCTGTTATATATGATATAGCAGCTGTTATATATGTCAAAATATGATGCTAGTAAGCGATCAATGAAAGTAATCTAGACTTGCACACTACGCTTACTGCTTCTAGCGAGCTGCTCTTCCTTGTGTTAGTCTAGCAAAACATTATCGAATTAATTGTTACATGATATACCTTACCCGCCTTGGCTTATTATGGCATAGACTTATTATGGCAATAACTCACTTAACAAGTTGTATACCATTACTGTTAACAAACTGTAGATTTCACCTTAGTTGGTGGTCTTTAATACTTCTGAAAAACTCAGACTTTGCCCCCAAGTGAACAATAGTCTAGAGACACCTCATTTAATACTCTAACATAGAATTCAATTCTTTTTTAAAAATTACAGATAAATAATTTATAGATAGGCTAACTTTCAATATTATTTGCGTTCAACAAAGTTTACATAAGTTGGTCAAGCACAATGTTCAAATACTATTTGACGAAGAAAAATGTAACTAGCAGTTGTGACAGAGCTAAAACATAAGTTAATCATGTAAAATGTATCAAATAGTTTGTAGCTCTGAAAGTTTCAAGTTAATTACAAAAGATACATGAACGCTACGTTTTTTGCGGCGTTAAGAAGAAAAGCAACAAATGACAGCCACTGACTTACATTTAAAAAATGTGTCAAAATGTGTAAGAGTTGAGGCTGTTGTGGCTAGACACACAAAATAACACGTCACATTGACAAATAAATGGACGAGTGCGAATTAGCCTTTACCAGGCGAAGGCCATGACATTCTTGTTAGATTTTTTATTATCATTAGTTGTTATTATTAGCGTTTTTAAAGAAATTTTGTTGTGTAAATTTTACTGTTGGTTTTGAGAGAGAATAAATTGATTGGTTAAAAAAGGTCAGACTTTACAGAATCCAGCTAGTTTTTTTCTGCCTTAACAAAACAACAACTTAAAAGCATTCTATATAAAACATGTAATATAATTATTAGGTTAACAAAACTGTGTTTTGCCAAATAAACAACGACATTGATTCAAATTGTCTTTGTAATTTATTCAAATATCCATTCGCATCTTACTGACACTTAACAATGATTGAACAATGCGTGCAGAGTTATTGAAATTAATAATAAATGCCTGTTCAATAAATCAATAAAGGTCAGTATTACCTGAGGTATTGAAGAAACGGAATTGTTATCCATTTCAGTAGGAAGTGTTTGCACAGAACTATCACCACTAGTGCCACAGCTATACCGTTCTAGATCTCTGCAGGCAGAAAAAGTAGGTCAAGGCCGGTCATACGGAGCAAGTTAAGGCCTGTCATACAGAGTAAGTTAAGGCCTGTCATACAGGGTAAGTTAAGGGCTGTCATACAGAGTAAGTTAAAGCCTGTCATACGGAGCAAGTTAAGGGCTGTCATACAGAGTGAGTTAAGGCCTGTCATACAGAGTAAGTTAAGGCCTGTCATACAGAGTAAGTTAAGGGCTGTCATACAGAGTAAGTTAAAGCCTGTCATACGGAGCAAGTTAAGGCCTTTCATACGGAGTAAGTTAAGGCCTGTCATACAGAGTAAGTTAAAGCCTGTCATACGGAGTAAGTTAAGGCCTGCCATACGGAGCAAGTTAAGGGCTGTCATACAGAGTAAGTTAAAGCCTGTCATACAGAGTAAGTTAAAGCCTGTCATACAGAGTAAGTTAAGGCCGGTCATACAGAGTGAGTTAAGGCCTGTCATACAGAGTGAGTTAAGGCCTGTCATACAGAGTGAGTTAAGGCCTGTCATACAGAGAGCTAAAAGCTACTAAAACTGATAGTAGCTATTTACTATAAATACTATTTACTGTGTATGTGAACTTGTAGCTGTCATAGATAGATTTGCTGGAGCTCACCCTATAAAATTTTACTTGCATTCACAAACATGAATTAATGCAATGTCCGTAGTCATGTATTTTAATAATCATTTTATTGCACTGGTGCTTTAAAAAAATTTCGAAAAAGATTAAATGTCCAGTAAACTGATGCAAATAGAAACAATCACATTAACCTTAACACAAGAGAAGATCTTAACACAAGAGAAGGTACCACAGCTTATAACTACAGGTAGATCTTAACACAAGAGAAGGTGAACCACAGCTTATAACTACAGGTAGATTTTAACACAAGAGAAGGTAACACAGCTTATAACTACAGGTAGACCTTAACACAAGAGAAGGTAACACAGCTTATAACTACAACCATCTGCAAGACATTTCACATTCTCTTTGATAATCCTTAACACTATGGTAGTAAACGTAGAGTGTTTAGAATATTTGGCCGGCTTACATTCTTGTTGCGACTGTATAGTTATCCCGGAATCCTGCAAAACCTGGTCTAAAAGCTAATCCCGTAACCTAGAATCCATCTGCATTTTATCGTAGCGAGCAGTCAACTCCTTGAATTGAGATTCTTTCTGAGTACAAGCAAAGCCCTGAGTGAGAGCGAGTGAGAGAAGGTGCTCCAACAGATAGTTGCTTTCATCAACAGAGGAGACATCCAAAGCTTTTGTCAAACTAGTCTCATCCTAACAAGTAAGGTAGTATGTGTAATGAGCACATTTTGTAATATGGTTCAGAGACATCATTACAAGCAATATAACAACCAGTTCTTCGAGTTGCGTTGTGATTGCAAAAGCAATGACCAAATTTGATGCTCAAACCAAAGAGCTATCGCAATATGTAAATGTAACTTGTTTTGTCGTAATATAAACTGATAAAAACTAATGAAAAAGGACTCAAGAAAAAAACAGCAGGGGTTCATTCTATAAGAATATATAACATGTTAACTGTTTCTTGAATCTATGAGAAGAATTTGAGCCATAATAAAATTATTGATATAGGAATAAAAGTGTCATTTCTTCTAGTGAATAACGACAGGTTAAAAGATTATCTTGGCTTATAATAATATTTTATATGAGAGACAAGATAGATATGAAAGGGCATGCAAGTCGTACGATGAGGTTTAGAGGTTGTTAGAGGGGTAGCGTTTTAAACATAACATGAACTGCTTCTAGTGAATTATTGAGAAAATGTTTCCAGTCGATAGGAGATGAACTCATTGTGGATGTCAAATAAAGGTGAAAGATTATAGATTCTGAATTAACAAAATCAAATGTTGCTGCATGACTGTAGAAGATAACTTTACTGATTTACATGCGCTTACGTAAATTCGAGTATAGCCATCTATGGGAACGGGCCGATAAATGGGAATTGTTAGCTAAGCCCGCTGTAACATTGAAAAGGATAAATAAAGCAATGAATAATTACTAAACATACAACACACTGATGAAATATATTAGGTAAATGCTTAGACAGGAAGCAATGCGAGATTACTAAATGCTTAGACAGGAAGCAATGTGAGATTAGTAAATGCTTAGACAGGAAGCAATGCGAGGTTAGTAAATGCTTAGACAGAAAGCAATGTGAGATTAGTAAATGCTTAGACAGGAAGCAATGCAAGGTTAGTAAATGCTTAGACAGGAAGCAATGCGAGGTTAGTAAATGCTTAGACAGGAAGCAATGCGAGGTTAGTAAATGCTTAGACAGGAAGCAATGCGAGGTTAGTAAATGCTTAGACAAGAAGTAATGCGAGGTTAGTAAATGCTTAGACAGGAAGCAATGCGAGGTTAGTAAATGCTTAGACAGGAAGCAATGCGAGGTTAGTAAATGCTTAGACAGGAAGCAATGCGAGGTTAGTAAATGCTTAGACAAGAAGTAATGCGAGGTTAGTAAATGCTTAGACAGGAAGCAATGCAAGGTTAGTAAATGCTTAGACAGGAAGCAATGCGAGGTTAGTAAATGCTTAGACAGGAAGCAATGCGAGGTTAGTAAATGCTTAGACAGGAAGCAATGCGAGGTTAGTAAATGCTTAGACAAGAAGTAATGCGAGGTTAGTAAATGCTTAGACAGGAAGCAATGCGAGGTTAGTAAATGCTTAGACAGGAAGCAATGCGAGGTTAGTAAATGCTTAGACAGGAAACAATGCAAAGTTAGTAAATGCTAGCAGTAGCCACTACAAGCCTAAGCAGACGCATAGCAAAAGCAAATGAACAAACCTTCGCCTCCTCTTCCATCTGCATGATATTGTTTTGGCACTCAGACACGTTACTCTGAATGTATGTCATATTGGTGCTCATCGTCTCCAGCTGATCTTCTAGGTTCATGGCGACAGTCGTCTGCAAATGAATAGGAGTTACACAACGACTACCTTAAGCGTGGTTCTCATATATGCCGCAAAGCACCGGCAACAGCACCGCAGGCTATGGCGGTGAAATGTGAGCCTACACGCCGGGTACCGCCGAGTACCACCGGTAGTTGCCGGCAGTTAACACAAGAGTTTAGCGCTGTTCAAATTTCGCAAATAGCCGCAAGCAAAACCTTCCTGAAATGCACTGTACAGGTAAAGGTCACCATTATCAAAATGGCGTGGCGAGCGAACATTTTATGTGAAGCTGCGATTATGTTTAGCAATGCAGCTTTAGATGTAAACAGAAGCTGCCGATCCTAACGTCGCAAGCGTTTTGCTGCGCAAGTTACCGCCGGAGTCTCGCAATCGATATGGAAACCAGACTTTAGCAGCTATGAAGATGAGTTGAACATATCATCAACAAAATTTCAGCGCAATATAGTGTAACCGTGACATTACTGATTACTCTATGCAATGTAATGATTATGCCAGCAATTATCAAATAAGAGTCTGTAGAGAGTTTTCTGTTCAACAGAACAGAAATGTGTTTCTCAGAATGTTTTATGTTCAACAGAACAGAAAACATTAGAGAATCACAAGGAATAAGGCATTGGCTATTTACGCTGGCAAAATTATTATTTGCAAAGACACCACACACCCCTGATGGCTGTGTAGTAATAGAAGAAACTGATGTATTTGTGATTGGTTAAAAGTGTTGATCCCTGATTAACATAATCATGACACCAATTCGTTCATTTTCACAGTAAACCGATTTTTTTTGAAAGTTGCTTTGAACTAGTGACAACGATGACCAACAAGTATTTATATATGAAAAAGGCTGTTACTTGCTGTAAAAGATATGTGATGAACACTGGTGTAAATTGGAACTGCTTGCATAAAATTTCAGGATATGTTAGATTAAATATTTTAAAGACCTAAGTTTTACTTGCAGTTTGATACAATTCATATGCCTGAGTTCAAGTTGTAGTTGGACGATTTTAGATTATAAGTTGATGGATCTTTTTTTAAAGAAAACACAAGTGTAAATAGCTGTACAAACATTAGTGCAATGATAAACTATGGTTTACCCATATCTACTATATATATATATATATATATATATATATATATATATATATATATATATATATATATATATATATATATATATATATATATATATAGTGTTAATACAATCATGTTCCAATAAGGGTAATGACAACATCCAATAGATGTTTTGATCTTTACTTGACCTAGGTTGATACTTGTAAAACATAACTAGTTATTCAGTAGTCTCGATCTGTGTAGTCGCAGCAGATGTTTATGCCATATGTCAGCTAAGAAATTTGCCCATTTTAAGAGCCTAAGAGTAATGACTATACATGTGTCCGACCTCATTTCTCCTAATGGCAGTGTCCAGCCTTTTACTGTACGCATCTATCTTCTTGCTGAGCTGTTCTCGCTTGTTAATGTGAAGATCCATCTCAGCTTCCATGTTGGCAATTGTCTGTTTCCGCACAACAACGGATGTAATGTACCGCTCAAGCTTGTCCCACTTGCTTTTCGCCACCTGAGTTAGAGTAATCGAGTAAAACGTAGTGTCCATTAGCACAGAGGACAAGACAACATAATATGTGTATATATAAGAAACATGCCATACACAAAAAAAATACTCTTCCAATTTAAGTGGCAGATTATTTTATATTACTTTAGGTTTAGCTGTAATCAGTAGAAAAAGTCACTAGTAAGTTGAGATTATAACAACAGGCTGTGAGAAACTTTGATATAAGAGGTGACATGAGATAACATGAGGTGCCATGAGATAACATGAGGTGACATGAGATAACATGAGGTGCCGTGAGATAACATGAGGTGACATGAGATAACATGAGATAACATGTGCTAGACGTATCAACAAAAGGCAAATAGTAAATCGCTTTCTGAGCAACAAGCAGTTATCTACTCTGCAATTGCTCATTTAACATTGTCTAGTTTTATCTCAGCTATAAGTTACGACCCAGTTAGTGCTATGGCCCAGCTATAAGTTGTTCTTCAGTAACTAACATTCGCTACCAGAATACTGTCCAGAAATGAAAATCATTCTGAAGCAAATTTGGCAGATTGATTGGGACAAAGAGGTTAAAAAAGACGATGCAAACAGTTACCTTGGGAGAGAAGAGCTGCTGACTTGTGCCTAGAAGCAGAAGATGATGAAGTCTTGCCAGATGAATTTTCATGGGAGAGGTTTGCCCTATTTTTGGCCATCACCCTGGAAGAGGCGGACGAGTCTCTTTGTCTTTTCCTCAACTGACTGACCTCTTCGTGCTTGCGCTGGCAACACAATACGCTGACTTATGCAAAGGCTAGGATAAAATAAAAATGATTTATATGTCAAGGATACATGAAATGTCGATGGCTATCCCAAGCCACCTACTTTTTACGACAGAATTAATTAAAACATCAGTAGACTGTTATATTCGTCCTGTAATTAATGAAGGCACTCTTTGAAAACTTAGAGACCAACATTTGAGTGTTGTTAAAGACCAACCTTGAGTATGGCATTTTTCTGTCTGTTTTGCAACTCCAACATGCGCACCTGATTGTCTCGTCGCCGCTTCTCTTTTTTCAGCTGTGGCAGCTCCTTATTCTTTCGTTGGTCACTAATCTTATTCTTCTCTGATTCCGTCTTCATTTGTGCCATCAGTCGCACCTGCAATAGCATCACCATAGTTGTCGAGATCTCCGAAACCAAGATCATGTGGTGGTGCAATAGTCAACACAACACATTACGAAGATCCCAAAAAACTCATACGCCAAACAATTATTTCCCATTCAAACTTTTCCCTGACTAACACAGATATAAATATAGTAGTGATGTCTCTCTGTGTAGGATTAAGTAAGACATAAATAAATATAGTGGTGATATATCTTTGTGTAGGATTAACTAGCACATATAAATATAGTGGTGATATCTCTGTGTAGGATTAACTAGCACATATAAATATAGTGGTGATATCTCTGTGTAGGATTAACTAGCACATATAAATATAGTGGTGATGTCTCTCTGTGTAGGATTAACTAGCACATATAAATATAGTGGTGATATCTCTCTGTGTAGGATTAACTAACACATATAAATATAGTGGTGATATCTCTGTGTAGGATTAACTAACACATATAAATATAGTAGTGATATCTGTGTGTAGGATTAACTAACACAGATATAAATATAGTGGTGATATCTCTGTGTGTAGGATTTACTAGCACATATATAAATATAGTGGTGATGTCTCTCTGTATAGGATTAACTAACACATATAAATATAGTGGTGATATCTCTGTGTAGGATTAACTAGCACATAAAAATATAGTGGTGATATCTCTCTGTGTAGGATTAACTAACACATATAAATATAGTGGTGATATCTCTGTGTAGGATTAACTAGCACATATAAATATAGTGGTGATATCTCTCTGTGTAGGATTAACTAACACAGATAAATATAGTGGTGATATATCTGTGTAGGATTAACTAACACATATAAATATAGTGGTGATATCTCTGTGTAGGATTAACTAGCACATATAAATATAGTGGTGATATCTCTCTGTGTAGGATTAACTAACACATATAAATATAGTGGTGATATCTGTGTGTAGGATTAACTAACACAGATATAAATATAGTGGTGATATCTCTGTGTGTAGGATTAACTAACACATATAAATATAGTGGTGATATCTCTTTGTGTAGGATTAACTAACACAGGTATAAATATAGCGGTGATTTCTCTCTTTGTAGGATTAACTAACACAGCTTTTGTATCGGTCAGCAAGCCTACCTTTATCTTCTTCATCTCATTCAGTTCAGTATTAAGGTCCCTGATGCGCCGGTCGTAGACAACTTGGTTCTTCATCATTTTGGCGTGCTCCTTTTTGGCAGTATTTACCTTATTGAGCTCCTGTTGCATGGTATCCAGCCGTTTCTCAAACTCCATTTTAACTTTGCGCACCTGCTCCTCCGACTGCTGCTTCTTGCTGCCTGAAAACAGAACTCACATAACAGTTTATTTCATTTGTATTTGCTATCCTGGTAACTGCTGTCCGGTTACGAATTAGCTGGTTGCAAAGCTAGCTACACATTAAGATTATCAAACTCATACCAATTACTATCTAAATGACAGATTATTACACCGAAGCCATAGCACTGTATGGACTGAACTTTAAAACTTGTTAAGAGCTAGCTGATTAACTATTAACAGCTGATCTAACATATACTAGCTATAACAGCTGATCTAACATATACTAGCTATAACAGGAGGTTACCTAAGCTGCTTAGGACCTGGTTTCGTTCTCGTTCAACAGCCATTATTTGGTCCTGCAAGTTGCGCATTTTATCCTCGTAATGCTGACGAATTGTTTGCAGTTGTCGCTGGCTCCTTTCGAGTTCTTCAATCATTCTTTGTTTAAGTGAAATCTCTCCTGACAGCTCTGCCAGGTCTTCTTGAAGATGGTCAGACTCTACAAGAATTAGAAATGATAAAAACCAGCTGATTATATCAAGTCCTGATGAGCATATGAAGGTTTTAGCAATGCTTTCGACCAGTATTCATATGGGTAGAATAGCACCAGTGTATATACGTATATGGGTAGAATAGTTACCAGTGTATATACGTATATGGGTAGAATAGTTACCAGTGTATATACGTATATGGGTAGAATAGTACCGGTATCTATACGTATATGGGTAGAATTGTACCGGTATCTATATGGGTGATATTCTACCTAGAATAGATACTGGGTAGAATAGTATCTATATGGGTAATCTTGGCCTTGACCTTTAAACGGTTGCATCAACCAAGGGTGATCAACTGATCAAGGCGGCAAAAGAAATTAACTGAAAGCAGCTGTCATATATGTTATAGCAGTTGTTATATATGTTATAGCAGTTGTTATATATGTTATAGCAGTTGTTATATATGTTATAGCAGCTGTTATATATGTTATAGTAGCTGTTATATATGATATAGCAGCTGTTATATATGTCAAAATATGATGCTAGTAAGCGATCAATGAAAGTAATCTAGACTTGCACACTACGCTTACTGCTTCTAGCGAGCTGCTTTTCCTTGTGTTAGTCTAGCAAAACATTATCGAATTAATTGTTACATGATATACCTTACCCGCCTTAGCTTATTATGGCATAGACTTATTTTGGCAATAACTCACTTAACAAGTTGTATACCATTACTGTTAACAAACTGTAGATTTCACCTTAGTTGGTGGTCTTTAATACTTCTGAAAAACTCAGATTTTGCCCCCAAGTGAACAATAGTCTAGAGACACCTCATTTAATACTCTAACATAGAATTCAATTCTTTTTTAAAAATTGCAGATAAATAATTTATAGATAGGCTAACTTTCAATATTATTTGCGTTCAACAAAGTTTACATAAGTTGGTAAAGCACAATGTTCAAATACTATTTGACGAAGAAAAATGTAACTAGCAGTTGTGACAGAGCTAAAACATAAGTTAATCATGTAAAATGTATCAAATAGTTTGTAGCTCTGAAAGTTTCAAGTTAATTACAAAAGATACATGAACGCTACGTTTTTTGCGGCGTTAAGAAGAAAAGCAACAAATGACAGCCACTGACTTACATTTAAAAAATGTGTCAAAATGTGTAAGAGTTGAGGCTGTTGTGGCTAGACACACAAAATAACACGTCACATTGACAAATAAATGGACGAGTGCGAATTAGCCTTTACCAGGTGAAGGCCATGACTTTCTTGTTAGATTTTTTATTATCATTAGTTGTTATTATTAGCGTTTTTAAGGAAATTTTGTTGTGTAAATTTTACTGTTGGTTTTGAGAGAGAATAAATTGATTGGTTAAAAAAGGTCAGACTTTACAGAATCCAGCTAGTTTTTTTCTGCCTTAAAGAATAGAGAAAGCATAATATTATTATGCTTTATTAGTTATCTTGAGGTGTTGAATGATGTTCTAAAAAAAGAATCAAGGAGATTGACCCCCTTGAAGCTGAGATATAGACAGCCAAACACAGGTCTACCTAATAAAGAATCAGAGGAAAACCCTTCGAAAATCCCGAAAACTGTGACGTTTAAAATCGACTTAATGGTCATGTGCCGGAGTTGCGCACCCTTACCGCCGTTACTTATAATGATTGTTTTGGCTACGAGATGTGAAACGCTTCTCGCGATAGTAAATAATTTACATACTAACTCTGGTTTCTCAGGAAAATCATCCAAACATTGTATGGTAAAGGCATTTGCCCACAACCCCTCGCCATGATTTTTTAAAGCAGAAGAGCAGATTTTGACTATTGTGCTTCAAATTTTAACTCGATCTCCACGGATATGCTCCGAAGATCATCTGTTCAACGAACGGCGCGTGTATAGTCTATATGCGATATCCGCGATTGCAGTTTGTTTAGAATAAGAAATAGGAATGGGACTTTTTGTTCCCTTCATCATTTTTCTACTGTGTATCTACTGCAGCATTCAGTTTATTTTCATGATTATCGTCACTATTAACAGACTGGAAGTTCACTACAGCCATGATCTTAAAAAGACTAACTTGACCGTGCTGCTCTTGCTATAAGAAAAGAAAACGATAACTTTTGCTTTGATTTTTCTATTGATCTATTATCTTATCTATGATTATTTTTTATGATTTATATAATATTCATAATGCATATTATACAAAATAATAATATAACTGCGTATAGAATAAATGATGTAACTAATATAATTTGTAGAAAATTCCAAATGATAACCGAGATTGATGATTGATTTAATTGATTCTATTTATTAGCTATAGTTAAAAAATCTGAACAACGCTAAAGATGAGTCTGAATAGGGAAGCTAAGTAGGAAAACAACAAAACTGAGCTGAACTAGCAAGATAGCGAAATGTTGCGAAATAATAGATGCGTGTAGTTATTTTATGCTAAAACTAATCTACACGTCAGAGGGACTGGTTCGGAATTCTAGGAGCGATGATTGTTAGGCCCAATTTGATTGTTCTATACTTCCAGGGATTAAACCAATTAAAACGCCGTGATTGTTATAGGAGAGCGCATTAGTTGGCTTAATTGACCAATGGCACACAAGTCGATTTCATACGTCATATATTGATGATTACCAAAACACTTTTGTTTTTTTGGTAGACCTGTGTTTGGCTGGCTATATCTCAGCTTCTGGTTGGTCAATCTTCTTGATTCTTTTTTTAGAACATCAGTCAACACCTCAAGATGAATAATAAAGCATAATAATATTATGCTTTCTCTATTCTTTAACAAAACAACAACTTAAAAGCACTCTATATAAAACATGTAATATAATTATTAGGTTAACAAAACTGTGTTTTGCCAAATAAACAACGACATTGATTCAAATTGTCTTTGTAATTTATTCAAATATCCATTCGCATCTTACTGACACTTAACAATGATTGAACAATGCGTGCAGAGTTATTGAAATTAATAATAAATGCCTGTTCAATAAATCAATAAAGGTCAGTATTACCTGAGGTATTGAAGAAACGGAATTGTTATCCATTTCAGTAGGAAATGTTTGCACAGAACTATCACCACTAGTGCCACAGCTATACCGTTCTAGATCTCTGCAAGCAGAAAAAGTAGGTCAAGGCCGGTCATACGGAGCAAGTTAAGGCCTGTCATACAGAGTAAGTTAAGGCCTGTCATACAGGGTAAGTTAAGGGCTGTCATACAGAGTAAGTTAAAGCCTGTCATACGGAGCAAGTTAAGGGCTGTCATACAGAGTGAGTTAAGGCCTGTCATACAGAGTAAGTTAAGGCCTGTCATACAGAGTAAGTTAAGGGCTGTCATACAGAGTAAGTTAAAGCCTGTCATACGGAGCAAGTTAAGGCCTTTCATACAGAGTAAGTTAAGGTCTGTCATACAGAGTAAGTTAAAGCCTGTCATACGGAGTAAGTTAAGGCCTGCCATACGGAGCAAGTTAAGGGCTGTCATACAGAGTAAGTTAAAGCCTGTCATACAGAGTAAGTTAAAGTCCGTCATACAGAGTAAGTTAAGGCCGGTCATACAGAGTGAGTTAAGGCCTGTCATACAGAGTGAGTTAAGGCCTGTCATACAGAGTGAGTTAAGGCCTGTCATACAGAGAGCTAAAAGCTACTAAAACTGATAGTAGCTATTTACTATAAATACTATTTACTGTGTATGTGAACTTGTAGCTGTCATAGATAGATTTGCTGGAGCTCACCCTATAAAATTTTACTTGCATTCACAAACATGAATTAATGCAATGTCCGTAGTCATGTATTTTAATAATCATTTTATTGCACTAGTGCTTTAAAAAAATTTCGAAAAAGATTAAATGTCCAGTAAACTGATGCAAATAGAAACAATCACATTAACCTTAACACAAGAGAAGATCTTAACACAAGAGAAGGTACCACAGCTTATAACTACAGGTAGATCTTAACACAAGAGAAGGTGAACCACAGCTTATAACTACAGGTAGATCTTAACACAAGAGAAGGTGAACCACAGCTTATAACTACAGGTAGATTTTAACACAAGAGAAGGTAAGACAGCTTATAACTACAGGTAGATCTTAACACAAGAGAAGGTACCACAGCTTATAACTACAGGTAGACCTTAACACAAGAGAAGGTAACACAGCTTATAACTACAACCATCTGCAAGACATTTCACATTCTCTTTGATAATCCTTAACACTATGGTAGTAAACGTAGAGTGTTTAGAATATTTGGCCGGCTTACATTCTTGTTGCGACTGTATAGTTATCCCGGAATCCTGCAAAACCTGGTCTAAAAGCTGATCCCGTAACCTGGAATCCATCTGCATTTTATCGTAGCGAGCAGTCAACTCCTTGAATTGAGATTCTTTCTGAGTACAAGCAAAGCCCTGAGTGAGAGCGAGTGAGAGAAGGTGCTCCAACAGATACTTGCTTTCATCAACAGAGGAGACATCCAAAGCTTTTGTCAAACTAGTCTCATCCTAACAAGTAAGGTAGTATGTGTAATGAGCACATTTTGTAATATGGTTCAGAGACATCATTACAAGCAATATAACAACCAGTTCTTCGAGTTGCGTTGTGATTGCAAAAGCAATGACCAAATTTGATGCTCAAACCAAAGAGCTATCGCAATATGTAAATGTAACTTGTTTTGTCGTAATATAAACTGATAAAAACTAATGAAAAAGGACTCAAGAAAAAAACAGCAGGGGTTCATTCTATAAGAATATATAACATGTTAACTGTTTCTTGAATCTATGAGAAGAATTTGAGCCATAATAAAATTATTGATATAGGAATAAAAGTGTCATTTCTTCTAGTGAATAACGACAGGTTAAAAGATTATCTTGGCTTATAATAATATTTTATATTAGAGACAAGATAGATATGAAAGGGCATGCAAGTCGTATGATGAGGTTTAGAGGTTGTTAGAGGGGTAGCGTTTTAAACATAACATGAACTGCTTCTAGTGAATTATTGAGAAAATGTTTCCAGTCGATAGGAGATGAACTCATTGTGGATGTCAAATAAAGGTGAAAGATTATAGATTCTGAATTAACAAAATCAAATGTTGCTGCATGACTGTAGAAGATAACTTTACTGATTTACATGCGCTTACGTAAATTCGAGTATAGCCATCTATGGGAACGGGCCGATAAATGGGAATTGTTAGCTAAGCCCGCTGTAACATTAAAAAGGATAAATAAAGCAATGAATAATTACTAAACATACAACGCACTGATGAAATATATTAGGTAAATGCTTAGACAGGAAGCAATGCGAGATTACTAAATGCTTAGACAGGAAGCAAAGTGAGATTAGTAAATGCTTAGACAGGAAGCAATGCGAGGTTAGTAAATGCTTAGACAGAAAGCAATGCGAGATTAGTAAATGCTTAGACAGGAAGCAATGCAAGGTTAGTAAATGCTTAGACAGGAAGCAATGTGAGATTAGTAAATGCTTAGACAGGAAGCAATGCGAGGTTAGTAAATGCTTAGACAGAAAGCAATGCGAGATTAGTAAATGCTTAGACAGGAAGCAATGCGAGGTTAGTAAATGCTTAGACAGGAAGCAATGCGAAGTTAGTAAATGCTTAGACAGGAAGCAATGCGAGGTTAGTAAATGCTTAAACAGAAAGCAATGCGAGATTAGTAAATGCTTAGACAGGAAGCAATGCAAGGTTAGTAAATGCTTAGACAGGAAGCAATGCGAAGTTAGTAAATGCTTGGACAGGAAGCAATGCGAGGTTAGTAAATGCTTAGACAGGAAGCAATGCGAGGTTAGTAAATGCTTAGACAAGAAGTAATGCGAGGTTAGTAAATGCTTAGACAGGAAGCAATGCGAGGTTAGTAAATGCTTAGACAGGAAGCAATGCGAGATTAGTAAATGCTTAGACAGGAAACAATGCAAAGTTAGTAAATGCTAGAAGTAGCCACTACAAGCCTAAGCAGACGCATAGCAAAAGCAAATGAACAAACCTTCGCCTCCTCTTCCATCTGCATGATATTGTTTTGGCACTCAGACACGTTACTCTGAATGTATGTCATATTGGTGCTCATCGTCTCCAGCTGATCTTCTAGGTTCATGGCGACAATCGCCTGCAAATGAATAAGAGTTACACAACGACTACCTTGAGCGTGGTTCTCATATATGCCGCAAAGCACCGGCAACAGCACCGCAGGCTATGGCGGTGAAATGTGAGCCTACACGCCGGGTACCGCCGAATACCACCGGTAGTTGCCGGCAGTTAACACAAGAGTTTAGCGCTGTTCAAATTTCGCAAATAGCCGCAAGCAAAACCTTCCTGAAATGCACTGTACAGGTAAAGGTCACCATTATCAAAATGGCGTGGCGAGCGAACATTTTATGTGAAGCTGCGATTATGTTTAGCAATGCAGCTTTAGATGTGAACAGAAGCTGCCGATCCTAACGTCGCAAGCGTTTTGCTGCGCAAGTTACCGCCGGAGTCTCGCAATCGATATGGAAACCAGACTTTAGCAGCTATGAAGATGAGTTGAACATATCATCAACGAAATTTCAGCGCAATATAGTGTAACCGTGACATTACTGATTACTCTATGCAATGTAATGATTATGCCAGCAATTATCAAATAAGAGTCTGTAGAGAGTTTTCTGTTCAACAGAACAGAAAACATTAGAGAAACACAAGGAATAAGGCATTGGCTATTTACGCTGGCAAAATTATTATTTGCAAAGACACCACACACCCCTGATGGCTGTGTAGTAATAGAAGAAACTGATGTATTTGTGATTGGTTAAAAGTGTTGATCCCTGATTAACATAATCATGACACCAATTCGTTCATTTTCACAGTAAACCGATTTTTTTTTAAAGTTGCTTTGAACTAGTGACAACGATGACCAACAAGTATTTATATATGAAAAAGGCTGTTATTTGCTGTAAAAGATATGTGATGAACACTGGTGTAAATTGGAACTGCTTGCAGAAAGTTTCAGGATATGTTAGATTAAATATTTTAAAGACCTAAGTTTTACTTGCAGTTTGATACAATTCATCAGCCTGAGTTCAAGTTGTAGTTGGACGATTTTAGATTATAAGTTGATGGATCTTTTTTTTAAGAAAACACAAGTGTAAATAGCTGTACAAACATTAGTGCAATGATAAACTATGGTTTACCCATATCTACTACATATATATATATATATATATATATATATATATATATATATATATATATATATAGTGTTAATACAATCATGTTCCAATAAGGGTAATGACAACATCCAATAGATGTTTTGATCTTTACTTGACCTAGGTTGATACTTGTAAAACATAACTAGTTATTCAGTAGTCTCGATCTGTGTAGTCGCAGCAGATGTTTATGCCATATGTCAGCTAAGAAATTTGCCCATTTTAAGAGCCTAAGAGTAATGACTATACATGTGTCCGACCTCATTTCTCCTAATGGCAGTGTCCAGCCTTTTACTGTACGCATCTATCTTCTTGCTGAGCTGTTCTCGCTTGTTAATGTGAAGATCCATCTCAGCTTCCATGTTGGCAATTGTCTGTTTCCGCACAACAACGGATGTAATGTACCGCTCAAGCTTGTCCCACTTGCTTTTCGCCACCTGAGTTAGAGTAATCGAGTAAAACGTAGTGTCCATTAGCACAGAGGACAAGACAACATAATATGTGTATATATAAGAAACATGCCATACACAAAAAAAATACTCTTCCAATTTAAGTGGCAGATTATTTTATATTACTTTAGGTTTAGCTGTAATCAGTAGAAAAAGTCACTAGTAAGTTGAGATTATAACAACAGGCTGTGAGAAACTTTGATATAAGAGGTGACATGAGATAACATGAGGTGCCATGAGATAACATGAGGTGACATGAGATAACATGAGGTGCCGTGAGATAACATGAGGTGACATGAGATAACATGAGATAACATGTGCTAGACGTATCAACAAAAGGCAAATAGTAAATCGCCGTCTGAGCAACAAGCAGTTATCTACTCTGCAATTGCTCATTTAACATTGTCTAGTTTTATCTCAGCTATAAGTTACGACCCAGTTAGTGCTATGGCCCAGCTATAAGTTGTTCTTCAGTAACTAACATTCGCTACCAGAATACTGTCCAGAAATGAAAATCATTCTGAAGCAAATTTGGCAGATTGATTGGGACAAAGAGGTTAAAAAAGACGATGCAAACAGTTACCTTGGGAGAGAAGAGAAGAGCTGCTGACTTGTGCCTAGAAGCAGAAGATGATGAAGTCTTGCCAGATGAATTTTCATGGGAGAGGTTTGCCCTATTTTTGGCCATCACCCTGGAAGAGGCGGACGAGTCTCTTTGTCTTTTCCTCAACTGACTGACCTCTTCGTGCTTGCGCTGGCAACACAATACGCTGACTTATGCAAACGCTAGGATAAAATAAAAATGATTTATATGTCAAGGATACATGAAATGTCGATGGCTATCCCAAGCCACCTACTTTTTACGACAGAATTAATTAAAACATCAGTAGACTGTTATATTCGTCCTGTAATTAATGAAGGCACTCTTTGAAAACTTAGAGACCAACATTTGAGTGTTGTTAAAGACCAACCTTGAGTATGGCATCTTTCTGTCTGTTTTGCAACTACAACATGCGCACCTGATTGTCTTGTTGCCGCTTCTCTTTTTTCAGCTGTAGCAGCTCCTTATTCTTTCGTTGGTCACTAATCTTATTCTTCTCTGATTCCGTCTTCATTTGTGCCATCAGTCGCACCTGCAATAGCATCACCATAGTTGTCGAGATCTCCGAAACCAAGATCATGTGGTGGTGCAATAGTCAACACAACACATTACGAAGATCCCAAAAAACTCATACGCCAAACAATGATTTCCCATTCAAACTTTTCCCTGACTAACACAGATATAAATATAGTAGTGATGTCTCTCTGTGTAGGATTAAGTAAGACATAAATAAATATAGTGGTGATATCTCTTTGTGTAGGATTAACTAGCACATATAAATATAGTGGTGATATCTCTGTGTAGGATTAACTAGCACATATAAATATAGTGGTGATATCTCTGTGTAGGATTGACTAACACATATAAATATAGTGGTGATATCTCTCTGTGTAGGATTAACTAATACATATAAATATAGTGGTGATATCTCTGTGTAGGATTAACTAGCACATATAAATATAGTGGTGATATCTCTCTGTGTAGGATTAACTAACACATATAAATATAGTGGTGATATCTCTGTGTAGGATTAACTAGCACATATAAATATAGTGGTGATATCTCTGTGTAGGATTAACTAGCACATATAAATATAGTGTTGATATCTCTGTGTAGGATTGACTAACACATATAAATATAGTGGTGATATCTCTCTGTGTAGGATTAACTAACACATATAAATATAGTGGTGATATCTCTCTGTGTAGGATTAACTAATACATATAAATATAGTGGTGATATCTCTGTGTAGGATTAACTAGCACATATAAATATAGTGGTGATATCTCTCTGTGTAGGATTAACTAACACATATAAATATAGTGGTGATATCTCTGTGTAGGATTAACTAGCACATATAAATATAGTGGTGATGTCTCTCTGTGTAGGATTAACTAGCACATATAAATATAGTGGTGATATCTCTCTGTGTAGGATTAACTAACACATATAAATATAGTGGTGATATCTCTGTGTAGGATTAACTAACACATATAAATATAGTAGTGATATCTGTGTGTAGGATTAACTAACACAGATATAAATATAGTGGTGATATCTCTGTGTGTAGGATTTACTAGCACATATATAAATATAGTGGTGATGTCTATCTGTGTAGGATTAACTAACACATATAAATATAGTGGTGATATCTCTGTGTAGGATTAACTAGCACATAAAAATATAGTGGTGATATCTCTCTGTGTAGGATTAACTAACACATATAAATATAGTGGTGATATCTCTGTGTAGGATTAACTAGCACATATAAATATAGTGGTGATATCTCTCTGTGTAGGATTAACTAACACATATAAATATAGTGGTGATATCTGTGTGTAGGATTAACTAACACAGATATAAATATAGTGGTGATATCTCTGTGTGTAGGATTAACTAGCACATATAAATATAGTGGTGATATCTCTGTGTAGGATTAACTAGCACATATAAATATAGTGGTGATATCTCTGTGTAGGATTGACTAACACATATAAATATAGTGGTGATATCTCTCTGTGTAGGATTAACTAATACATATAAATATAGTGGTGATATCTCTGTGTGTAGGATTTACTAGCACATATATAAATATAGTGGTGATGTCTATCTGTGTAGGATTAACTAACACATATAAATATAGTGGTGATATCTTTGTGTAGGATTAACTAGCACATAAAAATATAGTGGTGATATCTCTCTGTGTAGGATTAACTAACACATATAAATATAGTGGTGATATCTCTGTGTAGGATTAACTAGCACATATAAATATAGTGGTGATATCTGTGTGTAGGATTAACTAATACATATAAATATAGTGGTGATATCTCTGTGTAGGATTAACTAGCACATATAAATATAGTGGTGATATCTCTCTGTGTAGGATTAACTAACACATATAAATATAGTGGTGATATCTCTGTGTAGGATTAACTAGCACATATAAATATAGTGGTGATATCTCTGTGTAGGATTAACTAGCACATATAAATATAGTGTTGATATCTCTGTGTAGGATTGACTAACACATATAAATATAGTGGTGATATCTCTCTGTGTAGGATTAACTAACACATATAAATATAGTGGTGATATCTCTCTGTGTAGGATTAACTAATACATATAAATATAGTGGTGATATCTCTGTGTAGGATTAACTAGCACATATAAATATAGTGGTGATGTCTCTCTGTGTAGGATTAACTAACACATATAAATATAGTGGTGATATCTGTGTGTAGGATTAACTAACACAGATATAAATATAGTGGTGATATCTTTGTGTGTAGGATTAACTAACACATATAAATATAGTGGTGATATCTCTTTGTGTAGGATTAACTAACACAGGTATAAATATAGCGGTGATTTCTCTCTTTGTAGGATTAACTAACACATATAAATATAGTGGTGATATCTCTGTGTAGGATTAACTAGCACATATAAATATAGTGGTGATATCTCTCTGTGTAGGATTTACTAGCACATATATAAATATAGTGGTGATGTCTCTCTGTGTAGGATTAACTAACACATATAAATATAGTGGTGATATCTCTGTGTAGGATTAACTAACACATTAAAATATAGTGGTGATATCTCTGTGTAGGATTAACTAGCACATATAAATATAGTGGTGATATCTCTCTGTGTAGGATTAACTAACACATATAAATATAGTGGTGATATCTGTGTGTAGGATTAACTAACACAGATATAAATATAGTGGTGATATCTCTGTGTGTAGGATTAACTAACACATATAAATATAGTGGTGATATCTCTTTGTGTAGGATTAACTAACACAGGTATAAATACAGCGGTGATTTCTCTCTTTGTAGGATTAACTAACACAGCTTTTGTATCGGTCAGCAAGCCTACCTTTATCTTCTTCATCTCATTCAGTTCAGTACTAAGGTCCCTGATGCGCCGGTCGTAGACAACTTGGTTCTTCATCATTTTGGCGTGCTCCTTTTTGGCAGTATTTACCTTATTGAGCTCCTGTTGCATGGTATCCAGCCGTTTCTCAAACTCCATTTTAACTTTGCGCACCTGCTCCTCCGACTGCTGCTTCTTGCTGCCTGAAAACAGAACTCACATAACAGTTTATTTCATTTGTATTTGCTATCCTGGTAACTGCTGTCCGGTTACGAATTAGCTGGTTGCAAAGCTAGCTACACGTTAAGATTATCAAACTCATACCAATTACTATCTAAATGACAGATTATTACACCGAAGCCATAGCACTGTATGGACTGAACTTTATAACTTGTTAAGAGCTAGCTGATTAACTATTAACAGCTGATCTAACATATACTAGCTATAACAGCTGATCTAACATATACTAGCTATAACAGGAGGTTACCTAAGCTGCTCAGGACCTGGTTTCGTTCTCGTTCAACAGCCATTATTTGGTCCTGCAAGTTGCGCATTTTATCCTCGTAATGCTGACGAATTGTTTGCAGTTGTCGCTGGCTCCTTTCGAGTTCTTCAATCATTCTTTGTTTAAGTGAAATCTCTCCTGACAGCTCTGCCAGGTCTTCTTGAAGATGGTCAGACTCTACAAGAATTAGAAATGATAAAAACCAGCTGATTATATCAAGTCCTGATGAGCATATGAAGGTTTTAGCAATGCTTTCGACCAGTATTCATATGGGTAGAATAGCACCAGTGTATATACGTATATTGGTAGAATAGTTACCAGTGTATATACGTATATGGGTAGAATAGTACCGGTATCTATACGTATATGGGTAGAATTGTACCGGTATCTATATGGGTGCTATTCTACCTAGTATATATACTGGGTAGAATAGTATCTATATGGGTAATCTTGGCCTTGACCTTTAAACGGTTGCATCAACCAAGGGTGATCAACTGATCAAGGCGGCAAAAGAAATTAACTGAAAGCAGCTGTCATATATGTTATAGCAGTTGTTATATATGTTATAGCAGTTGTTATGTTATAGCAGTTGTTATATATGTTATAGCAGCTGTTATATATGTTATAGTAGCTGTTATATATGATATAGCAGCTGTTATATATGTCAAAATATGATGCTAGTAAGCGATCAATGAAAGTAATCTAGACTTGCACACTACGCTTACTGCTTCTAGCGAGCTGCTCTTCCTTGTGTTAGTCTAGCAAAACATTATCGAATTAATTGTTACATGATATACCTTACCCGCCTTAGCTTATTATGGCATAGACTTATTTTGGCAATAACTCACTTAACAAGTTGTATACCATTACTGTTAACAAACTGTAGATTTCACCTTAGTTGGTGGTCTTTAATACTTCTGAAAAACTCAGATTTTGCCCCCAAGTGAACAATAGTCTAGAGACACCTCATTTAATACTCTAACATAGAATTCAATTCTTTTTTAAAAATTACAGATAAATAATTTATAGATAGGCTAACTTTCAATATTATTTGCGTTCAACAAAGTTTACATAAGTTGGTAAAGCACAATGTTCAAATACTATTTGACGAAGAAAAATGTAACTAGCAGTTGTGACAGAGCTAAAACATAAGTTAATCATGTAAAATGTATCAAATAGTTTGTAGCTCTGAAAGTTTCAAGTTAATTACAAAAGATACATGAACGCTACGTTTTTTGCGGCGTTAAGAAGAAAAGCAACAAATGACAGCCACTGACTTACATTTAAAAAATGTGTCAAAATGTGTAAGAGTTGAGGCTGTTGTGGCTAGACACACAAAATAACACGTCACATTGACAAATAAATGGACGAGTGCGAATTAGCCTTTACCAGGCGAAGGCCATGACTTTCTTGTTAGATTTTTTATTATCATTAGTTGTTATTATTAGCGTTTTTAAGGAAATTTTGTTGTGTAAATTTTACTGTTGGTTTTGAGAGAGAATAAATTGATTGGTTAAAAAAGGTCAGACTTTACAGAATCCAGCTAGTTTTTTTCTGCCTTAAAGAATAGAGAAAGCATAATATTATTATGCTTTATTAGTCATCTTGAGGTGTTGACTGATGTTCTAAAAAAAGAATCAAGGAGATTGACCCCCTTGAAGCTGAGATATAGACAGCCAAACACAGGTCTACCTAATAAAGAATCAGAGGAAAACCCTTCGAAAATCCCGAAAACTGTGACGTTTAAAATCGACTTAATGGTCATGTGCCGGAGTTGCGCACCCTTACCGCCGTTACTTATAATGATTGTTTTGGCTACGAGATGTGAAACGCTTCTCGCGATAGTAAATAATTTACATACTAACTCTGGTTTCTCAGGAAAATCATCCAAACATTGTATGGTAAAGGCATTTGCCCACAACCCCTCGCCATGATTTTTTAAAGCAGAAGAGCAGATTTTGACTATTGTGCTTCAAATTTTAACTCGATCTCCACGGATATGCTCCGAAGATCATCTGTTCAACGAACGGCGCGTGTATAGTCTATATGCGATATCCGCGATTGCAGTTTGTTTAGAATAAGAAATAGGAATGGGACTTTTTGTTCCCTTCATCATTTTTCTACTGTGTATCTACTGCAGCATTCAGTTTATTTTCATGATTATCGTCACTATTAACAGACTGGAAGTTCACTACAGCCATAATCTTAAAAAGACTAACTTGACCGTGCTGCTCTTGCTATAAGAAAAGAAAACGATAACTTTTGCTTTGATTTTTCTATTGATCTATTATCTTATCTATGATTATTTTTTATGATTTATATAATATTCATAATGCATATTATACAAAATAATAATATAACTGCGTATAGAATAAATGATGTAACTAATATAATTTGTAGAAAATTCCAAATGATAACCGAGATTGATGATTGATTTAATTGATTCTATTTATTAGCTATAGTTAAAAAATCTGAACAACGCTAAAGATGAGTCTGAATAGGGAAGCTAAGTAGGAGAACAACAAAACTGAGCTGAACTAGCAGGATAGCGAAATGTTGCGAAATAATAGATGCGTGTAGTTATTTTATGCTAAAACTAATCTACACGTCAGAGGGACTGGTTCGGAATTCTAGGAGCGATGATTGTTAGGCCCAATTTGATTGTTCTATACTTCCAGGGATTAAACCAATTAAAACGCCGTGATTGTTATAGGAGAGCGCATTAGTTGGCTTAATTGACCAATGGCACACAAGTCGATTTCATACGTCATATATTGATGATTACCAAAACACTTTTGTTTTTTTGGTAGACCTGTGTTTGGCTGGCTATATCTCAGCTTCTGGTTGGTCAATCTTCTTGATTCTTTTTTTAGAACATCAGTCAACACCTCAAGATGAATAATAAAGCATAATAATATTATGCTTTCTCTATTCTTTAACAAAACAACAACTTAAAAGCATTCTATATAAAACATGTAATATAATTATTAGGTTAACAAAACTGTGTTTTGCCAAATAAACAACGACATTGATTCAAATTGTCTTTGTAATTTATTCAAATATCCATTCGCATCTTACTGACACTTAACAATGATTGAACAATGCGTGCAGAGTTATTGAAATTAATAATAAATGCCTGTTCAATAAATCAATAAAGGTCAGTATTACCTGAGGTATTGAAGAAACGGAATTGTTATCCATTTCAGTAGGAAGTGTTTGCACAGAACTATCACCACTAGTGCCACAGCTATACCGTTCTAGATCTCTGCAGGCAGAAAAAGTAGGTCAAGGCCGGTCATACGGAGCAAGTTAAGGCCTGTCATACAGAGTAAGTTAAAGCTTGTCATACGGAGCAAGTTAAAGCTTGTCATACAGAGTAAGTTAAGGCCTTTCATACAGAGTAAGTTAAAGCCTGTCATACGGAGTAAGTTAAAGCCTGCCATACGGAGCAAGTTAAGGGCTGTCATACAGAGTAAGTTAAAGCCTGTCATACAGAGTAAGTTAAAGCCTGTCATACAGAGTAAGTTAAAGCCTGTCATACAGAGTAAGTTAAGGCCGGTCATACAGAGTGAGTTAAGGCCTGTCATACAGAGTGAGTTAAGGCCTGTCATACCGAGTGAGTTAAGGCCTGTCATACGGAGAGCTAAAAGCTACTAAAACTGATAGTAGCTATTTACTATAAATACTATTTACCGTGTATGTGAACTTGTAGCTGTCATAGATAGATTTGCTGGAGCTCACCCTATAAAATTTTACTTGCATTCACAAACATGAATTAATGCAATGTCCGTAGTCATGTATTTTAATAATCATTTTATTGCACTAGTGCTTTAAAAAAATTTCGAAAAAGATTAAATGTCCAGTAAACTGATGCAAATAGAAACAATCACATTAACCTTAACACAAGAGAAGATCTTAACACAAGAGAAGGTACCACAGCTTATAACTACAGGTAGATCTTAACACGAGAAAAGGTGAACCACAGCTTATAACTACAGGTAGATTTTAACACAAGAGAAGGTAACACAGCTTATAACTACAGGTAGATCTTAACACAAGAGAAGGTACCACAGCTTATAACTACAACCATCTGCAAGACATTTCACATTCTCTTTGATAATCCTTAACACTATGGTAGTAAACGTAGAGTGTTTAGAATATTTGGCCGGCTTACATTCTTGTTGCGACTGTATAGTTATCCCGGAATCCTGCAAAACCTGGTCTAAAAGCTGATCCCGTAACCTGGAATCCATCTGCATTTTATCGTAGCGAGCAGTCAACTCCTTGAATTGAGATTCTTTCTGAGTACAAGCAAAGCCCTGAGTGAGAGCGAGTGAGAGAAGGTGCTCCAACAGATACTTGCTTTCATCAACAGAGGAGACATCCAAAGCTTTTGTCAAACTAGTCTCATCCTAACAAGTAAGGTAGTATGTGTAATGAGCACATTTTGTAATATGGTTCAGAGACATCATTACAAGCAATATAACAACCAGTTCTTCGAGTTGCGTTGTGATTGCAAAAGCAATGACCAAATTTGATGCTCAAACCAAAGAGCTATCGCAATATGTAAATGTAACTTGTTTTGTCGTAATATAAACTGATAAAAACTAATGAAAAAGGACTCAAGAAAAAAACAGCAGGGGTTCATTCTATAAGAATATATAACATGTTAACTGTTTCTTGAATCTATGAGAAGAATTTGAGCCATAATAAAATTATTGATATAGGAATAAAAGTGTCATTTCTTCTAGTGAATAACGACAGGTTAAAAGATTATCTTGGCTTATAATAATATTTTATATGAGAGACAAGATAGATATGAAAGGGCATGCAAGTCGTACGATGAGGTTTAGAGGTTGTTAGAGGGGTAGCGTTTTAAACATAACATGAACTGCTTCTAGTGAATTATTGAGAAAATGTTTCCAGTCGATAGGAGATGAACTCATTGTGGATGTCAAATAAAGGTGAAAGATTATAGATTCTGAATTAACAAAATCAAATGTTGCTGCATGACTGTAGAAGATAACTTTACTGATTTACATGCGCTTACGTAAATTCGAGTATAGCCATCTATGGGAACGGGCCGATAAATGGGAATTGTTAGCTAAGCCCGCTGTAACATTGAAAAGGATAAATAAAGCAATGAATAATTACTAAACATACAACACACTGATGAAATATATTAGGTAAATGCTTAGACAGGAAGCAATGCGAGATTACTAAATGCTTAGACAGGAAGCAATGTGAGATTAGTAAATGCTTAGACAGGAAGCAATGCGAGGTTAGTAAATGCTTAGACAGAAAGCAATGTGAGATTAGTAAATGCTTAGACAGGAAGCAATGCAAGGTTAGTAAATGCTTAGACAGGAAGCAATGCGAGGTTAGTAAATGCTTAGACAGGAAGCAATGCGAGGTTAGTAAATGCTTAGACAGGAAGCAATGCGAGGTTAGTAAATGCTTAGACAAGAAGTAATGCGAGGTTAGTAAATGCTTAGACAGGAAGCAATGCGAGGTTAGTAAATGCTTAGACAGGAAGCAATGCGAGGTTAGTAAATGCTTAGACAGGAAACAATGCAAAGTTAGTAAATGCTAGCAGTAGCCACTACAAGCCTAAGCAGACGCATAGCAAAAGCAAATGAACAAACCTTCGCCTCCTCTTCCATCTGCATGATATTGTTTTGGCACTCAGACACGTTACTCTGAATGTATGTCATATTGGTGCTCATCGTCTCCAGCTGATCTTCTAGGTCCATGGCGACAGTCGTCTGCAAATGAATAGGAGTTACACAACAACTACCTTAAGCGTGGTTCTCATATATGCCGCAAAGCACCGGCAACAGCACCGCAGGCTATGGCGGTGAAATGTGAGCCTACACGCCGGGTACCGCCGAGTACCACCGGTAGTTGCCGGCAGTTAACACAAGAGTTTAGCGCTGTTCAAATTTCGCAAATAGCCGCAAGCAAAACCTTCCTGAAATGCACCGTAGAGGTAAAGGCCACCATTATCAAAATGGCGTGGCGAGCGAACATTTTATGTGAAGCTGCGATTATGTTTAGCAATGCAGCTTTAGATGTGAACAGAAGCTGCCGATCCTAACGTCGCAAGCGTTTTGCTGCGCAAGTTACCGCCGGAGTCTCGCAATCGATATGGAAACCAGACTTTAGCAGCTATGAAGATGAGTTGAACATATCATCAACAAAATTTCAGCGCAATATAGTGTAACCGTGACATTACTGATTACTCTATGCAATGTAATGATTATGCCAGCAATTATCAAATAAGAGTCTGTAGAGAGTTTTCTGTTCAACAGAACAGAAAACATTAGAAAAACACAAGGAATAAGGCATTGGCTATTTACGCTGGCAAAATTATTATTTGCAAAGACACCACACACCCCTGATGGCTGTGTAGTAATAGAAGAAACTGATGTATTTGTGATTGGTTAAAAGTGTTGATCCCTGATTAACATAATCATGACACCAATTTGTTCATTTTCACAGTAAACCGATTTTTTTTTAAAGTTGCTTTGAACTAGTGACAACGATGACCAACAAGTATTTATATATGAAAAAGGCTGTTACTTGCTGTAAAAGATATGTGATGAACACTGGTGTAAATTGGAACTGCTTGCAGAAAATTTCAGGATATGTTAGATTAAATATTTTAAAGACCTAAGTTTTACTTGCAGTTTGATACAATTCATCAGCCTGAGTTCAAGTTGTAGTTGGACGATTTTAGATTATAAGTTGATGGATCTTTTTTTTAAGAAAACACAAGTGTAAATAGCTGTACAAACATTAGTGCAATGATAAACTATGGTTTACCCATATCTACTACATATATATATATATATATATATATATATATATATATATATATATGTAGTAGATATGGGTAAACCATAGTTTATCATTGCACTAATGTTTGTACAGCTATTTACACTTGTGTTTTCTTAAAAAAAAGATCCATGAACATTTTTGTTGTTCAGTTTTGTTGTTCTTTGGAACATGATTGTATTAACACAATAAATATATATAAAAAAAATTGTTTCCTCACCCCGGATACCCCGTATGGGTGGTAAATTCTGCTCTAACTCGGGTCTCCTACCAGAGACCTGGGAGTTTGAGCACTCGTCTCAAGATCTTAGCTGTTCCCAATAGCGCACTTTTCTGCAACTCACCTGAGTTGATTGTTGTTGGTATTTGGGCAAGCCACATTTTATGCGCCGGTGTTATTGCGCCCAGTGCCCCAATCACTACTGGGATTACAGTTGTTCTTACATTCCAGCATTTTTCAATTTCTTCTCCAAGAGGGAGATATTTTTCTACCTTTTCTTTTTCTTTGCTGGCTAAAGAAAAAGAAAAGGTAGAAATATATATATATATATATCAAATAAGAATATATAATATATATATATATATATATATATATATATATATATATATATATATATATATATATATATATATATATATATATATATATATATTACTGTGTTAATACAATCATGTTCCAATAAGGGTAATGACAACATCCAATAGATGTTTTGATCTTTACTTGACCTAGGTTGATACTTGTAAAACATAACTAGTTATTCAGTAGTCTCGATCTGTGTAGTCGCAGCAGATGTTTATGCCATATGTCAGCTAAGAAATTTGCCCATTTTAAGAGCCTAAGAGTAATGACTATACATGTGTCCGACCTCATTTCTCCTAATGGCAGTGTCCAGCCTTTTACTGTACGCATCTATCTTCTTGCTGAGCTGTTCTCGCTTGTTAATGTGAAGATCCATCTCAGCTTCCATGTTGGCAATTGTCTGTTTCCGCACAACAACGGATGTAATGTACCGCTCAAGCTTGTCCCACTTGCTTTTCGCCACCTGAGTTAGAGTAATCGAGTAAAACGTAGTGTCCATTAGCACAGAGGACAAGACAACATAATATGTGTATATATAAGAAACATGCCATACACAAAAAAAATACTCTTCCAATTTAAGTGGCAGATTATTTTATATTACTTTAGGTTTAGCTGTAATCAGTAGAAAAAGTCACTAGTAAGTTGAGATTATAACAACAGGCTGTGAGAAACTTTGATATAAGAGGTGACATGAGATAACATGAGGTGCCATGAGATAACATGAGGTGACATGAGATAACATGAGGTGCCGTGAGATAACATGAGGTGACATGAGATAACATGAGATAACATGTGCTAGACGTATCAACAAAAGGCAAATAGTAAATCGCCGTCTGAGCAACAAGCAGTTATCTACTCTGCAATTGCTCATTTAACATTGTCTAGTTTTATCTCAGCTATAAGTTACGACCCAGTTAGTGCTATGGCCCAGCTATAAGTTGTTCTTCAGTAACTAACATTCGCTACCAGAATACTGTCCAGAAATGAAAATCATTCTGAAGCAAATTTGGCAGATTGATTGGGACAAAGAGGTTAAAAAAGACGATGCAAACAGTTACCTTGGGAGAGAAGAGAAGAGCTGCTGACTTGTGCCTAGAAGCAGAAGATGATGAAGTCTTGCCAGATGAATTTTCATGGGAGAGGTTTGCCCTATTTTTGGCCATCACCCTGGAAGAGGCGGACGAGTCTCTTTGTCTTTTCCTCAACTGACTGACCTCTTCGTGCTTGCGCTGGCAACACAATACGCTGACTTATGCAAACGCTAGGATAAAATAAAAATGATTTATATGTCAAGGATACATGAAATGTCGATGGCTATCCCAAGCCACCTACTTTTTACGACAGAATTAATTAAAACATCAGTAGACTGTTATATTCGTCCTGTAATTAATGAAGGCACTCTTTGAAAACTTAGAGACCAACATTTGAGTGTTGTTAAAGACCAACCTTGAGTATGGCATCTTTCTGTCTGTTTTGCAACTCCAACATGCGCACCTGATTGTCTTGTTGCCGCTTCTCTTTTTTCAGCTGTAGCAGCTCCTTATTCTTTCGTTGGTCACTAATCTTATTCTTCTCTGATTCCGTCTTCATTTGTGCCATCAGTCGCACCTGCAATAGCATCACCATAGTTGTCGAGATCTCCAAAACCAAGATCATGTGGTGGTGCAATAGTCAACACAACACATTACGAAGATCCCAAAAAACTCATACGCCAAACAATGATTTCCCATTCAAACTTTTCCCTGACTAACACAGATATAAATATAGTAGTGATGTCTCTCTGTGTAGGATTAAGTAAGACATAAATAAATATAGTGGTGATATCTCTTTGTGTAGGATTAACTAGCACATATAAATATAGTGGTGATATCTCTGTGTAGGATTAACTAGCACATATAAATATAGTGGTGATATCTCTCTGTGTAGGATTAACTAACACATATAAATATAGTGGTGATATCTGTGTGTAGGATTAACTAACACATATATAAATATAGTGGTGATATCTCTGTGTGTAGGATTAACTAACACATATAAATATAGTGGTGATATCTCTCTGTGTAGGATTAACTAACACAGGTATAAATATAGCGGTGATTTCTCTCTTTGTAGGATTAACTAACACAGCTTTTGTATCGGTCAGCAAGCCTACCTTTATCTTCTTCATCTCATTCAGTTCAGTACTAAGGTCCCTGATGCGCCGGTCGTAGACAACTTGGTTCTTCATCATTTTGGCGTGCTCCTTTTTGGCAGCATTTACCTTATTGAGCTCCTGTTGCATGGTATCCGGCCGTTTCTCAAACTCCATTTTAACTTTGCGCACCTGCTCCTCCGACTGCTGCTTCTTGCTGCCTGAAAACAGAACTCACATAACAGTTTATTTCATTTGTATTTGCTATCCTGGTAACTGCTGTCCGGTTACGAATTAGCTGGTTGCAAAGCTAGCTACACGTTAAGATTATCAAACTCATACCAATTACTATCTAAATGACAGATTATTACACCGAAGCCATAGCACTGTATGGACTGAACTTTATAACTTGTTAAGAGCTAGCTGATTAACTGTTAACAGCTGATCTAACATATACTAGCTATAACAGCTGATCTAACATATACTAGCTATAACAGGAGGTTACCTAAGCTGCTTAGGACCTGGTTTCGTTCTCGTTCAACAGCCATTATTTGGTCCTGCAAGTTGCGCATTTTATCCTCGTAATGCTGACGAATTGTTTGCAGTTGTCGCTGGCTCCTTTCGAGTTCTTCAATCATTCTTTGTTTAAGTGAAATCTCTCCTGACAGCTCTGACAGGTCTTCTTGAAGATGGTCAGACTCTACAAGAATTAGAAATGATAAAAACCAGCTGATTATATCAAGTCCTGATGAGCATATGAAGGTTTTAGCAATGCTTTCGACCAGTATTCATATGGGTAGAATAGCACCAGTGTATATACGTATATGGGTAGAATAGTTACCAGTGTATATACGTATATGGGTAGAATAGTACCGGTATCTATACGTATATGGGTAGAATTGTACCGGTATCTATATGGGTGCTATTCTACCTAGTATAGATACTGGGTAGAATAGTATCTATATGGGTAATCTTGGCCTTGACCTTTAAACGGTTGCATCAACCAAGGGTGATCAACTGATCAAGGCGGCAAAAGAAATTAACTGAAAGCAGCTGTCATATATGTTATAGCAGTTGTTATATATGTTATAGCAGTTGTTATATATGTTATAGCAGTTGTTATATATGTTATAGCAGCTGTTATATATGTTATAGTAGCTGTTATATATGATATAGCAGCTGTTATATATGTCAAAATATGATGCTAGTAAGCGATCAATGAAAGTAATCTAGACTTGCACACTACGCTTACTGCTTCTAGCGAGCTGCTCTTCCTTGTGTTAGTCTAGCAAAACATTATCGAATTAATTGTTACATGATATACCTTACCCGCCTTAGCTTATTATGGCATAGACTTATTATGGCAATAACTCACTTAACAAGTTGTATACCATTACTGTTAACAAACTGTAGATTTCACCTTAGTTGGTGGTCTTTAATACTTCTGAAAAACTCAGATTTTGCCCCCAAGTGAACAATAGTCTAGAGACACCTCATTTAATACTCTAACATAGAATTCAATTCTTTTTTAAAAATTACAGATAAATAATTTATAGATAGGCTAACTTTCAATATTATTTGCGTTCAACAAAGTTTACATAAGTTGGTAAAGCACAATGTTCAAATACTATTTGACGAAGAAAAATGTAACTAGCAGTTGTGACAGAGCTAAAACATAAGTTAATCATGTAAAATGTATCAAATAGTTTGTAGCTCTGAAAGTTTCAAGTTAATTACAAAAGATACATGAACGCTACGTTTTTTGCGGCGTTAAGAAGAAAAGCAACAAATGACAGCCACTGACTTACATTTAAAAAATGTGTCAAAATGTGTAAGAGTTGAGGCTGTTGTGGCTAGACACACAAAATAACACGTCACATTGACAAATAAATAGACGAGTGCGAATTAGCCTTTACCAGGCGAAGGCCATGACATTCTTGTTAGATTTTTTATTATCATTAGTAGTTATTATTAGCGTTTTTAAGGAAATTTTGTTGTGTAAATTTTACTGTTGGTTTTGAGAGAGAATAAATTGATTGGTTAAAAAAGGTCAGACTTTACAGAATCCAGCTAGTTTTTTTCTGCCTTAAAGAATAGAGAAAGCATAATATTATTATGCTTTATTAGTTATCTTGAGGTGTTGACTGATGTTCTAAAAAAAGAATCAAGGAGATTGACCTCCTTGAAGCTGAGATATAGACAGCCAAACATAGGTCTACCTAATAAAGAATCAGAGGAAAACCCTTCGAAAATCCCGAAAACTGTGACGTTTAAAATCGACTTAATGGTCATGTGCCGGAGTTGCGCACCCTTACCGCCGTTACTTATAATGATTGTTTTGGCTACGAGATGTGAAACGCTTGTCGCGATAGTAAATAATTTACATACTAGCTCTGGTTTCTCAGGAAAATCATCCAAACATTGTATGGTAAAGGCATTTGCCCACAACCCCTCGCCATGATTTTTTAAAGCAGAAGAGCAGATTTTGACTATTGTGCTTCAAATTTTAACTCGATCTCCACGGATATGCTCCGAAGATCATCTGTTCAACGAACGGCGCGTGTATAGTCTAGATGCGATATCAGCGATTGCAGTTTGTTTAGAATAAGAAATAGGAATGGGACTTTTTGTTCCCTTCATCATTTTTCTACTGTGTATCTACTGCAGCATTCAGTTTATTTTCATGATTATCGTCACTATTAACAGACTGGAAGTTCACTACAGCCATAATCTTAAAAAGACTAACTTGACCGTGCTGCTCTTGCTATAAGAAAAGAAAACGATAACTTTTGCTTTGATTTTTCTATTGATCTATTATCTTATCTATGATTATTTTTTATGATTTATATAATATTCATAATGCATATTATACAAAATAATAATATAACTGCGTATAGAATAAATGATGTAACTAATATAATTTGTAGAAAATTCCAAATGATAACCGAGATTGATGATTAATTTAATTGATTCTATTTATTAGCTATAGTTAAAAAATCTGAACAACGCTAAAGATGAGTTTGAATAGGGAAGCTAAGTAGGAGAACAACAAAACTGAGCTGAACTAGCAAGATAGCGAAATGTTGCGAAATAATAGATGCGTGTAGTTATTTTATGCTAAAACTAATCTACACGTCAGAGGGACTGGTTCGGAATTCTAGGAGCGATGATTGTTAGGCTCAATTTGATTGTTCTATACTTCCAGGGATTAAACCAATTAAAACGCCGTGATTGTTATAGGAGAGCGCATTAGTTGGCTTAATTGACCAATGGCACACAAGTCGATTTCATACGTCATATATTGATGATTACCAAAACACTTTTGTTTTTTTGGTAGACCTGTGTTTGGCTGGCTATATCTCAGCTTCTGGTTGGTCAATCTTCTTGATTCTTTTTTTAGAACATCAGTCAACACCTCAAGATGAATAACAAAACATAATAATATTATGCTTTCTCTATTCTTTAACAAAACAACAACTTAAAAGCATTCTATATAAAACATGTAATATAATTATTAGGTTAACAAAACTGTGTTTTGCCAAATAAACAACGACATTGATTCAAATTGTCTTTGTAATTTATTCAAATATCCATTCGCATCTTACTGACACTTAACAATGATTGAACAATGCGTGCAGAGTTATTGAAATTAATAATAAATGCCTGTTCAATAAATCAATAAAGGTCAGTATTACCTGAGGTATTGAAGAAACGGAATTGTTATCCATTTCAGTAGGAAGTGTTTGCACAGAACTATCACCACTAGTGCCACAGCTATACCGTTCTAGATCTCTGCAGGCAGAAAAAGTAGGTCAAGGCCGGTCATACGGAGCAAGTTAAGGCCTGTCATACAGAGTAAGTTAAGGCCTGTCATACAGGGTAAGTTAAGGGCTGTCATACAGAGTAAGTTAAAGCCTGTCATACGGAGCAAGTTAAGGGCTGTCATACAGAGTGAGTTAAGGCCTGTCATACAGAGTAAGTTAAGGCCTGTCATACAGAGTAAGTTAAGGGCTGTCATACAGAGTAAGTTAAAGCTTGTCATACGGAGCAAGTTAAGGCCTTTCATACGGAGTAAGTTAAGGCCTGTCATACCGAGTAAGTTAAAGCCTGTCATACGGAGTAAGTTAAGGCCTGCCATACGGAGCAAGTTAAGGGCTGTCATACAGAGTAAGTTAAAGCCTGTCATACAGAGTAAGTTAAAGCCTGTCATACAGAGTAAGTTAAGGCCGGTCATACAGAGTGAGTTAAGGCCTGTCATACAGAGTGAGTTAAGGCCTGTCATACAGAGTGAGTTAAGGCCTGTCATACAGAGAGCTAAAAGCTACTAAAACTGATAGTAGCCATTTACTATAAATACTATTTACTGGGTATGTGAACTTGTAGCTGTCATAGATAGATTTGCTGGAGCTCACCCTATAAAATTTTACTTGCATTCACAAACATGAATTAATGCAATGTCCGTAGTCATGTATTTTAATAATCATTTTATTGCACTAGTGCTTTAAAAAAATTTCGAAAAAGATTAAATGTTCAGTAAACTGATGCAAATGGAAACAATCACATTAACCTTAACACAAGAGAAGATCTTAACACAAGAGAAGGTACCACAGCTTATAACTACAGGTAGATCTTAACACAAGAGAAGGTGAACCACAGCTTATAACTACAGGTAGATTTTAACACAAGAGAAGGTAACACAGCTTATAACTACAGGTAGATCTTAACACAAGAGAAGGTACCACAGCTTATAACTACAGGTAGACCTTAACACAAGAGAAGGTAACACAGCTTATAACTACAACCATCTGCAAGACATTTCACATTCTCTTTGATAATCCTTAACACTATGGTAGTAAACGTAGAGTGTTTAGAATATTTGGCCGGCTTACATTCTTGTTGCGACTGTATAGTTATCCCGGAATCCTGCAAAACCTGGTCTAAAAGCTGATCCCGTAACCTGGAATCCATCTGCATTTTATCGTAGCGAGCAGTCAACTCCTTGAATTGAGATTCTTTCTGAGTACAAGCAAAGCCCTGAGTGAGAGCGAGTGAGAGAAGGTGCTCCAACAGATACTTGCTTTCATCAACAGAGGAGACATCCAAAGCTTTTGTCAAACTAGTCTCATCCTAACAAGTAAGGTAGTATGTGTAATGAGCACATTTTGTAATATACTTTCAGGTATAAAACTTGTTTATAAAGTGCACTGTAACTTCTTGACAGATTAAAACAGCTTGGCGTGATAGAATAAAGTTCCCCACATTAAACCTCGCGATATTGCGCCATTTAAAAAGATGTTTGCAGAACATTGATGGTAATTCTAATAATAGCCACGCAGACACAGGGACGGACAAATACATTCATATACTTGCTCAGAACAGACACCTGCCATAAACGTGCAAAGGCATACACACAGACACGGACAGCGACACACACACACACACGCACGCACGCACGCACGCACGCGCGCGCAAACACACCCAAACTCAGATACACAAGCATAGAAAAATGTACAGACACGGCTGTGCACAGAAATACACAAACTCACACGCAGAGACACACACAGAAACACACTTGGGCGATTAAACGAACACATACTTGCACACACACATAGTCAGACTCACATACGGTCACGCATAGCAGTCATGCGCAAACACGCTTGCACACACCAAACTCCCACCAACATGCATGCACATACAAACACACTTATGTAACCGGATACATGTATGTACAAGTAAATGCAACGGATTTGATTCGTTTACCAATCAATGTTCTATTGAGAGTTCACAATAGCAGCTTGAGAGAGGTCCCAAATATTGACAGCTTGATAGTTCCAACTGTACCTTCAAATTTCGAGTTAAAAAGCCGTCCTTGAAGATTTTAGTAACCTCTTGACAGACTTTGAAGATCTTGTTGTGATTCAACAAAATTAACCTTGGCAAACCTGCAATATTTGGAGCAAAGTTTGAAGAAAAATGATGATAATTCCGAAGACAGTCACGCAGACACGGACAGACACACATCCAAAATCATGCTAACAACTGCGAAGACACATACACATAGCACGAGGACAGGTGCGCAGACTTGCATAGACACACACATACATGTTCACACATACAAACAAAACGCATACACATCCAGGCGCGCACACACACGCATAGAAACACATGGATACACACATGTATACATACATGCACACACACACGCACACATACGTGTAAGCAAACACACATTAAATGGTTTTAAATGTATGTTTTACTTTCAGGTATAAAACTTGTTTATAAAGTGCACTGTAACTTCTTGACAGATTAAAACAGCTTGGCGTGATTGAATAGAGTTCCCCACATTAAATCTCACGATATTGCACCATTTAAAAAAATGTTTGCAGAGCTTTGATGGTAACTCTAATAATAGTCACGTAGACACAGAGACAGACAAATACATTCATATACTTGCTCAGAACAGACACAGACATAAACGTGCAAAGGCATACATACAGACACGGACAGCGACACACACACACACGCGTGCACACCCAAACTCAGATACACAAACATACAAAGATGTACAGACACAGCTGTGCACAGAAATACCTGAGCTCACACGCAGAGACACACACAGAAACACACTTGGGCAATTAAACAGACA
This sequence comes from Watersipora subatra, assembly GCF_963576615.1. NCBI lineage: Eukaryota > Metazoa > Bryozoa > Gymnolaemata > Cheilostomatida > Watersiporidae > Watersipora > Watersipora subatra. Next base: position 21,175,690 of record NC_088718.1, on the reverse strand, counting down.
CACACTTGCACACACACATAGTCAAACTCACATACGGTCACACACACACACACGCACGCACACACACATGCGCAAACACACCCAAACTCAGATACACAAGCATAGAAAAATGTACAGACACGGCTGTGCACAGAAATACACAAACTCACACGCAGAGACACACACAGAAACACACTTGGGCGATTAAAGAACACACACTTGCACACACACATAGTCAGACTCACATACAAAAGATGTTTGCAGAACATTGATGGTAATTCTAATAATAGCCACGCAGACACAGAGACGGACAAATACATTCATATACTTGCTCAGAACAGACACCTGCCATAAACGTGCAAAGGCATACACACGGACAGCGAACCACACACACACACACGCACGCACACACACACACACATGCACGCACACACACACACGCACGCGCGCACGCGGGCGCACACGCGCGCACACGCGCACGCACACACGCACGCACACACACGCACACACGCACACTTACACGCACACACACACGCGTGGACGCACATGCATACACACACGCACACACACAGGTATTCAAACACACATTAAATAGTGTTAAATGTATCTTTTACTTGCGGGTATAAAACTTGTTTTTAAAGTGCACGATAACCTCTTGACAGATTAAAACAGCTTCGCGTGATTGAATAAAGTTCCCCACATTAAATCTCGCGAAATTGCCGCATTTCGAAAAATGTTTGCAGAGCTTTGATGGTAACTCTAATAATAGTCACGCAGACACAGAGACGGACAAATACATTCATATACTTGCTCAGAACAGACACAGACATAAACGTGCAAAGGCATACATACAGACACGGACAGCGACACACACACACACGCGTGCACACCCAAACTCAGATACACAAACATACAAAGATGTACAGACACAGCTGTGCACAGAAATACACAAGCTCACACGCAGAGACACACACAGAAACACGCTTGGGCGATTAAACGAACACACACTTGCACACACACACATAGTCAGACTCACATACGGTCACGCACACACAGTCATGCGCAAACACGCTTGCACACACCAAACTCCCACCAACATGCATGCACAAACAAACACACTTATGTAACAGGATACATGTATGTACCACTAAATGCATCGGATTTGATTCGTTTATCAATCGCCAAATGTTCTATTGATAGTTCACCGTAGCAGCTTGATAACGGTCCCAAATAGTGACAGTTTGATAGTTCCAACTGTACCTTCAACCTTCGAGTTGAAAGGCCTTCCTTGAAGATTATGGTAACATCTTGACAAACTTGAAAATCTTGTTGTTATTGAACAAAATTCACCTTGGCGTACCTGCAACATTTGGAGCAAATTTTGAAAAAAAATAATGATAATTCCGATGACAGTCACCCAGACAAAGACAAACACACATTCAAAAACCTGCTAACAACTGCGAAGACACATACACATAGCACGAGGACAGGTGCGCAGACTCGCATAGACACACACATACATGTTCACACATACAAACAAAACGCATACACATCCAGGCGCACACACACACGCATAGAAACACATGGATACACACATGTATACACACATGCACACACACACGCACACATACTTGTATGCAAACACACATTAAATGGTTTTAAATGTATGTTTTACTTTCAGGTATAAAACTTGTTTATAAAGTGCACTGTAACTTCTTGACAGATTAAAACAGCTTGGCGTGATAGAATAAAGTTCCCCACATTAAACCTCGCGATATTGCGCCATTTAAAAAGATGTTTGCAGAACATTGATGGTAATTCTAATAATAGCCACGCAGACACAGGGACGGACAAATACATTCATATACTTGCTCAGAACAGACACCTGCCATAAACGTGCAAAGGCATACACACAGACACGGACAGCGACACACACACACGCAAACACACACGCGCAAACACACCCAAACTCAGATACACAAGCATAGAAAAATGTACAGACACGGCTGTGCACAGAAATACACAAACTCACACGCAGAGACACACACAGAAACACACTTGGGCGATTAAACGAACACACACTTGCACACACACACATAGTCAGACTCACATACGGTCACGCATAGCAGTCATGCGCAAACACGCTTGCACACACCAAACTCCCACCAACATGCATGCACATACAAACACACTTATGTAACCGGATACATGTATGTACAAGTAAATGCAACGGATTTGATTCGTTTACCAATCAATGTTCTATTGAGAGTTCACAATAGCAGCTTGAGAGAGGTCCCAAATATTGACAGCTTGATAGTTCCAACTGTACCTTCAAATTTCGAGTTAAAAAGCCGTCCTTGAAGATTTTAGTAACCTCTTGACAGACTTTGAAGATCTTGTTGTGATTCAACAAAATTAACCTTGGCAAACCTGCAATATTTGGAGCAAAGTTTGAAGAAAAATGATGATAATTCCGAAGACAGTCACGCAGACACGGACAGACACACATCCAAAATCATGCTAACAACTGCGAAGACACATACACATAGCACGAGGACAGGTGCGCAGACTTGCATAGACACACACATACATGTTCACACATACAAACAAAACGCATACACATCCAGGCGCGCACACACACGCATAGAAACACATGGATACACACATGTATACACACATGCACACACACACGCACACATACGTGTATGCAAACACACATTAAATGGTTTTAAATGTATGTTTTACTTTCAGGTATAAAACTTGTTTATAAAGTGCACTGTAACTTCTTGACAGATTAAAACAGCTTGGCGTGATTGAATAGAGTTCCCCACATTAAATCTCACGATATTGCACCATTTAAAAAAATGTTTGCAGAGCTTTGATGGTAACTCTAATAATAGTCACGCAGACACAGAGACGGACAAATACATTCATATACTTGCTCAGAACAGACACAGACATAAACGTGCAAAGGCATACATACAGACACGGACAGCGACACACACACACGCGTGCACACCCAAACTCAGATACACAAACATACAAAGATGTACAGACACAGCTGTGCACAGAAATACACAAGCTCACACGCAGAGACACACACAGAAACACACTTGGGCGATTAAACGAACACACACTTGCACACACACACATAGTCAGACTCACATACGGTCACGCATAGCAGTCATGCGCAAACACGCTTGCACACACCAAACTCCCACCAACATGCATGCACAAACCAACACACTTATGTAACAGGATACCTGTATGTACCACTAAATGCATCGGATTTGATTTGTTTATCAATCGCCAAATGTTCTATCGATAGTTCACCGTAGCAGCTTGATAACGGTCCCAAATAGTGACAGTTTGATAGTTCCAACTGTACCTTCAACCTTCGAGTTGAAAGGCCGTCCTTGAAGATTATGGTAACATCTTGACAAACTTGAAAATCTTGTTGTTATTGAACAAAATTCACCTTGGCGTACCTGCAACATTTGGAGCAAATTTTGAAAAAAAATAATGATAATTCCGATGACAGTCACCCAGACACAGACAGACACACATTCAAAAACCTGCCAACAACTGCGAAGACACATACACATAGCACGAGGACAGGTGTGCAGACTCGCATAGACACACACATACATGTTCACACATACAAACAAAACGCATACACATCCAGGCACACACACACACACGCATAGAAACACATGGATACACACATGTATACACACATGCACACACACACGCACACATACGTGTATGCAAACACACATTAAATGGTTTTAAATGTATGTTTTACTTTCAGGTATAAAACTTGTTTATAAAGTGCACTGTAACTTCTTGACAGATTAAAACAGCTTGGCGTGATAGAATAAAGTTCCCCACATTAAACCTCGCGATATTGCGCCATTTAAAAAGATGTTTGCAGAACATTGATGGTAATTCTAATAATAGCCACGCAGACACAGGGACGGACAAATACATTCATATGCTTGCTCAGAACAGACACCTGCCATAAACGTGCAAAGGCATACACACAGACACGGACAGCGACACACACACACACACACACACACACACACACACACACACACACACACACACACACACACACACACGCAAACACACCCAAACTCAGATACACAAGCATAGAAAAATGTACAGACACGGCTGTGCACAGAAATACACAAACTCACACGCAGAGACACACACAGAAACACACTTGGGCGATTAAACGAACACACACTTGCACACACACATAGTCAGACTCACATACGGTCACGCATAGCAGTCATGCGCAAACACGCTTGCACACACCAAACTCCCACCAACATGCATGCACATACAAACACACTTATGTAACCGGATACATGTATGTACAAGTAAATGCAACGGATTTGATTCGTTTACCAATCAATGTTCTATTGAGAGTTCACAATAGCAGCTTGAGAGAGGTCCCAAATATTGACAGCTTGATAGTTCCAACTGTACCTTCAAATTTCGAGTTAAAAAGCCGTCCTTGAAGATTTTAGTAACCTCTTGACAGACTTTGAAGATCTTGTTGTGATTCAACAAAATTAACCTTGGCAAACCTGCAATATTTGGAGCAAAGTTTGAAGAAAAATGATGATAATTCCGAAGACAGTCACGCAGACCCGGACAGACACACATCCAAAATCATGCTAACAACTGCGAAGACACATACACATAGCACGAGGACAGATGCGCAGACCTGCATAGACGCATGTATACATGTTAAAACACACAAACAAAACGCATACACATACAAGCGCACACACACACACATGTGGACGCACATGCATACACACACGCACACACACAGGTATTCAAACACACATTAAATAGTGTTAAATGTATCTTTTACTTGTGGGTATAAAACTGGTTTTTAAAATGCACTGTAACTTCTTGACAGATTAAAACAGCTTGGCGTGATAGAATAAAGTTCCCCACATTAAACCTCGCGATATTGCGCCATTTGAAAAGATGTTTGCAGAACATTGATGGTAATTCTAATAATAGCCACGCAGACACAGAGACGGACAAATACATTCATATACTTGCTCAGAACAGACACAGACATGAACGCTCAAAGTCATACACACAGACACAGACAGCGACACACACACACACACACACACACACACACACACACACACACACACGCACACACACACACACACACACGCGTGGACGCGCATGCATACACACACGCACACACACAGGTATTCAAACACACATTAAATAGTGTTAAATGTATCTTTTACTTGCGGGTATAAAACTTGTTTTTAAAGTGCACGGTAACCTCTTGACAGATTAAAACAGCTTCGCGTGATTGAATAAAGTTCCCCACATTAAATCTCGCGATTTTGCCGCATTTGGAAAAATGTTTGCAGAGCTTTGATGGTAATTCTAATAATAGCCACGCAGACACAGAGACGGACAAATACATTCATATACTTGCTCAGAACAGACACAGACATGAACGCGCAAAGACATACACACAGACACAGACAGCGACACACACACACACGCGTGGACGCACATGCATACACACACGCACACACACAGGTATTCAAACACACATTAAATAGTGTTAAATGTATCTTTTACTTGCGGGTATAAAACTTGTTTTTAAAGTGCACGGTAACCTCTTGACAGATTAAAACAGCTTGGCGTGATAGAATAAAGTTCCCCACATTAAACCTCGCGATATTGCGCCATTTGAAAAGATGTTTGCAGAACATTGATGGTAATTCTAATAATAGCCACGCAGACACAGAGACGGACAAATACATTCATATACTTGCTCAGAACAGACACAGACATGAACGCGCAAAGACATACACACAGACAGCGACACACACACACGCGTGGACGCACATGCATACACACACGCACACACACAGGTATTCAAACACACATTAAATAGTGTTAAATGTATCTTTTACTTGCGGGTATAAAACTTGTTTTTAAAGTGCACGATAACCTCTTGACAGATTAAAACAGCTTCGCGTGATTGAATAAAGTTCCCCACATTAAATCTCGCGAAATTGCCGCATTTCGAAAAATGTTTGCAGAGCTTTGATGGTAACTCTAAGAATAGTCACGCAGACACAGAAACGGACAAATACATTCATATACTTGCTCAGAACAGACACAGACATAAACGTGCAAAGGCATACATACAGACACGGACAGCGACACACACACACGCGTGCACACCCAAACTCAGATACACAAACATACAAAGATGTACACACACAGCTGTGCACAGAAATACACAAGCTCACACGCAGAGACACACACAGAAACACACTTGGGCGATTAAACGAACACACACTTGCACACACACACATAGTCAGACTCACATACGGTCACGCATAGCAGTCATGCGCAAACACGCTTGCACACACCAAACTCCCACCAACATGCATGCACAAACAAACACACTTATGTAACATGATACATGTATGTACCACTAAATGCATCGGATTTGATTTGTTTATCAATCGCCAAATGTTCTATCGATAGTTCACCGTAGCAGCTTGATAACGGTCCCAAATAGTGACAGTTTGATAGTTCCAACTGTACCTTCAACCTTCGAGTTGAAAGGCCGTCCTTGAAGATTATGGTAACATCTTGACAAACTTGAAAATCTTGTTGTTATTGAACAAAATTCACATTGGCGTACCTGCAACATTTGGAGCAAATTTTGAAAAAAAATAATGATAATTCCGATGACAGTCACCCAGACACAGACAGACACACATTCAAAAACCTGCTAACAACTGCGAAGACACATACACATAGCACGAGGACAGGTGCGCAGACTCGCATAGACACACACATACATGTTCACACATACAAACAAAACGCATACACATCCAGGCGCACACACACACGCATAGAAACACATGGATACACACATGTATACACACATGCACACACACACGCACACATACGTGTATGCAAACACACATTAAATGGTTTTAAATGTATGTTTTACTTTCAGGTATAAAACTTGTTTATAAAGTGCACTGTAACTTCTTGACAGATTAAAACAGCTTGGCGTGATTGAATAAAGTTCCCCACATTAAACCTCACGATATTGCGCCATTTGAAAAGATGTTTGCAGAACATTGATGGTAATTCTAATAATAGCCACGCAGACACAGAGACGGACAAATACATTCATATACTTATTCAGAACAGACACAGACATGAACGCGCAAAGATATACACACAGACACAGACAGCGACACACACACACACACACACACACACGCGTGCAAACACACCCAAACTCAGATACACAAACATACAAAGATGTACAGACACAGCTGTGCACAGAAATACACAAACTCACACGCAGAGACCCACACAGAAACACACTCAGGCGATCAAACAGACACTTGCACGCACGCATAGCCGCACACACATACAGTCACACACACGCAGTCTTGCGCAAACACACTTGCACACACCAAACTCTCACCAACACGCATGCACATACACACGCGCTTATGTAACCAGATACATGTATGTACCATTAAATTCAACGGATTTGATTTGATTATCAATCGCCAAATGTTCTTTTGAGAGTTCATTGTGGCAGCTTGATAGCTGTCCAAAATAGGAACAGTTTGATAGTTCCAACTGTACCTTCAACTTTCGAGTGAGAAGCCGTCCTTGAAGATTATAGTAACCTCTTGACACACTTTGAAATTCTTGTTGTTAATGAACAAAATTCACCTTGGCGTACCTGCAACATTTGGAGCAAAGTTTTACAAAAAATAATGATAATTCTGATGACAGTCACGCAGACACAGACAGACACACATCCAAAAGAATGCTAACAACTGCGAAGACACATATGCATAGCACAAGGACAGATGCGCAGACTTGCATAGACACACACATGCATGTTCACACATACAAACAAAACTCATACACATACAGGCGCGCACACACACACACACACGTGGACACACATGCATACACGCATGCACACACACAGGTCTTCAAACACACATTAAATAGTGTTAAATGTATCTTTTACTTGCACGTATAAAACTTGTTTTTAAAGTGCACGGTAACCTCTTGACAGATTAAAACAGCTTGGCGTGATTGAATAAAGTTCCCCATATTAAATCTCGTGATATTGCACCATTTGGAAAAATGTTTCCAGAGCTTTGATGGTAACTCTAATAATAGTCACGCAGACACAGAGACGGACAAATACATTCATATACTTGCTCAGAACAGACACCTGCCATAAACGTGCAAAGGCATACACACAGACACGGACAGCGACACACACACACACGCGCGCAAACACACCCAAACTCAGATACACAAGCATAGAAAAATGTACAGACACGGCTGTGCACAGAAATACACAAACTCACACGCAGAGACACACACAGAAACACACTTGGGCGATTAAACGAACACACACTTGCACACACACATAGTCAGACTCACATACGGTCACGCATAGCAGTCATGCGCAAACACGCTTGCACACACCAAACTCCCACCAACATGCATGCACATACAAACACACTTATGTAACCGGATACATGTATGTACAAGTAAATGCAACGGATTTGATTCGTTTACCAATCAATGTTCTATTGAGAGTTCACAATAGCAGCTTGAGAGAGGTCCCAAATATTGACAGCTTGATAGTTCCAACTGTACCTTCAAATTTCGAGTTAAAAAGCCGTCCTTGAAGATTTTAGTAACTTCTTGACAGACTTTGAAGATCTTGTTGTGATTCAACAAAATTAACCTTGACAAACCTGCAACATTTGGAGCAAAGTTTGAAGAAAAATGATGATAATTCCGAAGGCAGTCAAGCAGACACGAACAGACACACATCCAAAATCATGCTAACAACTGCGAAGACACATACACATAGCACGAGGACAGATGCGCAGACCTGCATAGACGCATGTATACATGTTCAAACACACGAACAAAACGCATACACATACAAGCGCACACACACACGTGGACGCACATGCATACACACACGCACACACACACAGGTATTCAAACACACATCACAGTTGTAGCTTTCATCGCAATGGAAGCTACAAGTAGAATAGGTATGACATAATCCACAGTGGTAGTTTTCATTGCAATGGAAACTACGAGTACAATAGGTATGACATGACCCACAGTTGTAACTTTCAATGCAAGGGAAGCTACAAGTAGAATAGGTATGACATGATCTACGGTTGTAGCTTTCATTGCAATCGAAGCTACGTGTACAATGGTTATGACACGACCCACAGCTGTAGCTTTCACTGCTATGGAAGCTACAAATACAATAGATATGACATGACCCACAGTTGTAACTTTCCTTGCAACGGAACCAACGAGTACAATAGGTATGACATAGTCCACAGTTGGAGAATTCATTGCAATGGAAGGTACTAATACCATTAACTAGTCTGAAAACTGACCTATAGCTAGCAGGTTATCTAGTCTGAAAACTGACCTTTAGTGAGCAGGTTAACTAGTCCGAAAACTGACCTTTAGTGAGCTGGTTAACTAGTCTGAAAACTGACCTTTAATGAGCAGGTTAACTAGTCTGACAACTGACCTTTAGTGAGCAGGCTAACTAGTCTAAAAACTGACCTTTAGCGAGCAGATTAACTAGTCTGAAAACTGACCTTTAGTGAGCAGGCTAACTAGTCTAAAAACTGACCTTTAGCGAGCAGGTTAACTAGTCTGAAAACTGACCTTTAGCAAGCAGGTTAACTAGTCTAAAAACTGACCTTTAGCGAGCAGGTTAACTAGTCTGAAAACTGACTTTTAGTGAGCAGGTTAATTAGTCTGAAAACTGACATATAGTGAACAGATTAACTAGTCTGAAAACTGACCTTTAGCAAGCAGGTTAACTAGTCTGTCGTGTTTAGCTGATGAATTGCTCGGTGCTGCCTTTTCAAGCCCGATGAACCTGCTGACCAGTGGGTATAGCTGAAAGAACAGAGACAATATTGACAGCAAAATAAGAACATAAAACCTTCTCAAACATCGTGTTTAAACATTCCCTACATCCATGATTTGTAATATACTGTACAGGTTGTAGTTATTGCTGGTAGGGCTAAAAACCTCCTCGCCAAGCAATGGTTTTGATAAATTTACCATCATGGTAAAAATGTTGTTCAATTGTATCATTAGGCTATGTGTGATCAAAACTTCACTAAGGCCTAAGGTTGTATCTATCATTTAGCACAGCCAAAGTTAATGGAACTCATGCTATCTATACTAACTGTGTACATGGAATATTCAAGTACAGTTGATATAAGGTTGTCAAGGGGAACCGGCGTCCCAGTGATAAGTGAAAATTTGCTAAATAAAAGCTTATGTTTTAAAGTATATGTAAGAGCCAAAATTTTAACACCAAAACACTTACACTGCTTTCTAAACATATTGTATTGCTTTCTTATATAATAAGTAATTTGAAGTTATATTGATTGACCTACAGTTTATATTTCAACCCCAGTCCCAGTATTTAAAACCACAGAATACACTTACATAGTATGAACGTAGTTTGGACTTCATCTGACCTGAATATTCATACTTGTGTTAACTCGGTTCGTTGTGAGAAGGAAGTCACATGTTTATAATTCATGAGATTGATGTGTCTTATGTATTTTACTTTTTAAATGGTTTTTAATTAATTTTCTTTCGATTTTAACAAAAATTTTCTACTGTGAAGTACTGAATCCGTGAATGGTGAGCCAGGAAGTAGTGATGGATTACTGTATAGTTACAAATGTTAGTACTGAAGTGTAATTGTGCAAAGCAAGGAGTGTAAATGATAACCCAACTGACTAAGTAACCCCATGCAATAAGAACATGGAAAGCATGTAATTGTGCAAAGCAAGGAGTGTGGATGATAACCCTACTGACTAAGTAACCCCATGCAATAAGAACATGGAGAGCATGTAACTGTACAAAGCAAGGAGTGTAGATGATAACCCTACTGACTAAGTAACCCCATGCAATAAGAACATGGAGAGCATGTAATTGTACAAAGCAAGGAGTGTAGATGATAACCCCACTGACTAAGTAACCCCATACAATAAGAACATGGAGAGCATGTAACTGTACAGAGCAAGGAGTGTAGATGATAACCCCACTGACTAAGTAACCTCATGCAATAAGACCATGGAGAGCATGTAATTGTACAAAGTAAGGAGTGTAGATGATAACCCCACTGACTAAGTAACCCCATGCAATAAGAACATGGAGAGCATGTAATTGTACAAAGCAAGGAGTGTAGATGATAACCCCACTGACTAAGTAACCCCATGCAATAAGAACATGGAGAGCATGTAACTGTACAAAGCAAGGAGTGTAGATAATAACCCCACTGACTAAGTAACCCCATGCAATAAAACAACATGGAGAGCCGACCTCATTAAAGCAGTTGATACGGGCGCTGGAAGGGTTCCAATTCTTGTAGGCCTGATCAGAGGAAATGGAGGGAAGAGTCAATAGAAAGCACAAGTTGTCATACTCCTTACTATCAGAACAAAGATGCTTTAACTCAGTGAGGCAGCTGACGACCTCGTCCAATGTGGAGTCATGGTTCTGTATGAACAAAATGAAAAAATAATGATTGCTAGCCAACCACAGGGATGATGATGGAATGACAGCCAAGGAAGACATTAGCCAATCACAGATGTCAGAAACAGACTGTGTTTAATCGAAAATACAAAAACTGAAGAAACTAAACATCCAAACAAAGTAGCATCAGAACTAAAAGTGTTTTTTAAAAAACAGTGAGTCAATGAGTGACAACTTCATGGCACGTGTAGTTGTAACTATAATTATATGTATTCTCACATGTAATGGCCTGTCAAACACACTCACATGTAATGTGAGTGTCAGACAAACTCACATGCATTGGCCTGTCAAACACTCCCACATGTAATGGCCTGTCAGACACCCTCACATGTAATGGCCTGTCAGACACACTCACATGTAATGGCCTGTCAGACAAACTCACGTGTAATGGCCTGTCAGACACTCCCACGTGAAATGGCCTGTCAGACACTCTCACATGTAATGGCCTGTCAGACACACTCACATGTAATGGCCTGTCAGATACACTCACATGTAATGGCCTGTCAGGCACACTCACATGTAATGGCCTGTCAGGCACACTCACATGTAATGGCCTGTCAGACACACTCACATGTAATGGCCTGTCAGATACACTCACATGTAATGGCCTGTCAGACACACTCACATGTAATGGCCTGTCAGACACAACCACGTGTAATGGCCTGTCAGACACTCTCACATGTAATGGCCTGTCAGACACACTCACATGTAATGTCCTGTCAGACACTCTCACATGTAATGGCCTGTCAGACACTCTCACATGTAATGGCCTGTCAGACGCACTCACGTGTAATGGCCTGTCAGACGCACTCGCGTGTAATGGCCTGTCAGATACTCTCACATGTAATGGCCTGTCAGACACTCTCACATGTAATGGCCTGTCAGATACTCTCACATGTAATGGCCTGTCAGACACTCTCACATGTAATGGCCTGTCAGACACACTCACATTTAATGGCCTGTCAGACACACTCACATGTAATGGCCTGTCAGATACTCTCACATGTAATGGCCTGTCAGACACTCTCACATGTAATGACCTGTCAGATACTATCACATGTAATGGCCTGTCAGGACAACATACCTGTAACGGTCCAGGATCCAACTTTATGCAAAGGAGTTCCAGGAATTTATGCTTGTAAATGAGGTAAAGGCAGCGTTTTTGTCAAAGCCCTCCACCCCATGGAGCGGCAGAAGGAACTCAAGCACGTCATCCCAGTGACCATCAAGAATCAGCTGCCGGAGAAAAAGTCCATCTTTTGAGAAAACACCTACAAATATCACAAATTAATATGAGAGCAGAATCAAAGCACCTGAGAATCAGAGCGTTTCCATGATTTGAATAGATTTGGAGTTGCTTCCACTCCAAATCACAAGAACAGACGAATCCAAACCTATTCCAGACCATTTCGCTTCGATAAATTTATGTGAAGGTATTTGCCGTGGGAGTACTATTCAGTATCACAGAAATGCTGACTGCTGATGGATCGGATTTGATAATACTCAGCTAAGCTCTCCCCAGTAGAGGTAAAAAATATTTCAGCGTACTTCACACAGCTATGCGGGTATCGGCTACAAAAACATTCTACTGCTTCTCCATACTATTTCATCTGGACCTGTTACTTTCATATTAATATTTACATGCGAATGATGGGTTGCTCATATGAAGATGATGAAATAATTTCTTATTTTGATCTGGCGATTGGCTACTCATGAATTGAAAAGTGACCCTGATATGAAAAAAGTTAGAAAAACTCTAACAAGTTTTATTTTGAGGAATACATCGCTCATCTTGGAATGATCTAAATAGTGCAACTCCGAATTGATGAAATGGTAGGGCAATTCCTAACCCATTCAAAGCATGAAAACACAGAAGAATCGTGAATGAGACATCTCATTCCTGTTCAAAGAGATGGTCACCTAGACGATGAAAAATCAGTAACAATAAAAACAACCTCCTTAGTTATGCGAAAGATTTACACTAACATAGTCAAACATAGGACATAAAAGGTTAACTTGTTCTGATAATTTCTTGAAAACTAAATAAACTGAAGTATTGTTACAACTTTTCTTGCCCACAAATCAACTTACTAGTGGTACGTCTACTAGTATGCGCATGAAAGTTCAACATGAATTTCATAATTAGAAATTCCCTGTCATACAGCCCACGACCAAAATGATATTGGAAAAAAGAAAGGGTACTGATGGTTGAGAAATGCAATATTGGCAATCAAATGGCACTGCAGTGCAATAGGATAACTGCAATGGTAGCTGTAATGTACTGGGCATTATTATGTACAACAGACAACAACAATAAAAGGAAAATATTATATATATCTCTCCTCTGCAATAGGAGAAATGCAATATTAGAAGTAAAATGCACTGATATTATTAGAATAACCAATATTATTAATATAGTAATACAGTAATAATAGAAAACCAATGCACGATTTTGTTTACATTTCAAAACGTCATAGCAACCAATATCAAGAAGTTGTGATATTTATCTAGATTTTTAGAATATCTATTTAACAAAATTATTTAGAAAAAATAATAACAGTAACATACTGCCCAACATCGGTCACTATACACTTCGATCTTGTAAATTCGAATGATTATTCTTATAATTAAATCTTATAAAATCGAATAATTACTTTTATAATTAAATATTGTAATAATCTTATAAGAATCGTTAGAGAAATATCATTGTCATTTCCTTTACTTCCACTGCTTCGAACATCAGTTGGAATACCAAAGTAATCATTGTAAGTGTCCAAAATGTCAGTTACTTTGAAATCGGCAAAAAAACTATTACTTTTCAGTACTTCTACGTTAGTTATAGAAACCTTCAGCAATTGGACAATGCCATAGACTGGTGAAATGTGCACGTTTTTCTCGTAAAATGCACACGACTTAATAGTTCTACTCTCTATCGCGCGGCCTTGTCGGCGTTTCGTTGTCCGGTCTTAACTTTGATGAAAAAAAGCTTGTCAAAGTTTTAATGACGATTTTAGGCTAAATTAATCTGTCCATTTATGTATAATCCGATCAGATGGGTTAGTTTTAGGATATTGTCTACAAATTTCAAAGACTTGGCAATATATTTAAAAAGGTTTATACGTGTTTTGTATCGTTATTATACTTAATCGACTCCATTGAAAAATGGTTAAATTGTTGATGAGATTTCGGTACAAAGGTTTGCGACGGCTGTTCATAAATAATTTTCGTGAGTTGTGTGCACATACGCATTTATCATAAAGCTCTCAAACAATCGCTTCGCTCGTGGTTGGTCGTGGGATAAGTGGTATTGATACAGTGGCTGGGTTGCCTTCCGCACAATGTGCAGTGCTAGATGTTATGAGAGTGTTGCTAATGTGTATTTCGCAGTGCAAGGTGTAGTAGGAATGTTAGTAGTACACCATACATACATCCTAAGCACAATTTTTGTGAAAACTCATCACAAAATCAAATATTAAGTTGACTTTGACACAACCACAGCACGATGGCGAGATGTGAATGCTGTCAAAGTTGAGTACGAGTGGGCAAACAAATTGATCACAATTAGCTATATGGTTGAAATGCAAAAATCTATTTCGTTTTTAACATATTATGTTATAGAGAATACAACACAAAAACCTCAATTGCATCGATCAGAATTGTGATAATGCCAGACTGACTTCCTATTATGAAAGGATGTGAGAGTAGGAGTATCCTACATGAACTGGCTAAACACAGTATGTGAAAAATGGTACACAATGCAGTATAGAGGCTTGGAAAGTCAGGATTGTCAGCTGGTCCACAGTATCAACTTCATACTAATCAGCAGTTGCAGTACACAAGCAGTTTCATGTTATGAAGAATGTGCATTCAGAGCATGCGTGCGTGAAGTGGTGGTTGTCAGGTAATGCTTCATAAAAGTGAATGCCCAATATATAGCAATGGGCAATGTGAAACAAGAGCACAGTAGCAGTGGATGTCTACTGTGAATTAGAAAGTTGTAATGTATTGCAAAATTATTGCGTACTGCACTTCGTTGACGCAGTTCCGTTCTAATGCATCGTAACCCTGTACTCTGGTGTACAAGAGAGTTTGTGATAAATTTCCTTCTCACACTGTAATGTACGATAAACTGGGTTGACAAAACTACCTTTCAACCTCAAGAGAAGAATGCACCACATTTTCTTTTCTCATCCAAGGCTAGCTAATCGCTTGGTGCACATCAAGGATATTCCAGAAAAAGTATTTTTTCCACATGACAGGACAAGCAGATGCCCAAGTGTTCTATGTACCCTGTTTAATTTATAGATATAATTTAAATTATTTGTGACCATGTTCTATGAGCTTGGCATCTAACCAAGCTAATCTTACATTTAACTAAAAAGTTGTTTAAGTTACTGCAATATTGTACAACATCGTCTAAGTGACCGTCTCTTCGCGCAGGAATGAGAGATCTCGTGGAT
Source organism: Watersipora subatra (assembly GCF_963576615.1). NCBI lineage: Eukaryota > Metazoa > Bryozoa > Gymnolaemata > Cheilostomatida > Watersiporidae > Watersipora > Watersipora subatra. The sequence continues at coordinate 21,159,575 of NC_088718.1, read as the reverse complement.
CTCAGGTGTTGCATGAGAAGTAAGAAGAGTTGGCTAGCTATTTAAAAAATCTAGACAACAGATTTTAAGATTTATCTACTGAAAAAGTATGTGAACTAGCTTACAAATACAGCATGGCTAATGACTTGAGTATTCCACCAAGCTGGTCAAGAAACAAGAAAGCAGGTGAGCCGGTGTTTAAAATGTAGCAACATGTGTCTACTTGGATTAGATCTACGCTAAAAACATCCAAAGTAACTGTGACTAAGAACAAGACAAAGAAAAACTAAGAAAAAAGAGCAAACAGATTCTTCATCAGAGGAAGAAGAGTTAGCCCAATAATTATTGTGTTCTGATGAAGAAAGTCCAGATAAAGATGAAAGTAAAGATGTACCTCCTACTAGGGACAATATTAACATCAATAATCATGTTTTAGTTTGGTACGGAATTGGCTAAGGTTGACTTGCAACAAAATTCACATTACAGTTATTTGGTATCAAAAGACCGTATCAAATATAGATGATCGCTACTTTACAGTTTTGTTTCGACTTGAACTAATCATCTAGTCGTAATCTGATCATGTGACCCATACTTCGTGAATAATTTTTGCAACATATTTTGATTATCACAGGTGACCAACAGGCTCGTCATGTTTACCAGACAATGATATGTACTCCTTCGAGCTAAGGTTAAAAAATTAAATAAATTCTCACGGTAGGTTATAAGTTATCAGTGCTGAAAGTGACGGCATTACAATGACGATGAAATAGACATGTGAGGACAATAGACATGGTTTCATTGAATGCATGAAGTATATTTGTGAAAATATTTCGACGAATGAGGTTGCGTGAAAGTGTAAACAGAAGCCATCTGGTACAACTACGTCCCATTTGAGCCGTTTTGGAAAGAGATTCTAATTTATGGCGGTCTCGTAATGACCGCGATTAACTGTTCGTTTTTGAACTTTTAAGAGTTTGTAAATCCATTTCCACCTATTTTGCAACTACAACACAGCAGAGTAAGACATGGTGAATGTTTTGATAGCAAATAACTGTAATGTGAATTTTGTTGCAAGTCAATCTTTAATGTTTATTATGCAGGAAGAGTCATGAAATGTAATGAAAACTCAGTTACCATCAGTTTCATAAGAAAAGCTGGAAACTGCTTTGTTTATCCAGAGGAGGAAGACGTGTATGATGTTGACTTTGAATCTATAGTTATATTTTTTGGGCAGCCAGTAAACACTGGTGGGACTCTGAGGGTTAGAAATCGAACTACATTCAGAGTAGATTTATCTGCTTACACTGTAAGATAAACTATTCTCAATAACACTGCTGATAGAGACTGTAGGCGACACACTTTTTACTACATTATTTCACGATAATGCTCATACGACTTGCTCCCACATTTTATGTTATAAACTATGTATAATTAGTTCACCATGTTCTGTCTTAGTCATAAGTCAAATTTAGTTAGCCAATTGTCACACTCAATGTTTTAAAACAGTTAAAAGTTATCAAATATATATTATGTGCAATCAAATCACATATTTATTGCTATGGCTCACTTTGCCCCATTGGGTGGCTCACCTTGCCTCGGTAGTGGAGCAAAGTGAGCCAGGTGTAAAATGTTGCAAAAACAATAAAATCTCGCGATTGATCCAAAGTGAATCATTACAATTCAAATACAATAATAACAACATGTTAAATTTTTATAGACCAAGTTTAAGCTCAATTCAAGCAGTCACTTATATTTTATTTGAGAAACAAACCAAAATTGGCTTACTGTGCCCCGTCTTCCCCTACAAAACGATAGTGATGAGTGATTACGTTATCTCACGGTGCACAAGACCAAAAACTGTACTAGTTATTGTGTAATAAGCCAAAACGGTCAAATGGTGTAGATGTTGGAGTGTCTGTCTACTGAGCTAAATGTGGTGAGTTCAAATCCCATCTGGTGAAATCCTTTTTTCATAATCTACCTGTCTCTTCAGACAGCCAGACAAGGCTTTGATCATACCGCATTAAGATTATACGGCATACAATTATTATACAATATTATGTAATTATCATACAAGTATTATATAATATTGTGTAATTATCATACAATTATTGTACAATATTATTTATATATTATATAATATTATGTAATTATCATACAACTATTATATAATATTATTCAATTATCATACAATTATTATATAATAGTTACATTATTATACAATTATTACATAATATTACTCAATTATCATACGACTATTATAAAATAATGTAATTATCGTACAATTATAATATAATATTATGTAATTATCGTATAATTATTATATAATACTATGCGATTATCATACAATTATTATATAATATTATGTCATTATCATACAATTATTATATAATACTATGTAATTATCATACAATTATTATATAATTACCACACTGTAATAGCGCGAAGGTCAGAAAAGAATACTATTACTTGAATTTTAACTTAGTTTTCAGCAAACTTGTTGGTGGAAGGTCTGACGGAGAGACAAGCCTATGAATGGTTTTAGACATGGTTTATGACAACGAGGTATCCCTTTCAACCAGAACCATATTCAGGACATACCATTAATGATTCCCGACTCTCTCTCTCCAAACATATGAGGGCAATATCAACCTGTTTATTTGCTAGGTACTCCTCTATTATCTTGATGATTTCCTTGTCGCCGAGCTCAACCGTATGAGAGAGTGTCATGATGAGGGAAGATTAAACTCTCACGAATCGGAAAATTAAAAAATTAGCGCTGTTTCTACATCGAGGCAGCACCATCCTGTAGAGATAGAAGTAACAGTCTGTGTAATAATTTAGTGAGAAGACACTCAGACTTTAGAAAGTCAAGGTAGAAACACTGAAGAAAGATTGTCAGAGGTCAATAACACCTAGGAAAAAATGTTTTTAAATATTTCAGTGTCTTTGGCTGTCATTCATACTCTGTGTAAAACTGCTAGTAGCTTGACTTCACCAACTTACACGTGGTTTGTGCGTATATTTTTTATATGGCTGTTGAATGCAAGAAATATAAGAATTTCTCAAACTAAAACATGTAGACTATTACAATCAACAAGCAACAGACATATCTTTCAAAATAGGAGGTAGATGCTACCTATTCAGACTTGAGATTGGCAAAAATTGTAGCCGAGCCCTTTCAAGTCAGTACCTGAGCCTGTTTCATACTTTGTATCGAACAGATGTCACAGCAAACATAGTACCGTGTATCAAGCCCTTTGCAAAACCAAGCTGAGTTTCAGTAAAGCGATTAAAACTTGTACATGAAAATGTTTCACCCTCGTACATCGTACAGAACTAACGCAAAGGAGATACCAGATATAGAGAAAAACACTGATTCTGGAAAGTGAGAGAATGACCACTATATAGAGTGAATAGAAGATATGAGCTACGAGATCGTACAACAAAAGCGGATGACAAATTATATTTATGATGATGAGAGAGAGTACGAATAAAAATAGCTTACAGCGCCCAGCTTAACATGAATATATATATCAAAACATAAAACAATCAAAAAACTTGATAACATAAAACCTACAAAAAGAATGTTTGGATCCTTAATAATTATAAGCAACTTACATGAAATAATAAGCAAATATATAAATAATTATACTCAATACAGTTGACTATCGCAATGATACAGCAACCACAATATATTTCCTGAATGACCTTCTACTAACTTAATGTAAATTATGTAAATTTACATATACATATATACATGTACTTTACAGCTTGATCTTATGGCATATATACAGCTAGATAAACGACTATGAATATACGGATTCCGAATAATTATAAGCAACTTACATGAATTAATAAGCAAATATATATATATATAATTATATTCAATACAGTTGACTATCGCAATGATACAGCAACCACAATATATTTCCCGAATGACCTTCTAATAACTTTACATATACATATATACATGTACTTTACAGCTTGATGCTATGGCATATACAAGGCTAGATATTTAAAAGTGACTATGAATATACGGATTCCGAATGATTATAGGCAACTTACATGAAAGGACAAACAAGCCAGTATGCAATCCAGCTAAATACTGTTAAGATTAAATGATTCAACTCCAGCACCATGGTGACCATTGCACGAGTATATAACTATAGAAACCTACGAGAATACGATTATGAACCCCGGGGTGACTAGATCACAACTGATCGAGGGATAATTGACATTCCTCAAACTGGGACAAATTTGCCAAACGATGGAAAGCCATCCAATAACTGTCGCACAATAAGACTAGCTACTAACTAGCCGCGACGAGACACTGCATTAAGAGACCGCCACACAAAATGTACTCAGTGGAAAAACCAAAAACATGACACAGAGGCGTGTAACCAATGTTATTGAACTGAGATGAGGATCACTGCTGGGAAAAACTGATAAAGACCGAGGGCTACGCACAAAGCAACCAATAAATGGCAGATTATTAGGACGGATTCGGCATGAATTTTTAAGCTAGGGTCTGGCTTCACCTGACGGCTAATATGTGTCAGGGTTTAAAACGATATATGACCAATCAGCAAATATGAAAACCTAGAGCAATTGCTATGCTGCCGGAAATATCAAGTATGGGATTTGTCCAACCATCACAGCTGATGCGATGTGAATGTATGGGACATCAATTGAATTGGGAATTCTCTGGCCATTGTAATGAAGAGCTTAGGAATGAAAACATAAAATTACAACTAAATAATGGATATTATTTATCAACACCACTTAATATAAAAGAGAGTAACTGGCTACAACAAATACTAACAGGTATTCAACGAAGTCAGCAACTCTACAGAGTGTCAAGCACAAGGAGAGGGATATCAACAATATAACAGGAGGCAGCCAGAATTAGGACTGTTGAAACATTGTAGCAGTCAGCATACACCAGATCAGCAACAAATAACATCTGTCAATTTATTTTAGCTTCAATTATATTAAGTTTATATGTTTTTCTGCCCTGTACTTCAGTCTCTTACAGCTAGGAGCCTTAACTGTCAAAAAAGACTCTCTTTGGCATGTTCTCCATCTGGTGTTGACGCAATTTCTATGATTGATTTCTTCCAATTCTGAAGTTCATAATTTTCAATTGACATTTTCTAATTATCGAATCTTTTAATGTCCTTTGGCGTCTTGCTGCTTGTACGTATTATATGCTTATCCTGTGGTCTGGCTACATTCCCTATCGGTATCTTGTTTTCACAGTAGTTCCATACAACAACCTTCTCTAGTACTTGAACCAGTAATGATCAATTCAGTTCCCACAAGCTAAGCAAAAGTGTGTAAACTGAATAATATAGTCAAAATAGATTAAAATGACAAAGCACATTCAACACTGATGTCGTGTGTGGATTTGTGTTAGTTTTTAGTTATACATAACGTAAATTCTCCATATCCACCCATGGGTTTTTAAGCAAGAGTTGCATAAATCAGTTATGTAGGCTAAGTGTTTTTTATTTGAGCTTTGTAGAAACATGGTTACTCTACAGTCAATGTGATGGAAATAAAGACATAGTCGCAGATTACCTGCTTTTTCCTGTACTATGGTGGTACTTTTCGGTTGTAAACAACAATTGCAAACGAAATGCGCGCTTCAGCGACCAATCCATTGGTCATGACCCTAGCATTAAGCTATTCTAGGCGTAAGGTGCCGGTGCGTATATCGATATATCATTGATATTCGTACGTTATTGGCTAATAGCCTATAAGCTGCCACGATTACTTATGTTTACGGTGAAAATAACTACATGTATGGACGATTGTTTGCATGAGTGTAAGGATATTACGCTATGCGTTAAAGTCTATCAAAACAATTATTTATTGGAAGGGGTCAGGTATAATTGCAGTGGCTCAAAACCTGGTCAGTTTCTGGGTCGTTTTGTAGGGGCGGAGCTTAATCCGGAAATACAAAAGCTTTAAAGTTAGTCGAACCACTGCAAACGTTTAGTTGTTGATAAATCGAGTAGTTATCTATTCGTTTAACAAAATATCACGTAAGCATCTTTTCCAAGCAAATTTTTAATTACAAATATGAGTTCTTTTAGCAAAATAACATAGAGTATTTACATAGCTGTTTATCGTAGTTTTTTCTTGTTAAGAATAAATGGTAACACGCTCACAAAACGGAAAAAATCTTCTCAAAAATACACCATTAGTTATTCTGTATTCGTTTATATTTGAAAAATAGTTATATATTTTTTTAATATGAATACACTTTTGTAAAGCGGTATTACATAAAATATTGAAAAGTTACGATTATGTTCTGAACAAAGAAAATGCATATTAAAACGGTTGTCCACTTTGTTACCATTCTGAGAGCCTAAAATGATTCTATTTTAATTCACTGTAAATATTAGTATTAGCATCTCGTTAGGCATTGATTGTAAAAATGAAGGCAACAGAAGACATCAGTTTTTTATCTTTACTGTATTTGCTGCAAGCACACACTTTTTTAACAACTAACTTTATATTACTACCAAGTCTCAACTGTAGGACATTTTGAAGCAACGACAGTATGTAGCTACCTAAGGAACAACCATTTAATTGTGTATCTCAAATTTTATTTGAACTTGTTACTACAATGGTGCGCTGTCAGTAGCACCGCCAGGCCTAGGCTGTATCTCATCTGTTTGGTTCACAAAAAGTGTAGGAGAGGAGGCAAGGTAAAGCAAGTTTTTGTAGTCTTCTGCAATGCAGGGCAGTTATATTTTTGGACTAGACAGCCTGCCTGTGATCAGTAGTCCTCAGTAGTCAGAGTCGCTTTCTGCTTGCAATTTGTCTTAAAAAATTAATTGAAATGCACTGCATATTCATATTGCTTCAAGACCTCAGTGGGTCATCATGTATTCATAACTGACTTTTTGTATTCATCATTTCATCTTCTATATAGACCTACCTACAGGCCTCCCGTGCCTGTAGTCGGCAATCATGTCGGTAGGTTATCGAAGCCTCGATAGCTGAATGACATGATCGCTGACGACAGTCAACTTCTACGAGGAGCCTGAGGGCCTACCAAATATATATTTTTAATTGCAGTGCATTTAAGCATTATGCCGCTCCTTCTTGCCTCATTGTTAGACGAGTCTGAGCAAGCTATCAAAGCCCATGAAATCGAATATGGCAACAAGTTTTACACAAACCATGAGGACGGCATATTCAACAAGCATGAAAGACTTTTTGAAGGTAATCTCATATCCTTAAAGCACTTTTTCTTCACTGCCTAATTTGTGATCTTGCGTTAAAAATGAACATTTTATACCTCGGATATTTTAGTGTAATATTGATGTTGAAGTGTAACCTTGATTGTAAAATGTAGGCCTATGCTTGGTTGTTGTGCAATAGAAGTACATGTCAATAGTAGCTTATATGTTTTTATGCTGCAGTTTGATGGAGCCCTTTTTGGTTTATTTTTGTACCATGTGATCTATGACGTCACAGGCCCTACTTGAAGCAGAGTTGACACAATTTTCATCAGTTCACTAGCAACTCACACTGGATACACACCATCTAAGTCTCAGCAATAAAGGATTACTCTCTATAGACACTCAACTTTTAAGCTTAATTTGACGAAGTGGATATTCGGGTATATACAGACATGCAGTGGATTACGATCAAGCTTATAGTGCAGCCTTGATTAGAAGATATACATGGACTTCAGTGTACAAGCATTGGCATGCAATTGAGATGACATTAAAAATCATTGTATATATTAATAACTACAATCAAGCAAGCAATAAATGTATCAAGCATCATATACATGCAGCAGTTAGTTCCCAATTGAGTGTTAGCAATCAAGTAAGGCTAAAAACCTACGACGTCTTCAGCTAATGAATCTAAAAAATCTGTACCATGTTTCTTAATTTTAAAATTTTATCTGCTCTAATTTAGCAAGGTGAAGATATTTGGAGAGGTAAGAACGTCATCCATGACAGTCAAAGCTATTGATGTATGTATGGCGAAGAAAAAGAGTATGGCTGCATGTACGGCCCTGAAAGACAGCAAACCCAGAAGGAAAAGTACAAAGAACAGCGGAGGGTAAGTTACCGGTACACCAAGAATATTTTACTCAGCCTATTATAAGGGATATTTTTGGACAGCAAAACTCGGTCATTGTATGTCCAATATATTTAGACAGGGCTATCCTTCCATGTCTTTGCAAATGCACAGATAGTATAGTATGGATTTTACATAGAGATGATGAATAATATTTATTACTTTTATGGATTTTAAATTGTTTTATTTCTGAAATAGCTATCTTGTAACAAAAGCATGCGTGCACATTTATATTCTTGTAAGCCAAAATCAGAGAATGCAGTAAATCTAAGTCTACACTACTGTGAGGGTTGCGACATGTCTAAGCTGTATTCGATACTTTGCTTTCGGTCTCACAGTACATCAAAGTTCAAAAACATTTTCTCTTCTTTTATTCATCTACACTCTCATAGAAATTTGGTAGAATTGCAAAGAAACACAGACTTGATTGGAATGCTCAGATACCATATCCTTGACCCAATAGCCAGTGAAGTTTACGGCAATCTGTCTCATTTTTCTTGAGAATTTCTCATCGTGAGGCCTCACACATGCGCCAGATAGTATTATATCGCAGTTCACACCTTTGGTTAAACTTGGACGTAATATTTTATTTTACATTGAATATTTCACACCTAAAATTTGCAAAAACAATCATTAAAAGCAAGATAGAATGAAAGCTTATTTTGTAGCTCTGGCAACAAGGCCTTTGTTTGGACTCTTTTGCCAATTTAAATTTAGTTAGATTGTGCCCACAAATATAAATATGCTATACATGTGCATAAATTCATATATGTTGTCACATGGTGTCGATATACATAATTTACGTATTGTTTATATTTTTAGTCACAGAATCCAACAAAGAGACCGCATCCTCAAGACAATACATCTGATAGTAACACGGAGGTACTCACTCACATAACCAGCAATAAAATTTTAGGCAAATCGTGCAATATTAATTATGGTTAAATGTGGAATTTCATTGGTAGGCGAATCTTCAAGCCATTTATAGCCCTAGATTAGTAGCTAGAAAAACGTGAAGTTATAGTAGGATAATGCAGAAGAACCCCTTGTGTAGGCAGGATTAGGTTTCAGAAACAAATTATTTGCTGCCAACTGCGATATTTGTTAAGTTGCCTGTTCACACCCAGCCAAACGTTCAATGCCTCGAGCATTCTGATTTATAGCTCAAGATAAGGAGGAAACGCAGTGCTTGCTCAGGATGGGTAGGAGTAAGAGCAGAGGCTATGTGAGCTTCCATAGATGTGGGGAGCATCTACGAAACGCCACAAACGACAGCATTATAGATGTAACTCAGACACCTGATGTTACTTTCATACCTAACAGTCCGGTGAGTGGTAATATTTAGTAACTCAGTTTTAAAATTAGAACCCTGTTGCATGATGCTTTTGTGTCACTTTAGTGTAAGTGCTCAGTGTCTGAATTGGAGAAAGTTGTGCAGCGATGCTCCCAAGTCATTTATAATTCCAGATTTGTAAAGCATATCAAATCGCTGGCATGCGTTTTGCTCCAAATCAAATCACTTAGAAGGGTGACTGCTCAGCTTTCAAATAAAATGAAATTAAAACCATCATCCACTATGTAATTGATGGTTTTAATTTGATTTAATTTACAAACTGGGTAATCCATTTTCATGGTGCTTTAATGCCAATCTCATGATTGGTGATTTGATGTAATGTGCAAATCTCTAATCAGGATTTGGGAGCATCTCTGGAGTTGTTATCAACTCTTTGAGAGATTGATAACAAGGTGCCACAACACCATCCGATTCATAGACTGAGTACTTGGACTAATTTCGCTGTTGTCTTGTACAAGTCAACTCTATGGGCTAAGTCAGTTGAGCAATGTAGGATTGGAGAAGATATATGAAGTCAGGAAATAATTGTGAAATAAAACTACTGTAAAAACAGTAATAAAGTCAGGAACTAGCAAAAGCAGATTTGTCCGGTTCTTTGAGATCGCCAAATTACCTTCCAGCTAATCACAATGTCCAATGTAACTTTCCAATCTACTTCATTAAATTAACAAATAGTATTCTTGTCAAAGTCAAAAATTGTCGCAAATAATGCCACTTGAATACTGCATTCACAGTACATTACAAGTTCAAGGAGATGTAAATACACATGCTATGATTGTTTTTGTTTTAGATCAAGGATCTCCAAGAGGAGTTTGCAGGGAGTAAGAAATGGCAGAGCAAAAATGCTTCCTGAGGCTTTCTAATACAAGCAATATCTAGATAGGCATAGAGCAAGGTTGTTCCCCATAGCTGTTGGTGAACTGGCAATGAAGGGAAGTCACGCCAGATGGCATCTGGCGTGCCCTCTACCTCATTGCCAATTCATCTGCAGCTATAGAGAACAAACTTGTTCTAGATAGGAATACTTTTATATGCAAAATCTCGAACTGTTTCAGCTTGTACTGTGCTCAATTTTGAGTGAATATATTGATCAAATTAAAACATACCTACATACATAAAACATTCAGGATTTTCAACACTGATTTTTTTTTACATAAACCATACTTATATTCACTTATTTTCACATATCTACATGTAGTATATGTAGCCCTTTTCTACTCTGTTATTCTGTTCTCATTTGTGCTTGTTAAAGGCCTTTTATGGCTTTGGTGCTGATGTGGTAGTAATTAAGTTATGTGCAACATTTTCTTTTTATATCAAATAAAGTAAAATTATTAAACTTTACGATTTATCATGATAGATTCGTCCGATAACTAAAACAACCTACTTCCCATCATTGTTCCAGTGGTCCATCACCAGACATTTTGTCATTGCGCATCGACTTTTCAAACAATGTATGTTGTACAACATCAGCAATGCCAATAGACATACATCATGCTGAAGGTTTTGTGTGTGCTGCCCTCTGATTTTCCAGAATTGGCTACATTGTGCTTGTGGAGGTAACGGGAAAGCTGCTAACAATGATGCACAACAATTGCCACATGCATTATTTATATTGGAGCAAGAAAATACATCATCATGCCAACAAAAAGAAAATATTTTTTGCTCAACAAATCAAGAAAATTTTTTTGGTCACACAATGCTGTACATAAATAATAAATATATAAGCAAATTGACAAATGAATACCTACAGAGTGCGGTCATGTTCAAAATCTAAACAAAGTTAGTTGTTGGAGAAGTCGGTGTTTGTAGTAAAGATAAGATAGACTAATGTCTTCTGTTGCCTTTTCACAATCTTTGTCTTACGATACGCTAACATAAATAGTTACACTAAAATGAAATAGAATCTTCTTTAGCTCTCAGAATGGTAGCAAAGTAGACAATTGTTTCAATGTGCATTTTATTTGGTTAGAACATAATCACAAATATTCAATAACTTATATAATACCACGTTACATACATGTAAGTGCAATCATATTACAACGTATGTAAGACATTTTTCGTACACACTGTATAAACGAATACAGAATAATTAATGATGTATTTTTGAGAAGATTTTTTTCCGTTTCGTGAGCATGTTACTATTTCGTCTTAACACGACAAAACTACGATAAACAACTATGTGAATACGTTATGCTAGTTTGATGAAAGATCTCATATTTTTAATTAAAGATTTGTCTAAAACGATGTTTATGCTTTATTTTGTTACAAAAAAATAATAAGATTACAGACTCAATTTCTAACCGACTAAACATTGGCACTTGCTTAAAACCTCGTCGCTTAGTGCCGACAAAACATTTGCATTTCCGGATTAAGCTCCACCTCTACAAAACGACCCAGAAACTGACCAGGTTTTGAGCCACTGCAATTATACTTGACCATTGGAAGGCATGATAAATGCATAGACCGAGATAGTGACAGGGCTAACAGCAGATGTTGATAGATAAGCATTACATGCCAACAGTCGCGTATTGAAGAAAACTCGCAAGAGTAGGGTGGGGACAACCCCTAGCTCTAGATCTCTGCGCTTTAACCAACGCTACAACCTGCTGAATCCAACAGGAGGGAGCTGAAACCAACTCATTTATGCTCTGCTGAACCCAACAGAGTGCGCTGAACCTAACGCTGCTGACTGTACAACCTGCTGAAACCAACAGGAGGGAGCTGAACCCAACTCGCTTCCGTTCTGCTGAAACCAACAGAGTGCGCTGAAACCAACGCCGTAACCTGTTGAAACCAACAGGAGAGAACACAACTCTTGTAAGGATAATTATTTAATTATCCTATTTATTTGTAGTCATTTTTTGTGAGCTTGCTGTTAGTGCCGATTATAAACGATATTTCTCTAACAATAACGACTTTATTATAGTAATACTAATCATGCATCCAATTCAAAAGTCACACCCAAGCTGAACTGCCTAAAAATTAGTGGCAGTATTTATATTACATAAGCGATTGGCCTAGAGATTGACGGTTATCGTTCAAACCGACCAATCATATCGTCTTGCTGACTGCCGAGTTTCTAAGAATTTTCACATACAGAACAATAAAAAATTATCCCTAGACAATGAGCCATTATAGCATAACAATCTAAACACTAACAAAAAGCCCAGGAAATTCTACATATACTGGGTAGCGAACAGTAAGTGTAAAAAAACATTAAGACATATTTCGATAACGAAAAGGGCTAATTACAAAATCTTATCTCGAGAAAACGTAGAACAAAAACGGAAACAATATTGTTTAAGTAATCTTAAACCACTAACAATTAATTATAACAGAAACTTAGAATATTTTGACATGTAACCATGAACATAAAAAATGTCTTCCAATGAGTGAACGGTAAGAAATAAATTATAGAAGATTGTTCACTGCGTAAAAGCCTTAATAAATGGCGTCTGTTATCTTTTCTAGGTCATTCACTATCCCAGAAGTCTCTTCTCTATATATATATTGGCTACGTCACCTTTTCCCTTTGATCAGTTCACCATGTTTTTCTGCGCCGGGTGTCCAGAGCGCCTTGATGAGCCTGACGTACATGGGACCGATAGCATCCAAATAAGACAACTTTTCGGAGTTATTCCTCCACGGTCTTTTTCATGGCCACCACTCCTTTCATAGAGTTTGTTCTTTAGAATATCTCGCTTTATTTTTACGTTTACAACACTATCCTCCCCTAAAACTTCATTCTGTCCCAGAATGGCATTACTTCTATGGCAGACATCTAAGCGGTAGTCCGGTAGGTGCTGACATAAATTAGTAGGCTGGGTTGGCGGAATAGTGTGATCCCCCAGCTTGGATATCTCTGTGTGATCCTGGAGCAGAGGGACGGGTTGCTCCATCACCTCTGAATCAGGAGGGCGATCCGTTGGCTTAGGCAGTTTTTTTCTGCATATTCTGGTGGTGCTTAGTCTAATATCACTTTCATATTGAATAGGGTTTCCCCCCTTGCACTCCATTTTAAATTTCTGGTTTGTCAGATACTTGCTGATGGTGCAGAGATTAGCATCTCTTGGTTTAAGTTTAGTACTGCATCCTTTCTCCGTGAAGAATGATTTCAATGAAGCTTTGGTTCCGACAGAAAAGGTGGTGGGTTCATCTTTCATATCATCTTGGATTCTCCACTTTTGTAGATAGAGCCTTGTACCTCCTTTATACAAATTGTGCGGCTTTAACTCCTCTACTGGCTTTTCAACCTCAGCTTTCTGTATCGGCCCCAGCCGATATGCTAGCTGATTAATAAGCGGTCTATCTTTCATAACCGAGACTTAATGTTTTACTACTTGGTGGCCACCAACATCACCTTTGCTGGAGCTGAACATTTTCTGATGCTTTATCAGCGGTGTGTTGACTTGCTTTGGTTCCATTTCTGGCAGAGATTGCGTCCAACTGGGTAAATGTTCATTGAAGTGTTTGGAGCATTTAGTTCTATTGCAGTCCTTCTGAAACTGTTCTTGTCTTTCCACAGGCATACAGACGGCTACCTTTCTTCCAGAAGGTAGATGAATAAGTTTATTGCTTGTGTTCATCACACGAATATTGACCTCTTGCTCTGTAGGTTCACACAGCGATGTGACAACCTTCAAGCCCAAAACCTTGTGTAAAGTTTTAATGCAAGCTGGCCCTGGCGTCCACTTTCGACTAAGCCTCGCCAACAATAAGCATTCAGTATTTGGCGAAACAACTATGTTCCTTTTGACCTGCACATTCACCGAAAGGGGTTCTCCGTCCTCGGCGCAGCAGGCAACTTCAGTGCCCTTACAACGTAGCTGCGAATGACGGAAATCCATCTGACATTCTTGATCCTCCAAGAAGTCTAACCCTAGCAGAATGTGATTGTCCACATCAGATACTACAAACTGATGTTGCAGTTGTATCGGTCCCAGTCGAAATTTTAAATTCGTCATGCCTTCAAGCAAAATCTGCTGCCCATTTGCCAATATCCCGCTACCTCGCACAGGTAACAACTTCGAGTAACATGAGCTAAGCAATGTCTCCAGCAATTTCTTCGGAAGTACGGACTTTGTACAACCACTGTCAAGTAACATGACAAATCTTTGTTGGTGAATCCGTACAGGAATGTAGTATGCACTGGTGAGCCAACATGCCTGTATCCTAAGTTTGCCCACATCACAAAGTTCAGGCAGTACGAGCATTAGTTTGCCTGAACTTGGTCGTTTCCCGATGGCTTTGGCTTATCACAGTAACGAGCAACGTGGCCTCTGCCATTGCAGTTGTAGCATCGAACTTCTCTCTGAGGCTGTTGGCTTCTCATTGTCGTCGATGTTAGCTGTGTCATCATTGCTTGCTGTGATGCCGCCATTTGCTTTTGCGTGTCCAACATCTGCTGCATAAACTTACTCTGCATTTCTGCAAAATGTTTGAGCAAAGCTGTTTGACTCATTTGCATTTGCTCTGTCAGTTCTTATTTTAATTGTTGGACATCTTCTAGCTCTACTCGGTGGACATTTGTATCATATTCTACCATATCCTGATACTTCTGATTAGTTTCTACAGCATCAGTCATGGTGCTGGGAGGAGATAAGCGTAGTGTCCAGGCCAGCTGTGAATTAGGCCGAATTGCTGCAATCAACTCACGCTTGGCTTGCTGGTCATGCTGATAGCTATCTAGCTCGAGGAAAGCCTTTTGAACTAACTTCTGTACCTTTTCAGCATAATGATATATGTTGTCCTTTGGCTTTAATTTCATAGATTTTAATATGGCGCTAGCTGTGTCTGTCCTGAGCCCATATTGTGCCTTAAGTTTATGGCAAACTTCTTCATAGGTATTGCCACCAACACCTCTGGTAGCTGGGCCTTTCAATGCCAATGTTAACCGTAGCCTACATTCTTCTTCACTCCACTGATTATGTTTTGCCACTGCTTCAAAACAATGCAAAAACTCTTCCACATCACTTGTGCCATCAAATGAAGGAGCAGGAATAGGCAGCATGGCTACTTTTGCAGGTATGTGCCCTCTTTCCATCATATTAGTGCATAAATCATATGGGCCGTCCTTACTTCTACTCTTGCGCACCATGTTTGAATTTAAAAGGGTTTGAGAGAATTGCTTCACTATTATCCCACCGCTGCCACCAGTGAAGAAAACTCGCAAGAGTAGGGTGGGGACAACCCCTAGCTCTAGATCTCTGCGCTTTAACCAACGCTACAACCTGCTGAATCCAACAGGAGGGAGCTGAAACCAACTCATTTATGCTCTGCTGAACCCAACAGAGTGCGCTGAACCTAACGCTGCTGACTGTACAACCTGCTGAAACCAACAGGAGGGAGCTGAACCCAACTCGCTTCCGTTCTGCTGAAACCAACAGAGTGCGCTGAAACCAACGCCGTAACCTGTTGAAACCAACAGGAGAGAACACAACTCTTGTAAGGATAATTATTTAATTATCCTATTTATTTGTAGTCATTTTGTGTGAGCTTGCTGTTAGTGCCGATTATAAACGATATTTCTCCAACAATAACGACTTTATTATAGTAATACTAATCATGCATCCAATTCAAGAGTCACACCCAAGCTGAACTGCCTAAAAATTAGTGGCAGTATTTATATTACATAAGCGATTGGCCTAGAGATTGACGGTTATCGTTCAAACCGACCAATCATATCGTCTTGCTGACTGCCGAGTTTCTAAGAATTTTCACATACAGAACAATAAAAAATTATCCCTAGACAATGAGCCATTATAGCATAACAATAAAAACACTAACAAAAAGCCCAGGAAATTCTACATATACTGGGTAGCGAACAGTAAGTGTAAAAAAACATTAAGACATATTTCGATAACGAAAAGGGCTAATTACAAAATCTTATCTCGAGAAAACGTAGAACAAAAACGGAAACAATATTGTTTAAGTAATCTTAAACCACTAACAATTAATTATAACAGAAACTTAGAATATTTTGACATGTAACCATGAACATAAAAAATGTCTTCCAATGAGTGAACGGTAAGAAATAAATTATAGAAGATTGTTCACTGCGTAAAAGCCTTAATAAATGGCGTCTGTTATCTTTTCTAGGTCAACCACTATCCCAGAAGTCTCTTCTCTATATATATATATATTGGCTACGTCACCTTTTCCCTTTGATCAGTTCACCATGTTTTTCTGCGCCGGGTGTCCAGGGCGCCTTGATGAGCCTGACGTCCATGGGACCGATAGCATCCAAATAAGACAACTCTTCGGAGTTATTCCTCCACGGTCTTTTTCATGGCCACCACTCCTTTCATAGAGTTTGTTCTTTAGAATATCTCGCTTTATTTTTACGTTTACAACAGTATTGACACCAGTAGACAGGATGAATGGTTTTGCTCTATGTAAGCCCATGAGGTTTAGACCTGCCATGAAATTGCCTCTATACTTTTACGTGTGCTTTTAGAAGAACAACGTGATGCAAAATTATTTTGCACCCAATCATACATCACTGTTGAATCTGCCAGTTTATTTTAGTTTCAATTATGTTCAGTTTATGTTTTTCTCAGCCCTGTGGCCTGCACTTCATACAGCTAGGAGCCTTGACTGTCAAAATAAAGAGTCGGTGGACCTGTTGATCTTGTAGATGTCTCCATTGGAGTGTGCGATGATGTTGATGATGAGTGATGAGGTACTCAGGTTGTTTGATTAGTGCAGGTGTTAGAGTGTTTGACTACTAAACTGAGTGTCACAAGTGTGAATCCAGTATGAAGCAATATTTTATCCCAACTTCTAACTGTGACTTCAGATAGATGGACATACACACTTTCATTATAACAAAAGCTAGTGGTACCTCGGCAGTCTAGTTTGGTTTGAGAGCATGACAGGAGTGTCAAATAAAAGGGCAGATAATAAGCATATGCACAATAGTTCTAACACATGGAAGGCAATTGGGTTACGCAGTAATTGGTGGGTTGGTCTTGCGGGCTGACAATCACGAGTTCAAATCATTTATGCTGCATTATTTTTTATAGGTCTTATAACCAATATAAATATGTTGACCCCAACATTTGGTGGGATATCAATATCTATTAAGCCCGGTTCCAATATATGCCGCAAAGCACCGGCAACAGCACCGGCAACAGCACTGCAGGCTATCAGAGATGAATTGTGAACCTACACGCCGGGTACCGCCGGTAGTTGCCGGCAGTCAACGCAAGAGTTTAGAGCTATTCAAATTTTGCGAGAGCCGCAGGCAAAACCTTCTCAAAGTGCACTGTACAGGTAAAGGTCAGCATTATCGAAACAGCATAGCGAGCGAACATTCTTTATTCGGTTATTAGCGATGCAGCTTTATGTGAACAGAAGCCACCGGAGCCTAGCGTCGCAAACGATTTGCTGCACATTATTACCGCCGGAGTCTCGCAGCCGATATGGGAAGCAGGCTTTAGGAGCACATGCTTTCTGCAGGCTCGTAATGTAAACATTATTTTAAAGCTAGTTGATTTTCTAAGTTTTGGCAAAGATAAGCAGGTAACAATAGCAAAGCAAATACTTATTAACCAGAGCATATAATAGAGGTGAGTGCTTACAATACGGGCTGTTCTTGCTACTCAACAAGGGTTTCTATATACATGAAGCATCATCAAATTTATCAACAACAATGTGACTGATGGGTATTACTTGTAATATTTACTATAATAAGAACCATGTCTGTCTGTATAAAAGCGCAGGGTTACATTTGAAAAAAGATTATATCACGCAGGATATGAACTCGCAGCGTTCTGCATCAATACCATGTGTGCTTCTTGTTCACCTTCCAGTAGTTTAGAATTATTGAGTATAGATGGTAGAGTAATTGTTTGTATTTTATTGGCACACATGATGATCTCTCATAGCTTACTAGACTGCCAGAGCCCTAGTTATTAATAAGGTAACAAGTTAGTCGGTGTGATCTCCTCCTGAATCCAAGTGACTAACTCTGGAGCTCATTGGTAAGATCTGTTGACTAGGTTTCCAGAATTATTCAATACATTGAAATTGGTAGCTATTCAAATTGATATTGAAATTCAATCATTTTGGTAAACATCTAATATTTAAAGAAACATATGGCAGTTTATGAATTTCTGCATGTGAACCGCAGCTGAACATGACAAGGTCGAATGTATGAACACATGCCAGACACAGTAGGAGAATAGTTGGGTCACCACATTTTTCTTGTAGCAGTGAATGAAAACCAGCTGTTAGTAACTAAAACAGTAGAAATAATTTTATGTCACTTTGGGTTTTCCTATCAATTAATAGTATTCAAGCACTGACTCATTGCAACAGGCTCTAGCCGTGCCCTTTTTGAGGCTAGCAAAACATTAATAACTAAATAAGTAACGTTTTTGTTTTTATAACGATACAGCATCCTGATGGAGTCATCTACTCCTTTTATAAAGAAATTTCAAGGTGAGTGTATGAAATCATAAAGTGCACCTAGTTACCATTTTATTTTTAGTTATAATATTTATATCATCTCCAGTAACTGTTACCGTTTGTGTCCATTCATTAATTCTGGTACTCTCTGGAGCCAGAGGTTTTAGCTAATAGCTAAATACTATACCGTCTTATGGTATATTTTATTTTGTTATATTTCTTGTGCATGCTGTATTATTGTTTTATCAGATAAATTATGTATAAAGTTTTCACCATATTCTTGAATATTAATGTAAGTCATTTTACTTATTTATTTCATTCATTTTATTTATATTAAAGTCTCAGCTCAGAGTATGTTGAATAGTTAAATCCTGATAAATTGTAGTTACATGGTAATCTATAAATATGCTGAATTTCTGACGCCAGAGCAAAGAGGGGCAGTGGGAATACTCCTCATGCATTACTCTCACATGGTATGGAAAAACTCAGTCTAAGTGTAGGGCCATGCAAGCTGCTCACAGATTTAAATACTTGCCTTCCTTTATAAAGCCGCTGACAGTTACCCTATCAGCTGCTACACCTAGTCTGATGTCAAGGTCAAAGATTAAACATAATATTTTTTTATGTAATTCAAAATTCTTTACAGCAGTCAGCATGCAAAGATCCTGGTCAGCTGTGTGATGTCGGCAGCAGTTCAGCTCTAACCTGAGTCATTGTTAATAACTTATGCTGACCCAGTGACTCTTTTTTAGTTGATTAGCAACCCATTCGTATGTTTGAATAGCAAAATTGTTCAGCCTGTTCAGCTATTGATAGCCTGTTTTCTTTACCCGAGCTATTGAGGGTCTAAATATCTAGTAGTCAGGTGCTGATGATGTATAGAGCAAATCTTGGCTAACATTTGAACAAGCAAGTACCATGTCAAAGTTATACTGCAACATATAGACAAGAGAGTGAGAGATGTAGTAAGAACTTCAACAACACAGTTTAATGGTAGACTTATAGTTGAGGTAAATAATATATTACTTACTCT
Source organism: Watersipora subatra (assembly GCF_963576615.1). Taxonomy (NCBI): domain Eukaryota; kingdom Metazoa; phylum Bryozoa; class Gymnolaemata; order Cheilostomatida; family Watersiporidae; genus Watersipora; species Watersipora subatra. Next base: position 21,139,686 of record NC_088718.1, on the reverse strand, counting down.
TTATTCATAGGAGTATATGAAAAAAACTGAGCTAGTAATAATATTAGTCACTTTTCTTACATGCATAGAGTTCACTTTTATTATGTTCTACAATCCTTTATATACAGTAGTTCTGTTAAATAAGGAACATTCCAGAAGGAAAGTCATGTGATCAATAAATATTATCATTATATAACTCTGTTGGCTCTTTTATACTACAGTTGAATTGTGAAACCACGCCATGAATATTTACAGTGCGTTTAAATCCTATATTTACATACCAAGATACATACCAAGATAATCTATAGAAACACTAAAATTAATACTACTTGTTTATGTGTATAATACAAAAACAACATATTGTTTTAAGACAGTTTCCGGTATTGGCAATAATATGTTATTACATAATTGTTGCAGATGTGCAGATCATGTACAATGATATATGATCATTAAAGATGTGTGTATCATGGGTATAAATGTATTTTTATAATATATTTTGGATGTTGGAGTCGTTAACATTGAATATTTCACAAAGAATATTTCCATATTTACTATTTACCATTTTTAATATCACCACACGCTCTCAGTATGGAGTGCCTTGGAACGGGAGGTTTCTCCAATGAACTAGTAATGAGAGTGCCATCAGTGCTGTTTGATGACACCGATGATTCATCTTTCACTTTTTCTAAAAAAAATGATTGGATTTATTTGTGCTTTCAAGCTACATTACTTATGTTTTCTGGTGAAAGTGAAAGCAGAGGAAAGTCTGGAGGTAAATAATGAAAGTGTTCATAAAAGTAAAAACTAATAAACATGCAAAACTTCAGATTATTTTTTTTGCTGATGGTTACATCATTTCCATCTTTTCCATACACACCTCGGCCTTTCATCTCCTCACTACCATGTGTATTCTCAGCATATTGCATATCTATTGCAAGGTCATCACAGCTTTTTACTTGAGCCTGCGTGGTTTCAGATTCAGAAACTTTCTGGGTATTACGTGCTTTGTCCCTCATTGCATAAGCATCGGCACTTGCTGTGCATGAGCTGTTAGACTCTGCCTGATTAGTGTCGCTAGCTTTCACAACAGAGTCAGTATTATCCCTAGAAGTGAGAACGTTTGATGGTGAGCTCCCCTCTGCATAATTTGATGAGGTTAACTGAGGAATAGCTACATCCCTAGCTAGGCTAGAAAAATCTTCAGAGGCTATAGTATCAGAATTGTCTAGAGTAACCCCTCCATTTATATCATCCTGATCATGACATCCTTGGACACTCCTGGCTGTTTGGATGTCAACATCCCCCTCCTCTAACTGGTAAATAGCAAACGGATCTGAGAAAGACCGAGTAATGTCTAACTCATCAGAATCAACAGATGACAGCGCATGTGGTGTAGACTCGACTGCTTCAATCTGTATTTTTCCTCGATTTTCAACAGTGTGAGGAGGTGATTCACTGAGATTAACCGCCACCTGAAACGAATTGGCAATACACACTGTCAGCAACAGTCAAATTTCATGTTTGAGATATTTCTTGGCGATCTTATTCCTCTTGCTATGACTACACACAGTGAGCACTGAAGAGAGTACTGGTCAATGAGTGTCAGGTTCATAACTTCCGACTTTTTAGGAAAAAAAACAAACTGCTATCACTTCTAGGGCGCTTTCAGATTCCCTACACGTTGTGGGTATGTGTACATGTATATGGCACATGGGTGGCATTTTATTCCAATTGAATACTCCTTACGACTGCAGAAAAAATATGGTAGTTTTTTCACTTGATTAAGGTACAAAATGTTACGTTACAACCAAGTTGCGTAGCCTCATCAGCATGTGGAATGCATTTATCTCTACGGCCAATTATTGAAAAATATAGCTCAAGATATTCATCAATAGTTTAATGTTTATAGGCTATGCTAACTGCTCTGGTGTAACATCAGGGCAAGCCAGGACTTTCTTTTCAAACAAAGCCTCCACATCAAGCATCTTAATAGGTAAATTTCAGTAGTTTGAACATTCTATTTTGTGCTGCATTTAGTTCGATTTAGATGAATTTTTGTTAGCTGTGAAACAAAAAGCTCTCACAACTATGATATGTAGCATTTGTTAGACTCAATGGAGGCTTCACATTAAAGGTTCATGTCAAGTTTTTAAAGATTTTATTACAATGTGAGGATACTGTTCTATCTTGAGATTTCATTTACTGTCTCAAGTGATCTGACTGTCAGGATGTTTAAAGATATTTAAAGGCGAAAAAACTTGATCGCAGTTCAAATGCTCAGAAAGAAAAAACGCACCCAGATTTCCTCAAAATGGCATTAATAGTCGTGCATATTTTTTATATGTGATATGTATACGTTCACACCAGCATTGGGTAATCATACGTTCACACCAGCATTGGGTACTCATATGTTTACACAGCATTTAGAGGAAAACAATGGGACAAATTCTAACCAAAATATCTTTAAATCATTTGAAATATCTATAGCAGTGTACGTATCTGGGACTATACTTGAAGTTTTATTTAAACAATCCTGAGCAAATACAAAATAAAACATATGTCACTATATATAGAGATGTGTAACACTGCAGATTGAATGAACAGCCAATGTCACAACGAGAGGGACAAACATGAAGTGCGACTATTGACGTCATTTTTGAAAAAGTGATTTTCTTCTGAGCATTTTAAATGCGATCAAATTTATCAAGTTATGTTAATTTTAATCTTGAAACATCCTGGCAGTCAGATCACCTAAAACGGTACAGAGAATCTCAAATGATAAAAGATATCTAGACTTTCTAATAAAATATTTTGAAATATGATGCTAGTAAGCGATCAATGAAAGTAATCTAGACTTGCACACTACGCTTACTGCTTCTAGCGAGCTGCTCTTCCTTGTGTTAGTCTAGCAAAACATTATCGAATTAATTGTTACATGATATACCTTACCCGCCTTAGCTTATTATGGCATAGACTTATTATGGCAATAACTTACTTAACAAGTTGTATACCATTACTGTTAACAAACTGTAGATTTCACCTTAGTTGGTGGTCTTTAATACTTCTGAAAAACTCAGATTTTGCCCCCAAGTGAACAATAGTCTAGAGACACCTCATTTAATACTCTAACATAGAATTCAATTCTTTTTTAAAAATTACAGATAAATAATTTATAGATAGGCTAACTTTCAATATTATTTGCGTTCAACAAAGTTTACATAAGTTGGTAAAGCACAATGTTCAAATACTATTTGACTAAGAAAAATGTAACTAGCAGTTGTGACAGAGCTAAAACATAAGTTAATCATGTAAAATGTATCAAATAGTTTGTAGCTCTGAAAGTTTCAAGTTAATTACAAAAGATACATGAACGCTACGTTTTTTGTGGCGTTAAGAAGAAAAGCAACAAATGACAGCCACTGACTTACATTTAAAAAATGTGTCAAAATGTGTAAGAGTTGAGGCTGTTGTGGCTAGACACACGAAATAACGCGTCACATTGACAAATAAATGGACGAGTGCGAATTAGCCTTTACCAGGCGAAGGCCATGACATTCTTGTTAGATTTTTTATTATCATTAGTTGTTATTATTAGCGTTTTTAAGGAAATTTTGTTGTGTAAGTTTTACTGTTGGTTTGGAAAGAGAATAAATTGATTGGTGTAAAAAGGTCAGACTTTACAGAATCCAGCTAGTTTTTTTCTGCCTTAACAACAACAACTTAAAAGCATACTATATAAAACATGTAATATAATTATTAGGTTAACAAAACTGTGTTTTGCCAAATAAACAACGACATTGATTCAAATTGTCTTTGTAATTTATTCAAATATCCATTCGCATCTTACTGACACTTAACAATGACTGAAAAATGCGTGCAGAGTTATTGAAATTAATAATAAATGCCTGTTCAATAAATCAATAAAGGTCAGTATTACCTGAGGTATTGAAGAAACGGAATTGTTATCCATTTCAGTAGGAAGTGTTTGCACAGAACTATCACCACTAGTGCCACTGCTATACCGTTCTAGATCTCCGCAGGCAGAAAAAGTAGATTAAGGCCGGTCATACGGAGCAAGTTAAGGCCTGTCATACAGAGTAAGTTAAAGCCTGTCATACGGAGTAAGTTAAGGCCGGTCATACGGAGCAAGTTAAGGGCTGTCATACAGAGTAAGTTGAAGCCTGTCATACAGAGTAAGTTAAAGCCTGTCATACAGAGTAAGTTAAAGCCTGTCATACGGTGTAAGTTAAGGCCTGTCATACGGAGTAAGTTAAGGCCGGTCATACAGAGTGAGTTAAAGCCTGTCATACAGAGTAAGTTAAAGCCTGTCATACAGAGTAAGTTAAAGCCTGTCATACAGAGTAAGTTAAGGCCGGTCATACAGAGTGAGTTAAAGCCTGTCATACAGAGTAAGTTAAAGCCTGTCATACAGAGTAAGTTAAAGCCTGTCATACGGAGTAAGTTAAGGCCTGTCATACGGAGCAAGTTAAGGGCTGTCATAAAGAGTAAGTTAAAGCCTGTCATACAGAGTAAGTTAAAGCCTGTCATACAGAGTAAGTTAAAGCCTGTCATACGGAGTAAGTTAAGGCCTGTCATACGGAGCAAGTTAAGGGCTGTCATAAAGAGTAAGTTAAAGCCTGTCATACAGAGTAAGTTAAAGCCTGTCATACACAGTAAGTTAAGGCCGGTCATACAGAGTGAGTTAAAGCCTGTCATACAGAGTAAGTTAAAGCCTGTCATACAGAGTAAGTTAAAGCCTGCCATACAGAGTAAGTTAAGGCCGGTCATACAGAGTAAGTTAAAGCCTGTCATACAGAGTAAGCTAAAGCCTGTCATACAGAGTAAGTTAAAGCCTGTCATACAGAGTAAGTTAAAGCCTGTCATACAGAGTGAGTTAAGGCCTGTCATACAGAGTGAGTTAAAGCCTGTCATACAGAGTAAGTTAAAGCCTGTCATACAGAGTAAGTTAAGGCCTGTCATACAGAGTGAGTTAAGGCCTGTCATACAGAATGAGTTAAGGCCTGTCATACAGAGTGAGTTAAGGCCTGTCATACAGAGAGCTAAAAGCTACTAAAACTGATAGTAGCTATTTACTATAAATACTATTTACTGTGTGTGTGAACTTGTAGCTGTCATAGATAGATTTGCTGGAGCTCACCCTATAAAATTTTACTTGCATTCACAAACATGATTTAATGCAATGTCCGTAGTCATGTATTTTAATAGTCATTTTATTGCACTAGTGCTTTAAAAAAATTTCGAAAAAGATTAAATGTCCAGTAAACTGATGCAAATAGAAACAATCACATTAACTATTTGCAACTGTAATTACATCGCCAAGCTATTTCATTCTTTTTGCTGAATTACGATGATCTTAAACATTCCAAGTAGATAAGGAGGTCAGGCTGACAAAGTTGCTCATGCTCACCGCATTGCTGGAGTTTCAGCCGTGTCAGTAAGTTCAACATCACTGTTCCCAGAGGAATCGGAGAGAATATCGGCAGAAGATCTATCTACAGCGTTCTCTACTGCACTGTCTGTGATGGCGCAGCAGCCTACGCGTGTTTCTCCAAGATGGTTCCTATCCATTGAATGCCTGCTCGCTACAGTGCATATAAATAGTTATCAGTATCTGCAGAATTAAGCCGTTCTATAAACTTTAAAGTCCAATTATACTGTAGAGTATATTATTGAAGTTTCCAAGGCATTGAAACCCAGAAAGAACGCAAAAGAAACTCTACTTTAAAATATTCTACTGCCCCAATATGATGTTTCCTCTCCATGCTGTTATTACATTGACAATAAATGAATATGTATTCTGTGCTGTAATATCTACGGACAAAATGAAGTAACTTATTAGCTTCCACTTCTTATTTCATTATAATTTATTATTAACACAGAATTCAAATAAACACCTAACTTTACCCGATAATAAGTAACATAAAACTCAAGTAAGCACCAAACTACCACATAATAATTAACATAACACTCAAGTAAACACCAAACTCTACCAGATAATCATTAACATAACATTCAAGTAAACACCACACTACCAGATAACAATTAACATAACATTCAAGTAAACACCAAACTCTACCAGATAATAATTAACACACCTTTCAAGTAGACAAAAACCTGCCAGATTACTTTGCTTACCATCATAAGGAATGATTGTCGGTTTAAACATCAATGTACCACAGATGTGGTCATGTGGCGTTCGACCAATTAATTGACAGCTAACAGTCAGCCTGGAACAAACAGGAAAGCAGTTCATCAAATGACTTACCACGATATCACCTGAAGACTCAATGTACTACAGATGGTAAAAAGATGGCCTAGGAAAGGTTGCTCTCGTAAACCTTTACTAACCTTTGTCTGTTTGCTAAGGAATCAAAAGGGATTCTCTAGTTGCCTGGTGAATGGAATTCATACACTGAATGCAATTCAAATATTTACTACAATTGTGGTTATCTGAACGGACAAACTATAAGTCCGACTGCTCATCAACTGTACCGCCAACATGACATGAGATGAACTGTACTAGCTTTACGCTACAACTAGCATATTTGGATGTTGCTCCTTCTTTTCATGACTGAGAAGACTTGAAAATCAATGTGTAATAACCCCACACGATGCTAGAAACTAGTTATGCTTGCATCAATGATCAGTAAAGATCTCCTGGAAGTCTCTTGTAAGTAAAAAAATCAGCCATACAGATGACTGGCTTGCTCTGGTCTACACATCAGGATAAGATCCTTGAGGCAGTAATTTTGAATAGTGACTAACATTCTATGTAGATTAGCAAGATACTATTCATGTGTTCCAATTAATAGCCGAATTTGTACCATTTGACAATTTATACCATGTGCGCTTTCGTGCTATATCATGTACATAATGCTATATCATGTATATAATGCTATGCATTATATTATAACCAGTGTAAACCAGAGTTTTTCAGTTTAGTAAAAACTAGTGGATAGTCATTTTAGGAAAGCAGATGGCTTGCAAGTCTGGAGGCAAAAAAGAAAACACAAGAATATTGAATGAAAAATTCCGGTTCTCTCTTTTATGATGAGCATCACAGACATTGAAAAGAAACGCATATTCAGCCTTTATGCATATTCTGTTTCAAAAATTAAATCCTTACGCTATAAAAAAATTATACAAGACACTCTCTGACCAAAACTGATGGATGATGCCGATAGATTTCTCAGGACAATTGCAGTAAATTGTTTAACAAGTTCACAGAAGCATTGTTTTAATATAATAATTTGGTAAAACATTGTGTACTCCAGCCATGTTACATACTAGTTGTATTCAATTTGGCAAGCATTTTTAGTGAACCTACTACTGCCATAAACTAAAATGTATAAACATGTTTAGACCGAATTATTTGCATAATAAAATGCTGTCACGAGAATTCATTATATTTAATATATGCTCAATTTCAAAATATATTCAGCGGAAACAACCCACAATAACTTTCAAAGTGCCTATTAAGGTTACCAACAGCAAAGGGCAGTGTGACAAACGGGACTACAAATCTTACCCGAGTTTAGCCTTCTCTATAACTTGCTTCATAGGAAGAGATAGTTGACCTAAGAACCGGAGAAGAGTGGGGCGAGCAGTGGTGAATCGATCCTTTACTTTCATAAGAAGAGTGTCTGATGGCAGCGCAGTAAAATGGAATATCAAAAAGACAAGTAAAGTGTTAGCAGTAGTAACTAGTAACTTAATGCTAACTGACACTGCAGTCAGCATATACTCATTATCTTGAATTTTTTGCTGAACCAACATTGGATAGCCCACCTGCTCCATCATCGAATCAGTTATCGGAAAATCACTGCAACTTTAGAAGCAGGTTAGAGAGATGTTTTGAAATCCTCTACTATGTTGCATGGGACTGTCAACTGTAAAGCTACATTTAAGTTAATTAATGTTTCTAAATGCTCTATTGAGCTAGATGGAGTTGTCATTTAGGAAACTATGGTAAAACCTATATTATAACACCACATTGATTTAAACGCCACCTCTAATAGAAGCCAATATAAAAGGGTTGAAAAATACAACGTAACCGTCTATTTGAACATCACTTCTAATAAAATGCAACTGTAGTGGAATTGTTGAAAAATAGAGCGACATAGCATTCAAATAAAGGTATTACGGTATATTCATTTGAATATCATCATTTTTTTTAAATGCTCTACGGAGTTGGACAGTATTCAAATGCTATTTGACTGTAATCCAATTTGAAGAGAAATTTATATTTCTAACAGTAATAGTCTATTTCAAATACATGTACTACAAGAATGTACCTCATTGTGCCACCTTGGCTCAGTTGTATTGTCGCAAACAGATGTCCTAAAATCCTTGTAGTGGTAAGAGAGAGCAGGTTGAGACCTATCCTGTCCTAGCTCTACTCGTATTTTTACATAAGGGTCAGGATTGAAGAACATGCCCTTTCTCACATGAGTAGCCTCAATGTCTGCATACAATGGATCTTAGAGATTATGCATGATCTTGACAAGGTGTATTTTATGCCTTCAAACATGTTATCACTACGTTAGTGAAAACATTTTAAATGCTGAAGAACAACACCTGATAAACAAACAGTCCAATGACAGCAGTCAGAAAGTGACCACAACGACTTGACACTTGAGTAACATTATGACACTACATGTAAGCAAGCAGACAGCCTAGCAACAGTTAGCCTACCTTCGATTGCTAGATGCACTATTTCTGCCTCACTGTCCATGGATGTCTGACCCCATAGACCACTCTACAACAAAATTGTATGTAGCAACTTTGAAGGTGCTGGGTACATCCTCTTATCGCTATAGTGAGATCTCAACAATAGGTTAATGTAAACAGAAAACTTATCTCTTACACCAGAAGAAGAGGCCAAAGAAATCCTGACTAGAATCGGCTCTGTAACAGCTCTCAGATTTCCAGTGTTACCATGGTAATACCGAAAACATATTCTTGTTTCAGCTAAAAGATATAACACGAACGGAGTAAAATACTTAGTATCTATGTAATCTAGTGGTATAATGTAAAAGAAATCTACGTAATATTAAAAAATTAATTTGTGTACATAAAGATAAATATTTTATTCATGTTATGCTAAAGATCTATCTGTATTTTTAAAACAATTGTGTCAGATTGTGCAAAAGTTTGAAGAAAGCATAGGAGTAGGAAGCGGACTGAATATGAACATACGTTCTGTGAATACGGAGGCTATTCTATTAAAAGGCCAGACAAGATCTCCTTTTTTGCTGCCACTCACGCCACGATTCCTGTAGTCAAGTCATTTTCCAGGATGAGCTTGATCTAAATATAACAGAGGATATGCCAGTTTAACTGTGGATAAATGTTAGATGCATTTTATCATGAGTGGAAGGTTGCTGACATAAATTCCTAAATACTCAGGCTGCAATAACCTTCATAGCTTGGTCCTTTAAATTTAGATACATTGCTAGGTACTCGACAAAGACCATTTAAAAACACCCTGTTACAGAAAACATGACTATGACCTACAGATAAGCATTCAGGAAACATAATAGCAAAAGCTCAAGCTTCTGTAACCTCTTTCCAACCAGCAACATGCACCACAATAAGTTAATTAGCTCAATTGGAGCATTTCTAGCATGTTTGGTTGAAATTGGAAATTTACATTTTTCAGTTTTGTAAGACGTTTGTAATATTCTCACAATAAGCTAATTAGCTCAATTGGAACATTTCTAGCATGTTTGGTTGAAATTGGAAAATTACAGTTTTCAGTTTTGTAAGACGTTTGTAATATTCTCACAATAAGCTAATTAGCTCAATTGGAGCATTTCTAGCATGTTTGGTTGAAATTGGAAATTTACATTTTTCACTTTTGTCAGACAATTGCAATATTCTCACAATAAGCTAATTAGCTCAATTGGAGCATTTCTAGCATGTTTGGTTGAAATTGGAAACTTACATTTTTCAGTTTTGTCAGACGTTTGTAATATTCTCACAATAAGCTAATTAGCTCAATTGGAGCATTTCTAGCATGTTTGGTTGAAATTGGAAATTTACATTTTTCAGTTTTGACAGACGTTTGTACTATTCTCACAATAAGCTAATTAGCTCAATTGGAGCATTTCTAGCATGTTTGGTTTAAATTGGAAATTTACATTTTTCAGTGTTGTCAGACGTTTGTAATATTCTAGCAATAAGCTAATTAGCTCAATTGGAGCATTTCTAGCATGTTTGGTTGAAATTGAAAATTTACATTTTTCAGTGTTGTCAGACGTTTGTAATATTCTCACAATAAGCTAACTAGCTCAAATGGAGCATTTCTAGCATGTTTGGTTGAAATTGGAAATTTACATTTTTCAGTTTGGTCAGACGTTTGTAATATTCTCACAATAAACTAATTAGCTCAATTGGAGCATTTCTAGCATGTTTAGTTGAAATTGGAAATTTACATTTTTCAGTTTTGTCAGACGTTTGTAAAATTCTTACAGTAAGCTTATTTCCGCAATTGGAGCATTTCTAGCATGTTTGGTTGAAATTGGAAATTTACATTTTTCAGTTTTGTCAGACGTTTGTAATATTCTCACAATAAGCTAATTAGCTCAATTGGAGCATTTCTAGCATGTTTGGTTTAAATTGGAAATATACATTTTTCACTTTTGTCAGACAATTGCAATATTCTCTCAATTAGCTAATTAGCTCAATTGGAGCATTTCTAGCATGTTTGGTTGAAATTGGAAATTTACATTTTTCAGTTTTGTCAGACGTTTGTAAAATTCTTACAGTAGGCTTATTTGCGCAATTTGAGCATTTCTAGCATGTTTGGTTGAAATTGGAAATTTACATTTTTCACTTTTGGCAGACGTTTGTAATATTCTCACAATAAGCTAATTAGCTCAATTGGAGCATTTCTAGCATGTTTGGTTGAAATTGGAAATTTACATTTTTCACTTTTGTCAGACAATTGCAATATTCTCACAATAAGCTAATTAGCTCAATTGGAGCATTTCTAGCATGTTTGGTTGAAATTGGAAATTTACATTTTTCACTTTTGTCAGACGTTTGTAAAATTCTTACAGTAAGCTTATTTCCGCAATTGGAGCATTTCTAGCATGTTTGGTTGAAATTGGAAATTTACATTTTTCAGTTTTGTCAGACGTTTGTAATATTCTCACAATAAGCTAATTAGCTCAATTGGAGCATTTCTAGCATGTTTGGTTTAAATTGGAAATATACATTTTTCACTTTTGTCAGACAATTGCAATATTCTCTCAATTAGCTAATTACCTCAATTGGAGCATTTCTAGCATGTTTGGTTGAAATTGGAAATTTACATTTTTCAGTTTTGTCAGACGTTTGTAAAATTCTTACAGTAGGCTTATTTGCGCAATTTGAGCATTTCTAGCATGTTTGGTTGAAATTGGAAATTTACATTTTTCACTTTTGGCAGACGTTTGTAATATTCTCACAATAAGCTAATTAGCTCAATTGGAGCATTTCTAGCATGTTTGGTTGAAATTGGAAATTTACATTTTTCACTTTTGTCAGACAATTGCAATATTCTCACAATAAGCTAATTAGCTCAATTGGAGCATTTCTAGCATGTTTGGTTGAAATTGGAAATTTCCATTTTTCACTTTTGTCAAAGAATTGCAATATTCTCACAATAAGCTAATTAGCTCAATTGGAGCATTTCTAGCATGTTTGGTTGAAATTGGAAATTTACATTTTTCAGTTTTGTCAGACGTTTGTAATATTCTCACAATAAGCTATTTAGCTCAATTGGAGCATTTCTAGCATGTTTGGTTGAAGTTGGAAATTTAAATTTTTCACTTTTGTCAGACGTTTGTAATATTCTCACAATAAGCTATTTAGCTCAATTGGAGCATTTCTAGCATGTTTGGTTGAAATTGGAAAATTACATTTTTCAGTTTTGTAAGACGTTTGTAATATTCTCACAATAAGCTAATTAGCTCAATTGGAGCATTTCTAGCATGTTTGGTTGAAATTGGAAATTTACATTTTTCAGTTTGGTCAGACGTTTGTAATATTCTCACAATAAGCTAATTAGCTCAATTGGAGCATTTCTAACATGTTTGGTTGAAATTGTAAACTTACATTTTTCACTTTTGTCAGACAATTGCAATATTCTCACAATAAGCTAATTAGCTCAATTGGAGCATTTCTAGCATGTTTGGTTGAAATTGGAAATTTACATTTTTCAGTTTTGTCAGACGTTTGTACTATTCTCACAATAAGCTAATTAGCTCAATTGGAGCATTTCTAGCATGTTTGGTTTAAATTGGAAATTTACATTTTTCAGTGTTGTCAGACGTTTGTAATATTCTAGCAATAAGCTAATTAGCTCAATTGGAGCATTTCTAGCATGTTTGGTTGAAATTGAAAATTTACATTTTTCAGTGTTGTCAGACGTTTGTAATATTCTCACAATAAGCTAACTAGCTCAAATGGAGCATTTCTAGCATGTTTGGTTGAAATTGAAAATTTACATTTTTCAGTTTTGTCAGACGTTTGTAATATTCTCACAATAAACTAATTAGCTCAATTGGAGCATTTCTAGCATGTTTAGTTGAAATTGGAAATTTACATTTTTCACTTTTGTCAGACAATTGCAATATTCTCTCAATAAGCTAATTAGCTCAATTGGAGCATTTCTAGCATGTTTGGTTGAAATTGGAAATTTACATTTTTCAGTTTTGTCAGACGTTTGTAAAATTCTTACAGTAAGCTTATTTCCGCAATTGGAGCATTTCTAGCATGTTTGGTTGAAATTGGAAATTTACATTTTTCAGTTTTGTCAGACGTTTGTAATATTCTCACAATAAGCTAATTAGCTCAATTGGAGCATTTCTAGCATGTTTGGTTGAAGTTGGAAATTTAAATTTTTCACTTTTGTCAGACGTTTGTAATATTCTCACAATAAGCTATTTAGCTCAATTGGAGCATTTCTAGCATGTTTGGTTGAAATTGGAAAATTACATTTTTCAGTTTTGTAAGACGTTTGTAATATTCTCACAATAAGCTAATTAGCTCAATTGGAGCATTTCTAGCATGTTTGGTTGAAATTGGAAATTTACATTTTTCAGTTTGGTCAGACGTTTGTAATATTCTCACAATAAGCTAATTAGCTCAATTGGAGCATTTCTAACATGTTTGGTTGAAATTGTAAACTTACATTTTTCACTTTTGTCAGACAATTGCAATATTCTCACAATAAGCTAATTAGCTCAATTGGAGCATTTCTAGCATGTTTGGTTGAAATTGGAAATTTACATTTTTCAGTTTTGTCAGACGTTTGTACTATTCTCACAATAAGCTAATTAGCTCAATTGGAGCATTTCTAGCATGTTTGGTTTAAATTGGAAATTTACATTTTTCAGTGTTGTCAGACGTTTGTAATATTCTAGCAATAAGCTAATTAGCTCAATTGGAGCATTTCTAGCATGTTTGGTTGAAATTGAAAATTTACATTTTTCAGTGTTGTCAGACGTTTGTAATATTCTCACAATAAGCTAACTAGCTCAAATGGAGCATTTCTAGCATGTTTGGTTGAAATTGAAAATTTACATTTTTCAGTTTTGTCAGACGTTTGTAATATTCTCACAATAAACTAATTAGCTCAATTGGAGCATTTCTAGCATGTTTAGTTGAAATTGGAAATTTACATTTTTCACTTTTGTCAGACAATTGCAATATTCTCTCAATAAGCTAATTAGCTCAATTGGAGCATTTCTAGCATGTTTGGTTGAAATTGGAAATTTACATTTTTCAGTTTTGTCAGACGTTTGTAAAATTCTTACAGTAAGCTTATTTCCGCAATTGGAGCATTTCTAGCATGTTTGGTTGAAATTGGAAATTTACATTTTTCAGTTTTGTCAGACGTTTGTAATATTCTCACAATAAGCTAATTAGCTCAATTGGAGCATTTCTAGCATGTTTGGTTTATATTGGAAATATACATTTTTCACTTTTGTCAGACAATTGCAATATTCTCTCAATAAGCTAATTAGCTCAATTGGAGCATTTCTAGCATGTTTGGTTGAAATTGGAAATTTACATTTTTCAGTTTTGTCAGACGTTTGTAAAATTCTTACAGTAGGCTTATTTGCGCAATTTGAGCATTTCTAGCATGTTTGGTTGAAATTGGAAATTTACATTTTTCAGTTTTGTAAGACGTTTGTAATATTCTCACAATAAGCTAATTAGCTCAATTGGAGCATTTCTAGCATGTTTGGTTGAAATTGGAAATTTACATTTTTCAGTTTGGTCAGACGTTTGTAATATTCTCACAATAAGCTAATTAGCTCAATTGGAGCATTTCTAACATGTTTGGTTGAAATTGAAAATTTACATTTTTCAGTTTTGTCAGACGTTTGTAATATTCTCACAATAAACTAATTAGCTCAATTGGAGCATTTCTAGCATGTTTAGTTGAAATTGGAAATTTACATTTTTCACTTTTGTCAGACAATTGCAATATTCTCTCAATAAGCTAATTAGCTCAATTGGAGCATTTCTAGCATGTTTGGTTGAAATTGGAAATTTACATTTTTCAGTTTTGTCAGACGTTTGTAAAATTCTTACAGTAAGCTTATTTCCGCAATTGGAGCATTTCTAGCATGTTTGGTTTAAATTGGAAATTTACATTTTTCAGTTTTGTCAGACGTTTGTAATATTCTCACAATAAGCTAATTAGCTCAATTGGAGCATTTCTAGCATGTTTGGTTTATATTGGAAATATACATTTTTCACTTTTGTCAGACAATTGCAATATTCTCTCAATAAGCTAATTAGCTCAATTGGAGCATTTCTAGCATGTTTGGTTGAAATTGGAAATTTACATTTTTCAGTTTTGTCAGACGTTTGTAAAATTCTTACAGTAGGCTTATTTGCGCAATTTGAGCATTTCTAGCATGTTTGGTTGAAATTGGAAATTTACATTTTTCACTTTTGGCAGACGTTTGTAATATTCTCACAATAAGCTAATTAGCTCAATTGGAGCATTTCTAGCATGTTTGGTTGAAATTGGAAATTTACATTTTTCACTTTTGTCAGACAATTGCAATATTCTCACAATAAGCTAATTAGCTCAATTGGAGCATTTCTAGCATGTTTGGTTGAAATTGGAAATTTACATTTTTCAGTTTTGTCAGACGTTTGTAAAATTCTTACAGTAGGCTTATTTGCGCAATTTGAGCATTTCTAGCATGTTTTGTTGAAATTGGAAATTTACATTTTTCACTTTTGTCAGACGTTTGTAATATTCTCACAATAAGCTAATTAGCTCAATTGGAGCATTTCTAGCATGTTTGGTTTAAATTGGAAATTTCCATTTTTCACTTTTGTCAAAGAATTGCAATATTCTCACAATAAGCTAATTAGCTCAATTGGAGCATTTCGAACATGTTTGGTTGAAATTGGAAATTTACATTTTTCAGTTTTGTCAGACGTTTGTAATATTCTCACAATAGGCTTATTTGCGCAATTTGAGCATTTCTAGCATGTTTTGTTGAAATTGGAAATTTACATTTTTCACTTTTGTCAGACGTTTGTAATATTCTCACAATAAGCTAATTAGCTCAATTGGAGCATTTCTAGCATGTTTGGTTGAAATTGGAAATTTCCATTTTTCACTTTTGTCAAAGAATTGCAATATTCTCACAATAAGCTAATTAGCTCAATTGGAGCATTTCGAACATGTTTGGTTGAAATTGGAAATTTACATTTTTCAGTGTTGTCAGACGTTTGTAATATTCTCACAATAAGCTAACTAGCTCAAATGGAGCATTTCTAGCATGTTTGGTTGAAATTGGAAATTTACATTTTTCAGTTTTGTCAGACGTTTGTAATATTCTCACAATAAACTAATTAGCTCAATTGGAGCATTTCTAGCATGTTTAGTTGAAATTGGAAATTTACATTTTTCACTTTTGTCAGACAATTGCAATATTCTCTCAATAAGCTCATTAGCTCAATTGGAGCATTTCTAGCATGTTTGGTTGAAATTGGAAATTTACATTTTTCAGTTTTGTCAGACGTTTGTAAAATTCTTACAGTAAGCTTATTTCCGCAATTGGAGCATTTCTAGCATGTTTGGTTGAAATTGGAAATTTACATTTTTCAGTTTTGTCAGACGTTTGTAATATTCTCACAATAAGCTAATTAGCTCAATTGGAGCATTTCTAGCATGTTTGGTTTATATTGGAAATATACATTTTTCACTTTTGTCAGACAATTGCAATATTCTCTCAATAAGCTAATTAGCTCAATTGGAGCATTTCTAGCATGTTTGGTTGAAATTGGAAATTTACATTTTTCAGTTTTGTCAGACGTTTGTAAAATTCTTACAGTAGGCTTATTTGCGCAATTTGAGCATTTCTAGCATGTTTGGTTGAAATTGGAAATTTACATTTTTCAGTTTTGTAAGACGTTTGTAATATTCTCACAATAAGCTAATTAGCTCAATTGGAGCATTTCTAGCATGTTTGGTTGAAATTGGAAATTTACATTTTTCAGTTTGGTCAGACGTTTGTAATATTCTCACAATAAGCTAATTAGCTCAATTGGAGCATTTCTAACATGTTTGGTTGAAATTGAAAATTTACATTTTTCAGTTTTGTCAGACGTTTGTAATATTCTCACAATAAACTAATTAGCTCAATTGGAGCATTTCTAGCATGTTTAGTTGAAATTGGAAATTTACATTTTTCACTTTTGTCAGACAATTGCAATATTCTCTCAATAAGCTAATTAGCTCAATTGGAGCATTTCTAGCATGTTTGGTTGAAATTGGAAATTTACCTTTTTCAGTTTTGTCAGACGTTTGTAAAATTCTTACAGTAAGCTTATTTCCGCAATTGGAGCATTTCTAGCATGTTTGGTTGAAATTGGAAATTTACATTTTTCAGTTTTGTCAGACGTTTGTAATATTCTCACAATAAGCTAATTAGCTCAATTGGAGCATTTCTAGCATGTTTGGTTTATATTGGAAATATACATTTTTCACTTTTGTCAGACAATTGCAATATTCTCTCAATAAGCTAATTAGCTCAATTGGAGCATTTCTAGCATGTTTGGTTGAAATTGGAAATTTACCTTTTTCAGTTTTGTCAGACGTTTGTAAAATTCTTACAGTAAGCTTATTTCCGCAATTGGAGCATTTCTAGCATGTTTGGTTGAAATTGGAAATTTACATTTTTCAGTTTTGTCAGACGTTTGTAATATTCTCACAATAAGCTAATTAGCTCAATTGGAGCATTTCTAGCATGTTTGGTTGAAGTTGGAAATTTAAATTTTTCACTTTTGTCAGACGTTTGTAATATTCTCACAATAAGCTATTTAGCTCAATTGGAGCATTTCTAGCATGTTTGGTTGAAATTGGAAAATTACATTTTTCAGTTTTGTAAGACGTTTGTAATATTCTCACAATAAGCTAATTAGCTCAATTGGAGCATTTCTAGCATGTTTGGTTGAAATTGGAAATTTACATTTTTCAGTTTGGTCAGACGTTTGTAATATTCTCACAATAAGCTAATTAGCTCAATTGGAGCATTTCTAACATGTTTGGTTGAAATTGTAAACTTACATTTTTCACTTTTGTCAGACAATTGCAATATTCTCACAATAAGCTAATTAGCTCAATTGGAGCATTTCTAGCATGTTTGGTTGAAATTGGAAATTTACATTTTTCAGTTTTGTCAGACGTTTGTACTATTCTCACAATAAGCTAATTAGCTCAATTGGAGCATTTCTAGCATGTTTGGTTTAAATTGGAAATTTACATTTTTCAGTGTTGTCAGACGTTTGTAATATTCTAGCAATAAGCTAATTAGCTCAATTGGAGCATTTCTAGCATGTTTGGTTGAAATTGAAAATTTACATTTTTCAGTGTTGTCAGACGTTTGTAATATTCTCACAATAAGCTAACTAGCTCAAATGGAGCATTTCTAGCATGTTTGGTTGAAATTGAAAATTTACATTTTTCAGTTTTGTCAGACGTTTGTAATATTCTCACAATAAACTAATTAGCTCAATTGGAGCATTTCTAGCATGTTTAGTTGAAATTGGAAATTTACATTTTTCACTTTTGTCAGACAATTGCAATATTCTCTCAATAAGCTAATTAGCTCAATTGGAGCATTTCTAGCATGTTTGGTTGAAATTGGAAATTTACATTTTTCAGTTTTGTCAGACGTTTGTAAAATTCTTACAGTAAGCTTATTTCCGCAATTGGAGCATTTCTAGCATGTTTGGTTGAAATTGGAAATTTACATTTTTCAGTTTTGTCAGACGTTTGTAATATTCTCACAATAAGCTAATTAGCTCAATTGGAGCATTTCTAGCATGTTTGGTTTATATTGGAAATATACATTTTTCACTTTTGTCAGACAATTGCAATATTCTCTCAATAAGCTAATTAGCTCAATTGGAGCATTTCTAGCATGTTTGGTTGAAATTGGAAATTTACATTTTTCAGTTTTGTCAGACGTTTGTAAAATTCTTACAGTAGGCTTATTTGCGCAATTTGAGCATTTCTAGCATGTTTGGTTGAAATTGGAAATTTACATTTTTCAGTTTTGTAAGACGTTTGTAATATTCTCACAATAAGCTAATTAGCTCAATTGGAGCATTTCTAGCATGTTTGGTTGAAATTGGAAATTTACATTTTTCAGTTTGGTCAGACGTTTGTAATATTCTCACAATAAGCTAATTAGCTCAATTGGAGCATTTCTAACATGTTTGGTTGAAATTGAAAATTTACATTTTTCAGTTTTGTCAGACGTTTGTAATATTCTCACAATAAACTAATTAGCTCAATTGGAGCATTTCTAGCATGTTTAGTTGAAATTGGAAATTTACATTTTTCACTTTTGTCAGACAATTGCAATATTCTCTCAATAAGCTAATTAGCTCAATTGGAGCATTTCTAGCATGTTTGGTTGAAATTGGAAATTTACATTTTTCAGTTTTGTCAGACGTTTGTAAAATTCTTACAGTAAGCTTATTTCCGCAATTGGAGCATTTCTAGCATGTTTGGTTTAAATTGGAAATTTACATTTTTCAGTTTTGTCAGACGTTTGTAATATTCTCACAATAAGCTAATTAGCTCAATTGGAGCATTTCTAGCATGTTTGGTTTATATTGGAAATATACATTTTTCACTTTTGTCAGACAATTGCAATATTCTCTCAATAAGCTAATTAGCTCAATTGGAGCATTTCTAGCATGTTTGGTTGAAATTGGAAATTTACATTTTTCAGTTTTGTCAGACGTTTGTAAAATTCTTACAGTAGGCTTATTTGCGCAATTTGAGCATTTCTAGCATGTTTGGTTGAAATTGGAAATTTACATTTTTCACTTTTGGCAGACGTTTGTAATATTCTCACAATAAGCTAATTAGCTCAATTGGAGCATTTCTAGCATGTTTGGTTGAAATTGGAAATTTACATTTTTCACTTTTGTCAGACAATTGCAATATTCTCACAATAAGCTAATTAGCTCAATTGGAGCATTTCTAGCATGTTTGGTTGAAATTGGAAATTTACATTTTTCAGTTTTGTCAGACGTTTGTAAAATTCTTACAGTAGGCTTATTTGCGCAATTTGAGCATTTCTAGCATGTTTTGTTGAAATTGGAAATTTACATTTTTCACTTTTGTCAGACGTTTGTAATATTCTCACAATAAGCTAATTAGCTCAATTGGAGCATTTCTAGCATGTTTGGTTTAAATTGGAAATTTCCATTTTTCACTTTTGTCAAAGAATTGCAATATTCTCACAATAAGCTAATTAGCTCAATTGGAGCATTTCGAACATGTTTGGTTGAAATTGGAAATTTACATTTTTCAGTTTTGTCAGACGTTTGTAATATTCTCACAATAGGCTTATTTGCGCAATTTGAGCATTTCTAGCATGTTTTGTTGAAATTGGAAATTTACATTTTTCACTTTTGTCAGACGTTTGTAATATTCTCACAATAAGCTAATTAGCTCAATTGGAGCATTTCTAGCATGTTTGGTTGAAATTGGAAATTTCCATTTTTCACTTTTGTCAAAGAATTGCAATATTCTCACAATAAGCTAATTAGCTCAATTGGAGCATTTCGAACATGTTTGGTTGAAATTGGAAATTTACATTTTTCAGTGTTGTCAGACGTTTGTAATATTCTCACAATAAGCTAACTAGCTCAAATGGAGCATTTCTAGCATGTTTGGTTGAAATTGGAAATTTACATTTTTCAGTTTTGTCAGACGTTTGTAATATTCTCACAATAAACTAATTAGCTCAATTGGAGCATTTCTAGCATGTTTAGTTGAAATTGGAAATTTACATTTTTCACTTTTGTCAGACAATTGCAATATTCTCTCAATAAGCTCATTAGCTCAATTGGAGCATTTCTAGCATGTTTGGTTGAAATTGGAAATTTACATTTTTCAGTTTTGTCAGACGTTTGTAAAATTCTTACAGTAAGCTTATTTCCGCAATTGGAGCATTTCTAGCATGTTTGGTTGAAATTGGAAATTTACATTTTTCAGTTTTGTCAGACGTTTGTAATATTCTCACAATAAGCTAATTAGCTCAATTGGAGCATTTCTAGCATGTTTGGTTTATATTGGAAATATACATTTTTCACTTTTGTCAGACAATTGCAATATTCTCTCAATAAGCTAATTAGCTCAATTGGAGCATTTCTAGCATGTTTGGTTGAAATTGGAAATTTACATTTTTCAGTTTTGTCAGACGTTTGTAAAATTCTTACAGTAAGCTTATTTCCGCAATTGGAGCATTTCTAGCATGTTTGGTTGAAATTGGAAATTTACATTTTTCAGTTTTGTCAGACGTTTGTAATATTCTCACAATAAGCTAATTAGCTCAATTGGAGCATTTCTAGCATGTTTGGTTTATATTGGAAATATACATTTTTCACTTTTGTCAGACAATTGCAATATTCTCTCAATAAGCTAATTAGCTCAATTGGAGCATTTCTAGCATGTTTGGTTGAAATTGGAAATTTACATTTTTCAGTTTTGTCAGACGTTTGTAAAATTCTTACAGTAGGCTTATTTGCGCAATTTGAGCATTTCTAGCATGTTTGGTTGAAATTGGAAATTTACATTTTTCAGTTTTGTAAGACGTTTGTAATATTCTCACAATAAGCTAATTAGCTCAATTGGAGCATTTCTAGCATGTTTGGTTGAAATTGGAAATTTACATTTTTCAGTTTGGTCAGACGTTTGTAATATTCTCACAATAAGCTAATTAGCTCAATTGGAGCATTTCTAACATGTTTGGTTGAAATTGAAAATTTACATTTTTCAGTTTTGTCAGACGTTTGTAATATTCTCACAATAAACTAATTAGCTCAATTGGAGCATTTCTAGCATGTTTAGTTGAAATTGGAAATTTACATTTTTCACTTTTGTCAGACAATTGCAATATTCTCTCAATAAGCTAATTAGCTCAATTGGAGCATTTCTAGCATGTTTGGTTGAAATTGGAAATTTACATTTTTCAGTTTTGTCAGACGTTTGTAAAATTCTTACAGTAAGCTTATTTCCGCAATTGGAGCATTTCTAGCATGTTTGGTTTAAATTGGAAATTTACATTTTTCAGTTTTGTCAGACGTTTGTAATATTCTCACAATAAGCTAATTAGCTCAATTGGAGCATTTCTAGCATGTTTGGTTTATATTGGAAATATACATTTTTCACTTTTGTCAGACAATTGCAATATTCTCTCAATAAGCTAATTAGCTCAATTGGAGCATTTCTAGCATGTTTGGTTGAAATTGGAAATTTACATTTTTCAGTTTTGTCAGACGTTTGTAAAATTCTTACAGTAGGCTTATTTGCGCAATTTGAGCATTTCTAGCATGTTTGGTTGAAATTGGAAATTTACATTTTTCACTTTTGGCAGACGTTTGTAATATTCTCACAATAAGCTAATTAGCTCAATTGGAGCATTTCTAGCATGTTTGGTTGAAATTGGAAATTTACATTTTTCACTTTTGTCAGACAATTGCAATATTCTCACAATAAGCTAATTAGCTCAATTGGAGCATTTCTAGCATGTTTGGTTGAAATTGGAAATTTACATTTTTCAGTTTTGTCAGACGTTTGTAAAATTCTTACAGTAGGCTTATTTGCGCAATTTGAGCATTTCTAGCATGTTTTGTTGAAATTGGAAATTTACATTTTTCACTTTTGTCAGACGTTTGTAATATTCTCACAATAAGCTAATTAGCTCAATTGGAGCATTTCTAGCATGTTTGGTTTAAATTGGAAATTTCCATTTTTCACTTTTGTCAAAGAATTGCAATATTCTCACAATAAGCTAATTAGCTCAATTGGAGCATTTCGAACATGTTTGGTTGAAATTGGAAATTTACATTTTTCAGTTTTGTCAGACGTTTGTAATATTCTCACAATAGGCTTATTTGCGCAATTTGAGCATTTCTAGCATGTTTTGTTGAAATTGGAAATTTACATTTTTCACTTTTGTCAGACGTTTGTAATATTCTCACAATAAGCTAATTAGCTCAATTGGAGCATTTCTAGCATGTTTGGTTGAAATTGGAAATTTCCATTTTTCACTTTTGTCAAAGAATTGCAATATTCTCACAATAAGCTAATTAGCTCAATTGGAGCATTTCGAACATGTTTGGTTGAAATTGGAAATTTACATTTTTCAGTGTTGTCAGACGTTTGTAATATTCTCACAATAAGCTAACTAGCTCAAATGGAGCATTTCTAGCATGTTTGGTTGAAATTGGAAATTTACATTTTTCAGTTTTGTCAGACGTTTGTAATATTCTCACAATAAACTAATTAGCTCAATTGGAGCATTTCTAGCATGTTTAGTTGAAATTGGAAATTTACATTTTTCACTTTTGTCAGACAATTGCAATATTCTCTCAATAAGCTCATTAGCTCAATTGGAGCATTTCTAGCATGTTTGGTTGAAATTGGAAATTTACATTTTTCAGTTTTGTCAGACGTTTGTAAAATTCTTACAGTAAGCTTATTTCCGCAATTGGAGCATTTCTAGCATGTTTGGTTGAAATTGGAAATTTACATTTTTCAGTTTTGTCAGACGTTTGTAATATTCTCACAATAAGCTAATTAGCTCAATTGGAGCATTTCTAGCATGTTTGGTTTATATTGGAAATATACATTTTTCACTTTTGTCAGACAATTGCAATATTCTCTCAATAAGCTAATTAGCTCAATTGGAGCATTTCTAGCATGTTTGGTTGAAATTGGAAATTTACATTTTTCAGTTTTGTCAGACGTTTGTAAAATTCTTACAGTAGGCTTATTTGCGCAATTTGAGCATTTCTAGCATGTTTGGTTGAAATTGGAAATTTACATTTTTCAGTTTTGTAAGACGTTTGTAATATTCTCACAATAAGCTAATTAGCTCAATTGGAGCATTTCTAGCATGTTTGGTTGAAATTGGAAATTTACATTTTTCAGTTTGGTCAGACGTTTGTAATATTCTCACAATAAGCTAATTAGCTCAATTGGAGCATTTCTAACATGTTTGGTTGAAATTGAAAATTTACATTTTTCAGTTTTGTCAGACGTTTGTAATATTCTCACAATAAACTAATTAGCTCAATTGGAGCATTTCTAGCATGTTTAGTTGAAATTGGAAATTTACATTTTTCACTTTTGTCAGACAATTGCAATATTCTCTCAATAAGCTAATTAGCTCAATTGGAGCATTTCTAGCATGTTTGGTTGAAATTGGAAATTTACCTTTTTCAGTTTTGTCAGACGTTTGTAAAATTCTTACAGTAAGCTTATTTCCGCAATTGGAGCATTTCTAGCATGTTTGGTTGAAATTGGAAATTTACATTTTTCAGTTTTGTCAGACGTTTGTAATATTCTCACAATAAGCTAATTAGCTCAATTGGAGCATTTCTAGCATGTTTGGTTTATATTGGAAATATACATTTTTCACTTTTGTCAGACAATTGCAATATTCTCTCAATAAGCTAATTAGCTCAATTGGAGCATTTCTAGCATGTTTGGTTGAAATTGGAAATTTACATTTTTCAGTTTTGTCAGACGTTTGTAAAATTCTTACAGTAGGCTTATTTGCGCAATTTGAGCATTTCTAGCATGTTTGGTTGAAATTGGAAATTTACATTTTTCACTTTTGGCAGACGTTTGTAATATTCTCACAATAAGCTAATTAGCTCAATTGGAGCATTTCTAGCATGTTTGGTTGAAATTGGAAATTTACATTTTTCACTTTTGTCAGACAATTGCAATATTCTCACAATAAGCTAATTAGCTCAATTGGAGCATTTCTAGCATGTTTGGTTGAAATTGGAAATTTACATTTTTCAGTTTTGTCAGACGTTTGTAAAATTCTTACAGTAGGCTTATTTGCGCAATTTGAGCATTTCTAGCATGTTTTGTTGAAATTGGAAATTTACATTTTTCACTTTTGTCAGACGTTTGTAATATTCTCACAATAAGCTAATTAGCTCAATTGGAGCATTTCTAGCATGTTTGGTTTAAATTGGAAATTTCCATTTTTCACTTTTGTCAAAGAATTGCAATATTCTCACAATAAGCTAATTAGCTCAATTGGAGCATTTCGAACATGTTTGGTTGAAATTGGAAATTTACATTTTTCAGTTTTGTCAGACGTTTGTAATATTCTCACAATAGGCTTATTTGCGCAATTTGAGCATTTCTAGCATGTTTTGTTGAAATTGGAAATTTACATTTTTCACTTTTGTCAGACGTTTGTAATATTCTCACAATAAGCTAATTAGCTCAATTGGAGCATTTCTAGCATGTTTGGTTGAAATTGGAAATTTCCATTTTTCACTTTTGTCAAAGAATTGCAATATTCTCACAATAAGCTAATTAGCTCAATTGGAGCATTTCGAACATGTTTGGTTGAAATTGGAAATTTACATTTTTCAGTGTTGTCAGACGTTTGTAATATTCTCACAATAAGCTAACTAGCTCAAATGGAGCATTTCTAGCATGTTTGGTTGAAATTGGAAATTTACATTTTTCAGTTTTGTCAGACGTTTGTAATATTCTCACAATAAACTAATTAGCTCAATTGGAGCATTTCTAGCATGTTTAGTTGAAATTGGAAATTTACATTTTTCACTTTTGTCAGACAATTGCAATATTCTCTCAATAAGCTAATTAGCTCAATTGGAGCATTTCTAGCATGTTTGGTTGAAATTGGAAATTTACATTTTTCAGTTTTGTCAGACGTTTGTAAAATTCTTACAGTAAGCTTATTTCCGCAATTGGAGCATTTCTAGCATGTTTGGTTGAAATTGGAAATTTACATTTTTCAGTTTTGTCAGACGTTTGTAATATTCTCACAATAAGCTAATTAGCTCAATTGGAGCATTTCTAGCATGTTTGGTTTATATTGGAAATATACATTTTTCACTTTTGTCAGACAATTGCAATATTCTCTCAATAAGCTAATTAGCTCAATTGGAGCATTTCTAGCATGTTTGGTTGAAATTGGAAATTTACATTTTTCAGTTTTGTCAGACGTTTGTAAAATTCTTACAGTAGGCTTATTTGCGCAATTTGAGCATTTCTAGCATGTTTGGTTGAAATTGGAAATTTACATTTTTCACTTTTGGCAGACGTTTGTAATATTCTCACAATAAGCTAATTAGCTCAATTGGAGCATTTCTAGCATGTTTGGTTGAAATTGGAAATTTACATTTTTCACTTTTGTCAGACAATTGCAATATTCTCACAATAAGCTAATTAGCTCAATTGGAGCATTTCTAGCATGTTTGGTTGAAATTGGAAATTTACATTTTTCAGTTTTGTCAGACGTTTGTAAAATTCTTACAGTAGGCTTATTTGCGCAATTTGAGCATTTCTAGCATGTTTTGTTGAAATTGGAAATTTACATTTTTCACTTTTGTCAGACGTTTGTAATATTCTCACAATAAGCTAATTAGCTCAATTGGAGCATTTCTAGCATGTTTGGTTGAAATTGGAAATTTCCATTTTTCACTTTTGTCAAAGAATTGCAATATTCTCACAATGAGCTAATTAGCTCAATTGGAGCATTTCGAACATGTTTGGTTGAAATTGGAAATTTACATTTTTCAGTTTTGTCAGACGTTTGTAATATTCTCACAATAAGCTAATTAGCTCAATTGGAGCATTTCTAGCATGTTTGGTTGAAATTGGAAATTTACATTTTTCACTTTTGTCAGACGTTTGTAAAATTCTTACAGTAGGCTTATTTGCGCAATTTGAGCATTTCTAGCATGTTTGGTTGAAATTGGAAATTTACATTTTTCAGTTTTGTCAGACGTTTGTAATATTCTCACAATAAGCTAATTAGCTCAATTGGAGCATTTCTAGCATGTTTGGTTGAAATTGGAAATTTACATTTTTCAGTTTTGTCAGACGTTTGTAAAATTCTTACAGTAGGCTTATTTGCGCAATTTGAGCATTTCTAGCATGTTTGGTTAAAATTGGAAATTTAGATTTTTCACTTTTGTCAGACGTTTGTAATATTCTCACAATAAGCTAATTAGCTCAATTGGAGCATTTCTAGCATGTTTGGTTGAAATTGGAAATTTACACTTTTTCACTTTTGTCAGACGTTTGTAAAATTCTTACAGTAAGCTTATTTCCGCAATTGGAGCATTTCTAGCATGTTTGGTTGAAATTGGAAATTTACATTTTTCAGTTTTGTCAGACGTTTGTAATATTCTCACAATAAGCTAATTAGCTCAATTGGAGCATTTCTAGCATGTTTGGTTTAAATTGGAAATTTACATTTTTCACTTTTGTCAGACAATTGCAATATTCTCTCAATAAGCTAATTAGCTCAATTGGAGCATTTCTAACATGTTTGGTTGAAATTGTAAATTTACATTTTTCACTTTTGTCAGACAATTGCAATATTCTCACAATAAGCTAATTAGCTCAATTGGAGCATTTCTAGCATGTTTGGTTGAAATTGAAAATTTACATTTTTCAGTTTTGTCAGACGTTTGGAAAATTCTTACAGTAGGCTTATTTTCGCAATTTGAGCATTTCTAGCATGTTTGGTTGAAATTGAAAATTTACATTTTTCAGTGTTGTCAGACGTTTGTAATATTCTCACAATAAGCTAACTAGCTCAAATGGAGCATTTCTAGCATGTTTGGTTGAAATTGGAAATTTACATTTTTCAGTTTTGTCAGACGTTTGTAAAATTCTTACAGTAAGCTTATTTCCGCAATTGGAGCATTTCTAGCATGTTTGGTTGAAATTGGAAATTTACATTTTTCAGTTTTGTCAGACGTTTGTAATATTCTCACAATAAGCTAATTAGCTCAATTGGAGCATTTCTAGCATGTTTGGTTTATATTGGAAATATACATTTTTCACTTTTGTCAGACAATTGCAATATTCTCTCAATAAGCTAATTAGCTCAATTGGAGCATTTCTAGCATGTTTGGTTGAAATTGGAAATTTACATTTTTCAGTTTTGTCAGACGTTTGTAAAATTCTTACAGTAGGCTTATTTGCGCAATTTGAGCATTTCTAGCATGTTTGGTTGAAATTGGAAATTTACATTTTTCACTTTTGGCAGACGTTTGTAATATTCTCACAATAAGCTAATTAGCTCAATTGGAGCATTTCTAGCATGTTTGGTTGAAATTGGAAATTTACATTTTTCACTTTTGTCAGACAATTGCAATATTCTCACAATAAGCTAATTAGCTCAATTGGAGCATTTCTAGCATGTTTGGTTGAAATTGGAAATTTACATTTTTCAGTTTTGTCAGACGTTTGTAAAATTCTTACAGTAGGCTTATTTGCGCAATTTGAGCATTTCTAGCATGTTTTGTTGAAATTGGAAATTTACATTTTTCACTTTTGTCAGACGTTTGTAATATTCTCACAATAAGCTAATTAGCTCAATTGGAGCATTTCTAGCATGTTTGGTTGAAATTGGAAATTTCCATTTTTCACTTTTGTCAAAGAATTGCAATATTCTCACAATGAGCTAATTAGCTCAATTGGAGCATTTCGAACATGTTTGGTTGAAATTGGAAATTTACATTTTTCAGTTTTGTCAGACGTTTGTAATATTCTCACAATAAGCTAATTAGCTCAATTGGAGCATTTCTAGCATGTTTGGTTGAAATTGGAAATTTACATTTTTCAGTTTTGTCAGACGTTTGTAATATTCTCACAATAAGCTAATTAGCTCAATTGGAGCATTTCTAGCATGTTTGGTTTAAATTGGAAATTTACATTTTTCACTTTTGTCAGACAATTGCAATATTCTCTCAATAAGCTAATTAGCTCAATTGGAGCATTTCTAGCATGTTTGGTTGAAATTGGAAATTTACATTTTTCAGTTTTGTCAGACGTTTGTAAAATTCTTACAGTAGGCTTATTTGCGCAATTTGAGCATTTCTAGCATGTTTGGTTGAAATTGGAAATTTACATTTTTCACTTTTGGCAGACGTTTGTAATATTCTCACAATAAGCTAATTAGCTCAATTGGAGCATTTCTAGCATGTTTGGTTGAAATTGGAAATTTACATTTTTCACTTTTGTCAGACAATTGCAATATTCTCTCAATAAGCTAATTAGCTCAATTGGAGCATTTCTAGCATGTTTGGTTGAAACTGGAAATTTACATTTTTCAGTTTTGTCAGACGTTTGTAAAACTCTTACAGTAGGCTTATTTGCGCAATTTGAGCATTTCTAGCATGTTTGGTTGAAATTGGAAATTTACATTTTTCAGTTTTGTCAGACGTTTGTAATATTTTCACAATAAGCTAATTAGCTCAATTGGAGAATTTCTAGCATGTTTGGATTAAATTGGAAATTTACATTTTTCACTTTTGTCAGACGATTGCAATATTCTCACAATAAGCTAATTAGCTCAATTGGAGCAATTCTAACATGTTTGGTTGAAATTGGAAATTTACATTTTTCAGTTTTGTCAGACGTTTGTAATATTCTCACAATAAGCTAATTAGCTCAATTGGAGCATTTCTAGCATGTTTGGTTGAAATTGGAAATTTACATTTTTCAGTTTTGTCAGACGTTTGTAATATTCTCACAATAAGCTAATTAGCTCAATTGGAGCATTTCTAGCATGTATGGTTGAAATTGGAAATTTACATTTTTCAGTTTTGTCAGACGTTTGTAATATTCTCACAATAAGCTAATTAGCTCAATTGGAGCATTTCTAGCATGTTTGGTTGAAATTGGAAATTTACATTTTTCAGTTTGGTCAGACGTTTGTAATATTCTCACAATAAGCTAATTAGCTCAATTGGAGCATTTCTAGCATGTTTGGTTGAAATTGGAAATTTACATTTTTCAGTTTGGTCAGACGTTTGTAATATTCTCACAATAAGCTAATTAGCTCAATTGGAGCATTTCTAACATGTTTGGTTGAAATTGTAAATTTACATTTTTCACTTTTGTCAGACAATTGCAATATTCTCACAATAAGCTAATTAGCTCAATTGGAGCATTTCTAACATGTTTGGTTGAAATTGTAAATTTACATTTTTCACTTTTGTCAGACAATTGCAATATTCTCACAATAAGCTAATTAGCTCAATTGGAACATTTCTAGCATGTTTGGTTGAAATTGTAAATTTACATTTTTCAGTTTTGTCAGACGTTTGGAAAATTCTTACAGTAGGCTTATTTGCGCAATTTGAGCATTTCTAGCATGTTCGGTTAAAATTGGAAATTTACATTTTTCACTTTTGTCAGACGTTTGTAATATTCTCACAATAAGCTAATTAGCTCAATTGGAGCATTTCTAGCATGTTTGGTTGAAATTGGAAATTTACATTTTTCAGTTTTGTCAGACGTTTGTAATATTCTCACAATAAGCTAATTAGCTCAATTGGAGCATTTCTAACATGTTTGGTTGAAATTGTAAATTTACATTTTTCACTTTTGTCAGACGTTTGTAATATTCTCACAATAAGCTAATTAGCTCAATTGGAGCATTTCTAGCATGTTTGGTTGAATTTGGAAATTTACATTTTTCACTTTTGTCAGACAATTGCAATATTCTCTCAATAAGCTAATTAGCTCAATTGGAGAATTTTTAGCATGTTTGGTTGAAATTGGAAATTTACACTTTTTCACTTTTGTCAGACGTTTGTAAAATTCTTACAGTAAGCTTATTTCCGCAATTGGAGCATTTCTAGCATGTTTGGTTGAAATTGGAAATTTACATTTTTCAGTTTTGTCAGACGTTTGTAATATTCTCACAATAAGCTAATTAGCTCAATTGGAGCATTTCTAGCATGTTTGGATGAAATTGGAAATTTACATTTTTCAGTTTTGTCAGACGTTTGTAATATTCTCACAATAAGCTAATTAGCTCAATTGGAGCATTTCTAACATGTTTGGTTGAAATTGTAAATTTACATTTTTCACTTTTGTCAGACGTTTGTAATATTCTCACAATAAGCTAGTTAGCTCAATTGGAGCATTTCTAGCATGTTTGGTTGAATTTGGAAATTTACATTTTTCACTTTTGTCAGACAATTGCAATATTCTCTCAATAAGCTAATTAGCTCAATTGGAGAATTTCTAGCATGTTTGGTTGAAATTGGAAATTTACATTTTTCAGTTTTGTCAGACGTTTGTAATATTCTCACAATAAGCTAATTAGCTCAATTGGAGCATTTCTAGCATGTTTGGATTAAATTGGAAATTTACATTTTTCACTTTTGTCAGACAATTGCAATATTCTCTCAATAAGCTAATTAGCTCAATTGGAGCATTTCTAGCATGTTTGGTTGAAATTGGAAATTTACATTTTTCAGTTTTGTCAGACGTTTGTAATATTCTCACAATAAGCTAATTAGCTCAATTGGAGCATTTCTAGCATGTTTGGTTTAAATTGGAAATATACATTTTTCACTTTTGTCAGACAATTGCAATATTCTCTCAATTAGCTAATTAGCTCAATTGGAGCATTTCTAGCATGTTTGGTTGAAATTGGAAATTTACATTTTTCAGTTTTGTCAGACGTTTGTAAAATTCTTACAGTAGGCTTATTTGCGCAATTTGAGCATTTCTAGCATGTTTGGTTGAAATTGGAAATTTACATTCTTCACTTTTGGCAGACGTTTGTAATATTCTCACAATAAGCTAATTAGCTCAATTGGAGCATTTCTAGCATGTTTGGTTGAAATTGGAAATTTACATTTTTCACTTTTGTCAGACAATTGCAATATTCTCACAATAAGCTAATTAGCTCAATTGGAGCATTTCTAGCATGTTTGGTTGAAATTGGAAGTTTACATTTTTCACTTTTGTCAGACGTTTGTAAAATTCTTACAGTAGGCTTATTTGCGCAATTTGAGCATTTCTAGCATGTTTGGTTGAAATTGGAAATTTACATTTTTCACTTTTGTCAGACGTTTGTAATATTCTCACAATAAGCTAATTAGCTCAATTGGAGCATTTCTAGCATGTTTGGTTGAAATTGGAAATTTCCATTTTTCACTTTTGTCAAAGAATTGCAATATTCTCACAATAAGCTAATTAGCTCAATTGGAGCATTTCTAGCATGTTTGGTTGAAATTGGAAATTTACATTTTTCAGTTTTGTCAGACGTTTGTAATATTCTCACAATAAGCTATTTAGCTCAATTGGAGCATTTCTAGCATGTTTGGTTGAAGTTGGAAATTTAAATTTTTCACTTTTGTCAGACGTTTGTAATATTCTCACAATAAGCTATTTAGCTCAATTGGAGCATTTCTAGCATGTTTGGTTGAAATTGGAAAATTACATTTTTCAGTTTTGTAAGACGTTTGTAATATTCTCACAATAAGCTAATTAGCTCAATTGGAGCATTTCTAGCATGTTTGGTTGAAATTGGAAATTTACATTTTTCAGTTTGGTCAGACGTTTGTAATATTCTCACAATAAGCTAATTAGCTCAATTGGAGCATTTCTAACATGTTTGGTTGAAATTGTAAACTTACATTTTTCACTTTTGTCAGACAATTGCAATATTCTCACAATAAGCTAATTAGCTCAATTGGAGCATTTCTAGCATGTTTGGTTGAAATTGGAAATTTACATTTTTCAGTGTTGTCAGACGTTTGTAATATTCTAGCAATAAGCTAATTAGCTCAATTGGAGCATTTCTAGCATGTTTGGTTGAAATTGAAAATTTACATTTTTCAGTGTTGTCAGACGTTTGTAATATTCTCACAATAAGCTAACTAGCTCAAATGGAGCATTTCTAGCATGTTTGGTTGAAATTGAAAATTTACATTTTTCAGTTTTGTCAGACGTTTGTAATATTCTCACAATAAACTAATTAGCTCAATTGGAGCATTTCTAGCATGTTTAGTTGAAATTGGAAATTTACATTTTTCACTTTTGTCAGACAATTGCAATATTCTCTCAATAAGCTAATTAGCTCAATTGGAGCATTTCTAGCATGTTTGGTTGAAATTGGAAATTTACATTTTTCAGTTTTGTCAGACGTTTGTAAAATTCTTACAGTAAGCTTATTTCCGCAATTGGAGCATTTCTAGCATGTTTGGTTGAAATTGGAAATTTACATTTTTCAGTTTTGTCAGACGTTTGTAATATTCTCACAATAAGCTAATTAGCTCAATTGGAGCATTTCTAGCATGTTTGGTTTATATTGGAAATATACATTTTTCACTTTTGTCAGACAATTGCAATATTCTCTCAATAAGCTAATTAGCTCAATTGGAGCATTTCTAGCATGTTTGGTTGAAATTGGAAATTTACATTTTTCAGTTTTGTCAGACGTTTGTAAAATTCTTACAGTAGGCTTATTTGCGCAATTTGAGCATTTCTAGCATGTTTGGTTGAAATTGGAAATTTACATTTTTCAGTTTTGTAAGACGTTTGTAATATTCTCACAATAAGCTAATTAGCTCAATTGGAGCATTTCTAGCATGTTTGGTTGAAATTGGAAATTTACATTTTTCAGTTTGGTCAGACGTTTGTAATATTCTCACAATAAGCTAATTAGCTCAATTGGAGCATTTCTAACATGTTTGGTTGAAATTGAAAATTTACATTTTTCAGTTTTGTCAGACGTTTGTAATATTCTCACAATAAACTAATTAGCTCAATTGGAGCATTTCTAGCATGTTTAGTTGAAATTGGAAATTTACATTTTTCACTTTTGTCAGACAATTGCAATATTCTCTCAATAAGCTAATTAGCTCAATTGGAGCATTTCTAGCATGTTTGGTTGAAATTGGAAATTTACATTTTTCAGTTTTGTCAGACGTTTGTAAAATTCTTACAGTAAGCTTATTTCCGCAATTGGAGCATTTCTAGCATGTTTGGTTGAAATTGGAAATTTACATTTTTCAGTTTTGTCAGACGTTTGTAATATTCTCACAATAAGCTAATTAGCTCAATTGGAGCATTTCTAGCATGTTTGGTTTATATTGGAAATATACATTTTTCACTTTTGTCAGACAATTGCAATATTCTCTCAATAAGCTAATTAGCTCAATTGGAGCATTTCTAGCATGTTTGGTTGAAATTGGAAATTTACATTTTTCAGTTTTGTCAGACGTTTGTAAAATTCTTACAGTAGGCTTATTTGCGCAATTTGAGCATTTCTAGCATGTTTGGTTGAAATTGGAAATTTACATTTTTCAGTTTTGTCAGACGTTTGTAATATTCTCACAATAAGCTAATTAGCTCAATTGGAGCATTTCTAGCATGTTTGGTTTAAATTGGAAATTTACATTTTTCACTTTTGTCAGACAATTGCAATATTCTCTCAATAAGCTAATTAGCTCAATTGGAGCATTTCTAGCATGTTTGGTTGAAATTGGAAATTTACATTTTTCAGTTTTGTCAGACGTTTGTAAAATTCTTACAGTAGGCTTATTTGCGCAATTTGAGCATTTCTAGCATGTTTGGTTGAAATTGGAAATTTACATTTTTCACTTTTGGCAGACGTTTGTAATATTCTCACAATAAGCTAATTAGCTCAATTGGAGCATTTCTAGCATGTTTGGTTGAAATTGGAAATTTACATTTTTCACTTTTGTCAGACAATTGCAATATTCTCTCAATAAGCTAATTAGCTCAATTGGAGCATTTCTAGCATGTTTGGTTGAAACTGGAAATTTACATTTTTCAGTTTTGTCAGACGTTTGTAAAACTCTTACAGTAGGCTTATTTGCGCAATTTGAGCATTTCTAGCATGTTTGGTTGAAATTGGAAATTTACATTTTTCAGTTTTGTCAGACGTTTGTAATATTTTCACAATAAGCTAATTAGCTCAATTGGAGAATTTCTAGCATGTTTGGATTAAATTGGAAATTTACATTTTTCACTTTTGTCAGACGATTGCAATATTCTCACAATAAGCTAATTAGCTCAATTGGAGCAATTCTAACATGTTTGGTTGAAATTGGAAATTTACATTTTTCAGTTTTGTCAGACGTTTGTAATATTCTCACAATAAGCTAATTAGCTCAATTGGAGCATTTCTAGCATGTTTGGTTGAAATTGGAAATTTACATTTTTCAGTTTTGTCAGACGTTTGTAATATTCTCACAATAAGCTAATTAGCTCAATTGGAGCATTTCTAGCATGTATGGTTGAAATTGGAAATTTACATTTTTCAGTTTTGTCAGACGTTTGTAATATTCTCACAATAAGCTAATTAGCTCAATTGGAGCATTTCTAGCATGTTTGGTTGAAATTGGAAATTTACATTTTTCAGTTTGGTCAGACGTTTGTAATATTCTCACAATAAGCTAATTAGCTCAATTGGAGCATTTCTAGCATGTTTGGTTGAAATTGGAAATTTACATTTTTCAGTTTGGTCAGACGTTTGTAATATTCTCACAATAAGCTAATTAGCTCAATTGGAGCATTTCTAACATGTTTGGTTGAAATTGTAAATTTACATTTTTCACTTTTGTCAGACAATTGCAATATTCTCACAATAAGCTAATTAGCTCAATTGGAGCATTTCTAACATGTTTGGTTGAAATTGTAAATTTACATTTTTCACTTTTGTCAGACAATTGCAATATTCTCACAATAAGCTAATTAGCTCAATTGGAACATTTCTAGCATGTTTGGTTGAAATTGTAAATTTACATTTTTCAGTTTTGTCAGACGTTTGGAAAATTCTTACAGTAGGCTTATTTGCGCAATTTGAGCATTTCTAGCATGTTTGGTTAAAATTGGAAATTTACATTTTTCACTTTTGTCAGACGTTTGTAATATTCTCACAATAAGCTAATTAGCTCAATTGGAGCATTTCTAGCATGTTTGGTTGAAATTGGAAATTTACATTTTTCAGTTTTGTCAGACGTTTGTAATATTCTCACAATAAGCTAATTAGCTCAATTGGAGCATTTCTAACATGTTTGGTTGAAATTGTAAATTTACATTTTTCACTTTTGTCAGAC
Organism: Watersipora subatra; assembly: GCF_963576615.1. NCBI lineage: Eukaryota > Metazoa > Bryozoa > Gymnolaemata > Cheilostomatida > Watersiporidae > Watersipora > Watersipora subatra. The sequence continues at coordinate 21,104,238 of NC_088718.1, read as the reverse complement.
GTTTGTAATATTCTCACAATAAGCTAATTAGCTCAATTGGAGCATTTCTAGCATGTTTGGTTGAATTTGGAAATTTTCATTTTTCACTTTTGTCAGACAATTGCAATATTCTCTCAATAAGCTAATTAGCTCAATTGGAAAATTTTTAGCATGTTTGGTTGAAATTGGAAATTTACACTTTTTCACTTTTGTCAGACGTTTGTAAAATTCTTACAGTAAGCTTATTTCCGCAATTGGAGCATTTCTAGCATGTTTGGTTGAAATTGGAAATTTACATTTTTCAGTTTTGTCAGACGTTTGTAATATTCTCACAATAAGCTAATTAGCTCAATTGGAGCATTTCTAGCATGTTTGGTTGAAATTGGAAATTTACATTTTTCAGTTTTGTCAGACGTTTGTAATATTCTCACAATAAGCTAATTAGCTCAATTGGAGCATTTCTAGCATGTTTGGTTGAAATTGGAAATTTACATTTTTCAGTTTTGTCAGACGTTTGTAAAATTCTTACAGTAAGCTTATTTCCGCAATTGGAGCATTTCTAGCATGTTTGGTTGAAATTGGAAATTTACATTTTTCAGTTTTGTCAGACGTTTGTAATATTCTCACAATAAGCTAATTAGCTCAATTGGAGCATTTCTAGCATGTTTGGTTTATATTGGAAATATACATTTTTCACTTTTGTCAGACAATTGCAATATTCTCTCAATAAGCTAATTAGCTCAATTGGAGCATTTCTAGCATGTTTGGTTGAAATTGGAAATTTACATTTTTCAGTTTTGTCAGACGTTTGTAAAATTCTTACAGTAGGCTTATTTGCGCAATTTGAGCATTTCTAGCATGTTTGGTTGAAATTGGAAATTTACATTTTTCAGTTTTGTAAGACGTTTGTAATATTCTCACAATAAGCTAATTAGCTCAATTGGAGCATTTCTAGCATGTTTGGTTGAAATTGGAAATTTACATTTTTCAGTTTGGTCAGACGTTTGTAATATTCTCACAATAAGCTAATTAGCTCAATTGGAGCATTTCTAACATGTTTGGTTGAAATTGAAAATTTACATTTTTCAGTTTTGTCAGACGTTTGTAATATTCTCACAATAAACTAATTAGCTCAATTGGAGCATTTCTAGCATGTTTAGTTGAAATTGGAAATTTACATTTTTCACTTTTGTCAGACAATTGCAATATTCTCTCAATAAGCTAATTAGCTCAATTGGAGCATTTCTAGCATGTTTGGTTGAAATTGGAAATTTACATTTTTCAGTTTTGTCAGACGTTTGTAAAATTCTTACAGTAAGCTTATTTCCGCAATTGGAGCATTTCTAGCATGTTTGGTTGAAATTGGAAATTTACATTTTTCAGTTTTGTCAGACGTTTGTAATATTCTCACAATAAGCTAATTAGCTCAATTGGAGCATTTCTAGCATGTTTGGTTTATATTGGAAATATACATTTTTCACTTTTGTCAGACAATTGCAATATTCTCTCAATAAGCTAATTAGCTCAATTGGAGCATTTCTAGCATGTTTGGTTGAAATTGGAAATTTACATTTTTCAGTTTTGTCAGACGTTTGTAAAATTCTTACAGTAGGCTTATTTGCGCAATTTGAGCATTTCTAGCATGTTTGGTTGAAATTGGAAATTTACATTTTTCAGTTTTGTCAGACGTTTGTAATATTCTCACAATAAGCTAATTAGCTCAATTGGAGCATTTCTAGCATGTTTGGTTTAAATTGGAAATTTACATTTTTCACTTTTGTCAGACAATTGCAATATTCTCTCAATAAGCTAATTAGCTCAATTGGAGCATTTCTAGCATGTTTGGTTGAAATTGGAAATTTACATTTTTCAGTTTTGTCAGACGTTTGTAAAATTCTTACAGTAGGCTTATTTGCGCAATTTGAGCATTTCTAGCATGTTTGGTTGAAATTGGAAATTTACATTTTTCACTTTTGGCAGACGTTTGTAATATTCTCACAATAAGCTAATTAGCTCAATTGGAGCATTTCTAGCATGTTTGGTTGAAATTGGAAATTTACATTTTTCACTTTTGTCAGACAATTGCAATATTCTCTCAATAAGCTAATTAGCTCAATTGGAGCATTTCTAGCATGTTTGGTTGAAACTGGAAATTTACATTTTTCAGTTTTGTCAGACGTTTGTAAAACTCTTACAGTAGGCTTATTTGCGCAATTTGAGCATTTCTAGCATGTTTGGTTGAAATTGGAAATTTACATTTTTCAGTTTTGTCAGACGTTTGTAATATTTTCACAATAAGCTAATTAGCTCAATTGGAGAATTTCTAGCATGTTTGGATTAAATTGGAAATTTACATTTTTCACTTTTGTCAGACGATTGCAATATTCTCACAATAAGCTAATTAGCTCAATTGGAGCAATTCTAACATGTTTGGTTGAAATTGGAAATTTACATTTTTCAGTTTTGTCAGACGTTTGTAATATTCTCACAATAAGCTAATTAGCTCAATTGGAGCATTTCTAGCATGTTTGGTTGAAATTGGAAATTTACATTTTTCAGTTTTGTCAGACGTTTGTAATATTCTCACAATAAGCTAATTAGCTCAATTGGAGCATTTCTAGCATGTATGGTTGAAATTGGAAATTTACATTTTTCAGTTTTGTCAGACGTTTGTAATATTCTCACAATAAGCTAATTAGCTCAATTGGAGCATTTCTAGCATGTTTGGTTGAAATTGGAAATTTACATTTTTCAGTTTGGTCAGACGTTTGTAATATTCTCACAATAAGCTAATTAGCTCAATTGGAGCATTTCTAGCATGTTTGGTTGAAATTGGAAATTTACATTTTTCAGTTTGGTCAGACGTTTGTAATATTCTCACAATAAGCTAATTAGCTCAATTGGAGCATTTCTAACATGTTTGGTTGAAATTGTAAATTTACATTTTTCACTTTTGTCAGACAATTGCAATATTCTCACAATAAGCTAATTAGCTCAATTGGAGCATTTCTAACATGTTTGGTTGAAATTGTAAATTTACATTTTTCACTTTTGTCAGACAATTGCAATATTCTCACAATAAGCTAATTAGCTCAATTGGAACATTTCTAGCATGTTTGGTTGAAATTGTAAATTTACATTTTTCAGTTTTGTCAGACGTTTGGAAAATTCTTACAGTAGGCTTATTTGCGCAATTTGAGCATTTCTAGCATGTTTGGTTAAAATTGGAAATTTACATTTTTCACTTTTGTCAGACGTTTGTAATATTCTCACAATAAGCTAATTAGCTCAATTGGAGCATTTCTAGCATGTTTGGTTGAAATTGGAAATTTACATTTTTCAGTTTTGTCAGACGTTTGTAATATTCTCACAATAAGCTAATTAGCTCAATTGGAGCATTTCTAACATGTTTGGTTGAAATTGTAAATTTACATTTTTCACTTTTGTCAGACGTTTGTAATATTCTCACAATAAGCTAATTAGCTCAATTGGAGCATTTCTAGCATGTTTGGTTGAATTTGGAAATTTTCATTTTTCACTTTTGTCAGACAATTGCAATATTCTCTCAATAAGCTAATTAGCTCAATTGGAGAATTTTTAGCATGTTTGGTTGAAATTGGAAATTTACACTTTTTCACTTTTGTCAGACGTTTGTAAAATTCTTACAGTAAGCTTATTTCCGCAATTGGAGCATTTCTAGCATGTTTGGTTGAAATTGGAAATTTACATTTTTCAGTTTTGTCAGACGTTTGTAATATTCTCACAATAAGCTAATTAGCTCAATTGGAGCATTTCTAGCATGTTTGGTTGAAATTGGAAATTTACATTTTTCAGTTTTGTCAGACGTTTGTAATATTCTCACAATAAGCTAATTAGCTCAATTGGAGCATTTCTAACATGTTTGGTTGAAATTGTAAATTTACATTTTTCACTTTTGTCAGACGTTTGTAATATTCTCACAATAAGCTAATTAGCTCAATTGGAGCATTTCTAGCATGTTTGGTTGAATTTGGAAATTTACATTTTTCACTTTTGTCAGACAATTGCAATATTCTCTCAATAAGCTAATTAGCTCAATTGGAGAATTTCTAGCATGTTTGGTTGAAATTGGAAATTTACATTTTTCAGTTTTGTCAGACGTTTGTACTATTCTCACAATAAGCTAATTAGCTCAATTGGAGCATTTCTAGCATGTTTGGTTGAAATTGGAAATTTACATTTTTCAGTGTTGTCAGACGTTTGTAATATTCTAGCAATAAGCTAATTAGCTCAATTGGAGCATTTCTAACATGTTTGGTTGAAATTGAAAATTTACATTTTTCAGTTTTGTCAGACGTTTGTAATATTCTCACAATAAACTAATTAGCTCAATTGGAGCATTTCTAGCATGTTTAGTTGAAATTGGAAATTTACATTTTTCACTTTTGTCAGACAATTGCAATATTCTCTCAATAAGCTAATTAGCTCAATTGGAGCATTTCTAGCATGTTTGGTTGAAATTGGAAATTTACATTTTTCAGTTTTGTCAGACGTTTGTAAAATTCTTACAGTAAGCTTATTTCCGCAATTGGAGCATTTCTAGCATGTTTGGTTGAAATTGTAAATTTACATTTTTCAGTTTTGTCAGACGTTTGTAATATTCTCACAATAAGCTAATTAGCTCAATTGGAGCATTTCTAGCATGTTTGGTTTATATTGGAAATATACATTTTTCACTTTTGTCAGACAATTGCAATATTCTCTCAATAAGCTAATTAGCTCAATTGGAGCATTTCTAGCATGTTTGGTTGAAATTGGAAATTTACATTTTTCAGTTTTGTCAGACGTTTGTAAAATTCTTACAGTAGGCTTATTTGCGCAATTTGAGCATTTCTAGCATGTTTGGTTGAAATTGGAAATTTACATTTTTCAGTTTTGTCAGACGTTTGTAATATTCTCACAATAAGCTAATTAGCTCAATTGGAGCATTTCTAGCATGTTTGGTTTAAATTGGAAATTTACATTTTTCACTTTTGTCAGACAATTGCAATATTCTCTCAATAAGCTAATTAGCTCAATTGGAGCATTTCTAGCATGTTTGGTTGAAATTGGAAATTTACATTTTTCAGTTTTGTCAGACGTTTGTAAAATTCTTACAGTAGGCTTATTTGCGCAATTTGAGCATTTCTAGCATGTTTGGTTGAAATTGGAAATTTACATTTTTCACTTTTGGCAGACGTTTGTAATATTCTCACAATAAGCTAATTAGCTCAATTGGAGCATTTCTAGCATGTTTGGTTGAAATTGGAAATTTACATTTTTCACTTTTGTCAGACAATTGCAATATTCTCTCAATAAGCTAATTAGCTCAATTGGAGCATTTCTAGCATGTTTGGTTGAAACTGGAAATTTACATTTTTCAGTTTTGTCAGACGTTTGTAAAACTCTTACAGTAGGCTTATTTGCGCAATTTGAGCATTTCTAGCATGTTTGGTTGAAATTGGAAATTTACATTTTTCAGTTTTGTCAGACGTTTGTAATATTTTCACAATAAGCTAATTAGCTCAATTGGAGAATTTCTAGCATGTTTGGATTAAATTGGAAATTTACATTTTTCACTTTTGTCAGACGATTGCAATATTCTCACAATAAGCTAATTAGCTCAATTGGAGCAATTCTAACATGTTTGGTTGAAATTGGAAATTTACATTTTTCAGTTTTGTCAGACGTTTGTAATATTCTCACAATAAGCTAATTAGCTCAATTGGAGCATTTCTAGCATGTTTGGTTGAAATTGGAAATTTACATTTTTCAGTTTTGTCAGACGTTTGTAATATTCTCACAATAAGCTAATTAGCTCAATTGGAGCATTTCTAACATGTTTGGTTGAAATTGTAAATTTACATTTTTCACTTTTGTCAGACGTTTGTAATATTCTCACAATAAGCTAATTAGCTCAATTGGAGCATTTCTAGCATGTTTGGTTGAATTTGGAAATTTACATTTTTCACTTTTGTCAGACAATTGCAATATTCTCTCAATAAGCTAATTAGCTCAATTGGAGAATTTCTAGCATGTTTGGTTGAAATTGGAAATTTACATTTTTCAGTTTTGTCAGACGTTTGTACTATTCTCACAATAAGCTAATTAGCTCAATTGGAGCATTTCTAGCATGTTTGGTTGAAATTGGAAATTTACATTTTTCAGTGTTGTCAGACGTTTGTAATATTCTAGCAATAAGCTAATTAGCTCAATTGGAGCATTTCTAGCATGTTTGGTTGAAATTGAAAATTTACATTTTTCAGTGTTGTCAGACGTTTGTAATATTCTCACAATAAGCTAACTAGCTCAAATGGAGCATTTCTAGCATGTTTGGTTGAAATTGAAAATTTACATTTTTCAGTTTTGTCAGACGTTTGTAATATTCTCACAATAAACTAATTAGCTCAATTGGAGCATTTCTAGCATGTTTAGTTGAAATTGGAAATTTACATTTTTCACTTTTGTCAGACAATTGCAATATTCTCTCAATAAGCTAATTAGCTCAATTGGAGCATTTCTAGCATGTTTGGTTGAAATTGGAAATTTACATTTTTCAGTTTTGTCAGACGTTTGTAAAATTCTTACAGTAAGCTTATTTCCGCAATTGGAGCATTTCTAGCATGTTTGGTTGAAATTGGAAATTTACATTTTTCAGTTTTGTCAGACGTTTGTAATATTCTCACAATAAGCTAATTAGCTCAATTGGAGCATTTCTAGCATGTTTGGTTTATATTGGAAATATACATTTTTCACTTTTGTCAGACAATTGCAATATTCTCTCAATAAGCTAATTAGCTCAATTGGAGCATTTCTAGCATGTTTGGTTGAAATTGGAAATTTACATTTTTCAGTTTTGTCAGACGTTTGTAAAATTCTTACAGTAGGCTTATTTGCGCAATTTGAGCATTTCTAGCATGTTTGGTTGAAATTGGAAATTTACATTTTTCAGTTTTGTAAGACGTTTGTAATATTCTCACAATAAGCTAATTAGCTCAATTGGAGCATTTCTAGCATGTTTGGTTGAAATTGGAAATTTACATTTTTCAGTTTGGTCAGACGTTTGTAATATTCTCACAATAAGCTAATTAGCTCAATTGGAGCATTTCTAACATGTTTGGTTGAAATTGAAAATTTACATTTTTCAGTTTTGTCAGACGTTTGTAATATTCTCACAATAAACTAATTAGCTCAATTGGAGCATTTCTAGCATGTTTAGTTGAAATTGGAAATTTACATTTTTCACTTTTGTCAGACAATTGCAATATTCTCTCAATAAGCTAATTAGCTCAATTGGAGCATTTCTAGCATGTTTGGTTGAAATTGGAAATTTACATTTTTCAGTTTTGTCAGACGTTTGTAAAATTCTTACAGTAAGCTTATTTCCGCAATTGGAGCATTTCTAGCATGTTTGGTTGAAATTGGAAATTTACATTTTTCAGTTTTGTCAGACGTTTGTAATATTCTCACAATAAGCTAATTAGCTCAATTGGAGCATTTCTAGCATGTTTGGTTTATATTGGAAATATACATTTTTCACTTTTGTCAGACAATTGCAATATTCTCTCAATAAGCTAATTAGCTCAATTGGAGCATTTCTAGCATGTTTGGTTGAAATTGGAAATTTACATTTTTCAGTTTTGTCAGACGTTTGTAAAATTCTTACAGTAGGCTTATTTGCGCAATTTGAGCATTTCTAGCATGTTTGGTTGAAATTGGAAATTTACATTTTTCAGTTTTGTCAGACGTTTGTAATATTCTCACAATAAGCTAATTAGCTCAATTGGAGCATTTCTAGCATGTTTGGTTTAAATTGGAAATTTACATTTTTCACTTTTGTCAGACAATTGCAATATTCTCTCAATAAGCTAATTAGCTCAATTGGAGCATTTCTAGCATGTTTGGTTGAAATTGGAAATTTACATTTTTCAGTTTTGTCAGACGTTTGTAAAATTCTTACAGTAGGCTTATTTGCGCAATTTGAGCATTTCTAGCATGTTTGGTTGAAATTGGAAATTTACATTTTTCACTTTTGGCAGACGTTTGTAATATTCTCACAATAAGCTAATTAGCTCAATTGGAGCATTTCTAGCATGTTTGGTTGAAATTGGAAATTTACATTTTTCACTTTTGTCAGACAATTGCAATATTCTCTCAATAAGCTAATTAGCTCAATTGGAGCATTTCTAGCATGTTTGGTTGAAACTGGAAATTTACATTTTTCAGTTTTGTCAGACGTTTGTAAAACTCTTACAGTAGGCTTATTTGCGCAATTTGAGCATTTCTAGCATGTTTGGTTGAAATTGGAAATTTACATTTTTCAGTTTTGTCAGACGTTTGTAATATTTTCACAATAAGCTAATTAGCTCAATTGGAGAATTTCTAGCATGTTTGGATTAAATTGGAAATTTACATTTTTCACTTTTGTCAGACGATTGCAATATTCTCACAATAAGCTAATTAGCTCAATTGGAGCAATTCTAACATGTTTGGTTGAAATTGGAAATTTACATTTTTCAGTTTTGTCAGACGTTTGTAATATTCTCACAATAAGCTAATTAGCTCAATTGGAGCATTTCTAGCATGTTTGGTTGAAATTGGAAATTTACATTTTTCAGTTTTGTCAGACGTTTGTAATATTCTCACAATAAGCTAATTAGCTCAATTGGAGCATTTCTAGCATGTATGGTTGAAATTGGAAATTTACATTTTTCAGTTTTGTCAGACGTTTGTAATATTCTCACAATAAGCTAATTAGCTCAATTGGAGCATTTCTAGCATGTTTGGTTGAAATTGGAAATTTACATTTTTCAGTTTGGTCAGACGTTTGTAATATTCTCACAATAAGCTAATTAGCTCAATTGGAGCATTTCTAGCATGTTTGGTTGAAATTGGAAATTTACATTTTTCAGTTTGGTCAGACGTTTGTAATATTCTCACAATAAGCTAATTAGCTCAATTGGAGCATTTCTAACATGTTTGGTTGAAATTGTAAATTTACATTTTTCACTTTTGTCAGACAATTGCAATATTCTCACAATAAGCTAATTAGCTCAATTGGAGCATTTCTAACATGTTTGGTTGAAATTGTAAATTTACATTTTTCACTTTTGTCAGACAATTGCAATATTCTCACAATAAGCTAATTAGCTCAATTGGAACATTTCTAGCATGTTTGGTTGAAATTGTAAATTTACATTTTTCAGTTTTGTCAGACGTTTGGAAAATTCTTACAGTAGGCTTATTTGCGCAATTTGAGCATTTCTAGCATGTTTGGTTAAAATTGGAAATTTACATTTTTCACTTTTGTCAGACGTTTGTAATATTCTCACAATAAGCTAATTAGCTCAATTGGAGCATTTCTAGCATGTTTGGTTGAAATTGGAAATTTACATTTTTCAGTTTTGTCAGACGTTTGTAATATTCTCACAATAAGCTAATTAGCTCAATTGGAGCATTTCTAACATGTTTGGTTGAAATTGTAAATTTACATTTTTCACTTTTGTCAGACGTTTGTAATATTCTCACAATAAGCTAATTAGCTCAATTGGAGCATTTCTAGCATGTTTGGTTGAATTTGGAAATTTACATTTTTCACTTTTGTCAGACAATTGCAATATTCTCTCAATAAGCTAATTAGCTCAATTGGAGAATTTTTAGCATGTTTGGTTGAAATTGGAAATTTACACTTTTTCACTTTTGTCAGACGTTTGTAAAATTCTTACAGTAAGCTTATTTCCGCAATTGGAGCATTTCTAGCATGTTTGGTTGAAATTGGAAATTTACATTTTTCAGTTTTGTCAGACGTTTGTAATATTCTCACAATAAGCTAATTAGCTCAATTGGAGCATTTCTAGCATGTTTGGTTGAAATTGGAAATTTACATTTTTCAGTTTTGTCAGACGTTTGTAATATTCTCACAATAAGCTAATTAGCTCAATTGGAGCATTTCTAACATGTTTGGTTGAAATTGTAAATTTACATTTTTCACTTTTGTCAGACGTTTGTAATATTCTCACAATAAGCTAATTAGCTCAATTGGAGCATTTCTAGCATGTTTGGTTGAATTTGGAAATTTACATTTTTCACTTTTGTCAGACAATTGCAATATTCTCTCAATAAGCTAATTAGCTCAATTGGAGAATTTCTAGCATGTTTGGTTGAAATTGGAAATTTACATTTTTCAGTTTTGTCAGACGTTTGTAATATTCTCACAATAAGCTAATTAGCTCAATTGGAGCATTTCTAGCATGTTTGGTTTAAATTGGAAATTTACATTTTTCACTTTTGTCAGACAATTGCAATATTCTCTCAATAAGCTAATTAGCTCAATTGGAGCATTTCTAGCATGTTTGGTTGAAATTGGAAATTTACATTTTTCAGTTTTCTCAGACGTTTGTAATATTCTTAAAATAGCCTTATTTGCGCAATTTGAGCATTTCTAGCATGTTTGGTTGAAATTGGAAATTTACATTTTCACTTTTGTCAGACGTTTGTAATATTCTCACAATAAGCTAATTAGCTCAATTGGAGCATTTCTAGGATGTTTGGTTGAAATTGGAAATTTACACTTTTTCACTTTTGTCAGACGTTTGTAAAATTCTTACAGTAAGCTTATTTCCGCAATTGGAGCATTTCTAGCATGTTTGGTTGAAATTGGAAATTTACATTTTTCACTTTTGTCAGACAATTGCAATATTCTCTCAATAAGCTAATTAGCTCAATTTGAGCATTTCTAGCATGTTTGGTTGAAATTGGAAATTTACATTTTTCAGTTTTGTCAGACGTTTGTAATATTCTCACAATAAGCTAATTAGCTCAATTGGAGCATTTCTAGCATGTTTGGTTGAAATTGGAAATTTACATTTTTAACTTTTGGCAGACAATTGCAATTTTCTCTCAATAAGCTAATTAGCTCAATTGGAGCATTTCTAGCATGTTTGGTTGAAATTGGAAATTTACATTTTTCACTTTTGTCAGACGTTTGTAAAATTCTTAAAATAGGCTTATTTGCGCAATTTGAGCATTTCTAGCATGTTTGGTTGAAATTGGAAATTTACATTTTTCACTTTTGTCAGACGTTTGTAATATTCTCACAATAAGCTAATTAGCTTAATTGGAGCATTTCTAGCATGTTTGGTTGAAATTGGAAATTTACATTTTTCACTTTTGTCAGACAATTGCAATATTCTCTCAATAAGCTAATTAGCTCAATTGGAGCATTTCTAGCATGTTTGGTTGAAATTGGAAATTTACATTTTTCAGTCTTGTCAGACGTTTGTAAAATTCTTACAATAGGCTTATTTGCGCAATTTGAGCATTTCTAGCATGTTTGGTTGAAATTGGAAATTTACATTTTTCAGTTTTGTCAGACGTTTGTAATATTCTCACAATAAGGTAATTAGCTCAATTGGAGCATTTCTAGCATGTTTGGTTTAAATTGGAAATTTACATTTTTCACTTTTGTCAGACAATTGCAATATTCTCTCAATAAGCTAATTAGCTCAATTGGAGCATTTCTAGCATGTTTGGTTGAAATTGGAAATTTACATTTTTCAGTTTTGTCAGACGTTTGTAAAATTCTTACAGTAGGCTTATTTGCGCAATTTGAGCATTTCTAGCATGTTTTGTTGAAATTGGAAATTTACATTTTTCACTTTTGGCTGACGTTTGTAATATTCTCACAATAAGCTAGTTAGCTCAATTGGAGCATTTCTAGCATGTTTGGTTGAAATTGGAAATTTACATTTTTCACTTTTGTCAGACAATTGCAATATTCTCTCAATAAGCTAATTAGCTCAATTGGAGCATTTCTAGCATGTTTGTTTGAAATTGGAAATTTACATTTTTCAGTTTTGTCAGACGTTTGTAATATTCTCACAATAAGCTAATTAGCTCAATTGGAGCATTTCTAGCATGTATGGTTGAAATTGGAAATTTACATTTTTCAGTTTTGTCAGACGTTTGTAATATTCTCACAATAAGCTAATTAGCTCAATTGGAGCATTTCTAACATGTTTGGTTGAAATTGGAAATTTACACTTTTTCACTTTTGTCAGACGTTTGTAAAATTCTTACAGTAAGCTTATTTCCGCAATTGGAGCATTTCTAGCATGTTTGGTTGAATTTGGAAATTTACATTTTTCACTTTTGTCAGACAATTGCAATATTCTCACAATAAGCTAATTAGCTCAATTGGAGAATTTTTAGCATGTTTGGTTGAAATTGGAAATTTACACTTTTTCACTTTTGTCAGACGTTTGTAAAATTCTTACAGTAAGCTTATTTCCGCAATTGGAGCATTTCTAGCATGTTTGGTTGAAATTGGAAATTTACATTTTTCAGTTTTGTCAGACGTTTGTAATATTCTCACAATAAGCTAATTAGCTCAATTGGAGCATTTCTAGCATGTTTGGTTTAAATTGGAAATTTACATTTTTCACTTTTGTCAGACGTTTGTAATATTCTCACAATAAGCTAATTAGCTCAATTGGAGCATTTCTAGCATGTTTGGTTGAAATTGGAAATTTACATTTTTCAGTTTTGTCAGACGTTTGTAATATTCTCACAATAAGCTAATTAGCTCAATTGGAGCATTTCTAACATGTTTGGTTGAAATTGTAAATTTACATTTTTCACTTTTGTCAGACGTTTGTAATATTCTCACAATAAGCTAATTAGCTCAATTGGAGCATTTCTAGCATGTTTGGTTGAATTTGGAAATTTACATTTTTCACTTTTGTCAGACAATTGCAATATTCTCTCAATAAGCTAATTAGCTCAATTGGAGAATTTCTAGCATGTTTGGTTGAAATTGGAAATTTACACTTTTTCACTTTTGTCAGACGTTTGTAAAATTCTTACAGTAAGCTTATTTCCGCAATTGGAGCATTTCTAGCATGTTTGGTTGAAATTGGAAATTTACATTTTTCACTTTTGTCAGACGTTTGTAATATTCTCACAATAAGCTAATTAGCTCAATTGGAGCATTTCTAGCATGTTTGGTTTAAATTGGAAATTTACATTTTTCACTTTTGTCAGACAATTGCAATATTCTCTCAATAAGCTAATTAGCTCAATTGGAGCATTTCTAGCATGTTTGGTTGAAATTGGAAATTTACATTTTTCAGTTTTGTCAGACGTTTGTAATATTCTTAAAATAGCCTTCTTTGCGCAATTTGAGCATTTCTAGCATGTTTGGTTGAAATTGGAAATTTACATTTTCACTTTTGTCAGACGTTTGTAATATTCTCACAATAAGCTAATTAGCTCAATTGGAGCATTTCTAGGATGTTTGGTTGAAATTGGAAATTTACACTTTTTCACTTTTGTCAGACGTTTGTAAAATTCTTACAGTAAGCTTATTTCCGCAATTGGAGCATTTCTAGCATGTTTGGTTGAAATTGGAAATTTACATTTTTCAGTTTTGTCAGACGTTTGTAATATTCTCACAATAAGCTAATTAGCTCAATTGGAGCATTTCTAGGATGTTTGGTTGAAATTGGAAATTTACATTTTTCACTTTTGGCAGACAATTGCAATTTTCTCTCAATAAGCTAATTAGCTCAATTGGAGCATTTCTAGCATGTTTGGTTGAAATTGGAAATTTACATTTTTCACTTTTGTCAGACGTTTGTAAAATTCTTAAAATAGGCTTATTTGCGCAATTTGAGCATTTCTAGCATGTTTGGTTGAAATTGGAAATTTACATTTTTCACTTTTGTCAGACGTTTGTAATATTCTCACAATAAGCTAATTAGCTCAATTGGAGCATTTCTAGCATGTTTGGTTGAAATTGGAAATTTACCTTTTTCACTTTTGTCAGACAATTGCAATATTCTCTCAATAAGCTAATTAGCTCAATTGGAGCATTTCTAGCATGTTTGGTTGAAATTGGAAATTTACATTTTTCAGTCTTGTCAGACGTTTGTAAAATTCTTACAATAGGCTTATTTGCGCAATTTGAGCATTTCTAGCATGTTTGGTTGAAATTGGAAATTTACATTTTTCAGTTTTGTCAGACGTTTGTAAAATTCTTACAGTAAGCTTAATTCCGCAATTGGAGCATTTCTAGCATGTTTGGTTGAAATTGGAAATTTACATTTTTCAGTTTTGTCAGACGTTTGTAATATTCTCACAATAAGGTAATTAGCTCAATTGGAGCATTTCTAGCATGTTTGGTTTAAATTGGAAATTTACATTTTTCACTTTTGTCAGACAATTGCAATATTCTCTCAATAAGCTAATTAGCTCAATTGGAGCATTTCTAGCATGTTTGGTTGAAATTGGAAATTTACACTTTTTCACTTTTGTCAGACGTTTGTAAAATTCTTACAGTAAGCTTATTTCCGCAATTGGAGCATTTCTAGCATGTTTGGTTGAAATTGGAAATTTACATTTTTCAGTTTTGTCAGACGTTTGTAATATTCTCACAATAAGCTAATTAGCTCAATTGGAGCATTTCTAGCATGTTTGGTTGAAATTGGAAATTTACATTTTTCAGTTTTGTCAGACGTTTGTAATATTCTCACAATAAGCTAATTAGCTCAATTGGAGCATTTCTAACATGTTTGGTTGAAATTGTAAATTTACATTTTTCACTTTTGTCAGACGTTTGTAATATTCTCACAATAAGCTAATTAGCTCAATTGGAGCATTTCTAGCATGTTTGGTTGAATTTGGAAATTTACATTTTTCACTTTTGTCAGACAATTGCAATATTCTCTCAATAAGCTAATTAGCTCAATTGGAGAATTTCTAGCATGTTTGGTTGAAATTGGAAATTTACATTTTTCAGTTTTGTCAGACGTTTGTACTATTCTCACAATAAGCTAATTAGCTCAATTGGAGCATTTCTAGCATGTTTGGTTGAAATTGGAAATTTACATTTTTCAGTTTTGTCAGACGTTTGTAAAATTCTTACAGTAAGCTTATTTCCGCAATTGGAGCATTTCTAGCATGTTTGGTTGAAATTGGAAATTTACATTTTTCAGTTTTGTCAGACGTTTGTAATATTCTCACAATAAGCTAATTAGCTCAATTGGAGCATTTCTAGCATGTTTGGTTTATATTGGAAATATACATTTTTCACTTTTGTCAGACAATTGCAATATTCTCTCAATAAGCTAATTAGCTCAATTGGAGCATTTCTAGCATGTTTGGTTGAAATTGGAAATTTACATTTTTCAGTTTTGTCAGACGTTTGTAAAATTCTTACAGTAGGCTTATTTGCGCAATTTGAGCATTTCTAGCATGTTTGGTTGAAATTGGAAATTTACATTTTTCAGTTTTGTAAGACGTTTGTAATATTCTCACAATAAGCTAATTAGCTCAATTGGAGCATTTCTAGCATGTTTGGTTGAAATTGGAAATTTACATTTTTCAGTTTGGTCAGACGTTTGTAATATTCTCACAATAAGCTAATTAGCTCAATTGGAGCATTTCTAACATGTTTGGTTGAAATTGAAAATTTACATTTTTCAGTTTTGTCAGACGTTTGTAATATTCTCACAATAAACTAATTAGCTCAATTGGAGCATTTCTAGCATGTTTAGTTGAAATTGGAAATTTACATTTTTCACTTTTGTCAGACAATTGCAATATTCTCTCAATAAGCTAATTAGCTCAATTGGAGCATTTCTAGCATGTTTGGTTGAAATTGGAAATTTACATTTTTCAGTTTTGTCAGACGTTTGTAAAATTCTTACAGTAAGCTTATTTCCGCAATTGGAGCATTTCTAGCATGTTTGGTTGAAATTGGAAATTTACATTTTTCAGTTTTGTCAGACGTTTGTAATATTCTCACAATAAGCTAATTAGCTCAATTGGAGCATTTCTAGCATGTTTGGTTTATATTGGAAATATACATTTTTCACTTTTGTCAGACAATTGCAATATTCTCTCAATAAGCTAATTAGCTCAATTGGAGCATTTCTAGCATGTTTGGTTGAAATTGGAAATTTACATTTTTCAGTTTTGTCAGACGTTTGTAAAATTCTTACAGTAGGCTTATTTGCGCAATTTGAGCATTTCTAGCATGTTTGGTTGAAATTGGAAATTTACATTTTTCAGTTTTGTCAGACGTTTGTAATATTCTCACAATAAGCTAATTAGCTCAATTGGAGCATTTCTAGCATGTTTGGTTTAAATTGGAAATTTACATTTTTCACTTTTGTCAGACAATTGCAATATTCTCTCAATAAGCTAATTAGCTCAATTGGAGCATTTCTAGCATGTTTGGTTGAAATTGGAAATTTACATTTTTCAGTTTTGTCAGACGTTTGTAAAATTCTTACAGTAGGCTTATTTGCGCAATTTGAGCATTTCTAGCATGTTTGGTTGAAATTGGAAATTTACATTTTTCACTTTTGGCAGACGTTTGTAATATTCTCACAATAAGCTATTTAGCTCAATTGGAGCATTTCTAGCATGTTTGGTTGAAATTGGAAATTTACATTTTTCACTTTTGTCAGACAATTGCAATATTCTCTCAATAAGCTAATTAGCTCAATTGGAGCATTTCTAGCATGTTTGGTTGAAACTGGAAATTTACATTTTTCAGTTTTGTCAGACGTTTGTAAAACTCTTACAGTAGGCTTATTTGCGCAATTTGAGCATTTCTAGCATGTTTGGTTGAAATTGGAAATTTACATTTTTCAGTTTTGTCAGACGTTTGTAATATTTTCACAATAAGCTAATTAGCTCAATTGGAGAATTTCTAGCATGTTTGGATTAAATTGGAAATTTACATTTTTCACTTTTGTCAGACGATTGCAATATTCTCACAATAAGCTAATTAGCTCAATTGGAGCAATTCTAACATGTTTGGTTGAAATTGGAAATTTACATTTTTCAGTTTTGTCAGACGTTTGTAATATTCTCACAATAAGCTAATTAGCTCAATTGGAGCATTTCTAGCATGTTTGGTTGAAATTGGAAATTTACATTTTTCAGTTTTGTCAGACGTTTGTAATATTCTCACAATAAGCTAATTAGCTCAATTGGAGCATTTCTAGCATGTATGGTTGAAATTGGAAATTTACATTTTTCAGTTTTGTCAGACGTTTGTAATATTCTCACAATAAGCTAATTAGCTCAATTGGAGCATTTCTAGCATGTTTGGTTGAAATTGGAAATTTACATTTTTCAGTTTGGTCAGACGTTTGTAATATTCTCACAATAAGCTAATTAGCTCAATTGGAGCATTTCTAGCATGTTTGGTTGAAATTGGAAATTTACATTTTTCAGTTTGGTCAGACGTTTGTAATATTCTCACAATAAGCTAATTAGCTCAATTGGAGCATTTCTAACATGTTTGGTTGAAATTGTAAATTTACATTTTTCACTTTTGTCAGACAATTGCAATATTCTCACAATAAGCTAATTAGCTCAATTGGAGCATTTCTAACATGTTTGGTTGAAATTGTAAATTTACATTTTTCACTTTTGTCAGACAATTGCAATATTCTCACAATAAGCTAATTAGCTCAATTGGAACATTTCTAGCATGTTTGGTTGAAATTGTAAATTTACATTTTTCAGTTTTGTCAGACGTTTGGAAAATTCTTACAGTAGGCTTATTTGCGCAATTTGAGCATTTCTAGCATGTTTGGTTAAAATTGGAAATTTACATTTTTCACTTTTGTCAGACGTTTGTAATATTCTCACAATAAGCTAATTAGCTCAATTGGAGCATTTCTAGCATGTTTGGTTGAAATTGGAAATTTACATTTTTCAGTTTTGTCAGACGTTTGTAATATTCTCACAATAAGCTAATTAGCTCAATTGGAGCATTTCTAACATGTTTGGTTGAAATTGTAAATTTACATTTTTCACTTTTGTCAGACGTTTGTAATATTCTCACAATAAGCTAATTAGCTCAATTGGAGCATTTCTAGCATGTTTGGTTGAATTTGGAAATTTACATTTTTCACTTTTGTCAGACAATTGCAATATTCTCTCAATAAGCTAATTAGCTCAATTGGAGAATTTTTAGCATGTTTGGTTGAAATTGGAAATTTACACTTTTTCACTTTTGTCAGACGTTTGTAAAATTCTTACAGTAAGCTTATTTCCGCAATTGGAGCATTTCTAGCATGTTTGGTTGAAATTGGAAATTTACATTTTTCAGTTTTGTCAGACGTTTGTAATATTCTCACAATAAGCTAATTAGCTCAATTGGAGCATTTCTAGCATGTTTGGATGAAATTGGAAATTTACATTTTTCAGTTTTGTCAGACGTTTGTAATATTCTCACAATAAGCTAATTAGCTCAATTGGAGCATTTCTAACATGTTTGGTTGAAATTGTAAATTTACATTTTTCACTTTTGTCAGACGTTTGTAATATTCTCACAATAAGCTAGTTAGCTCAATTGGAGCATTTCTAGCATGTTTGGTTGAATTTGGAAATTTACATTTTTCACTTTTGTCAGACAATTGCAATATTCTCTCAATAAGCTAATTAGCTCAATTGGAGAATTTCTAGCATGTTTGGTTGAAATTGGAAATTTACATTTTTCAGTTTTGTCAGACGTTTGTAATATTCTCACAATAAGCTAATTAGCTCAATTGGAGCATTTCTAGCATGTTTGGTTTAAATTGGAAATTTACATTTTTCACTTTTGTCAGACAATTGCAATATTCTCTCAATAAGCTAATTAGCTCAATTGGAGCATTTTCTAGCATGTTTGGTTGAAATTGGAAATTTACATTTTTCAGTTTTCTCAGACGTTTGTAATATTCTTAAAATAGCCTTATTTGCGCAATTTGAGCATTTCTAGCATGTTTGGTTGAAATTGGAAATTTACATTTTCACTTTTGTCAGACGTTTGTAATATTCTCACAATAAGCTAATTAGCTCAATTGGAGCATTTCTAGGATGTTTGGTTGAAATTGGAAATTTACACTTTTTCACTTTTGTCAGACGTTTGTAAAATTCTTACAGTAAGCTTATTTCCGCAATTGGAGCATTTCTAGCATGTTTGGTTGAAATTGGAAATTTACATTTTTCACTTTTGTCAGACAATTGCAATATTCTCTCAATAAGCTAATTAGCTCAATTTGAGCATTTCTAGCATGTTTGGTTGAAATTGGAAATTTACATTTTTCAGTTTTGTCAGACGTTTGTAATATTCTCACAATAAGCTAATTAGCTCAATTGGAGCATTTCTAGCATGTTTGGTTGAAATTGGAAATTTACATTTTTAACTTTTGGCAGACAATTGCAATTTTCTCTCAATAAGCTAATTAGCTCAATTGGAGCATTTCTAGCATGTTTGGTTGAAATTGGAAATTTACATTTTTCACTTTTGTCAGACGTTTGTAAAATTCTTAAAATAGGCTTATTTGCGCAATTTGAGCATTTCTAGCATGTTTGGTTGAAATTGGAAATTTACATTTTTCACTTTTGTCAGACGTTTGTAATATTCTCACAATAAGCTAATTAGCTCAATTGGAGCATTTCTAGCATGTTTGGTTGAAATTGGAAATTTACATTTTTCACTTTTGTCAGACAATTGCAATATTCTCTCAATAAGCTAATTAGCTCAATTGGAGCATTTCTAGCATGTTTGGTTGAAATTGGAAATTTACATTTTTCAGTCTTGTCAGACGTTTGTAAAATTCTTACAATAGGCTTATTTGCGCAATTTGAGCATTTCTAGCATGTTTGGTTGAAATTGGAAATTTACATTTTTCAGTTTTGTCAGACGTTTGTAATATTCTCACAATAAGGTAATTAGCTCAATTGGAGCATTTCTAGCATGTTTGGTTTAAATTGGAAATTTACATTTTTCACTTTTGTCAGACAATTGCAATATTCTCTCAATAAGCTAATTAGCTCAATTGGAGCATTTCTAGCATGTTTGGTTGAAATTGGAAATTTACATTTTTCACTTTTGTCAGACAATTGCAATATTCTCTCAATAAGCTAATTAGCTCAATTTGAGCATTTCTAGCATGTTTGGTTGAAATTGGAAATTTACATTTTTCACTTTTGTCAGACGTTTGTAATATTCTCACAATAAGCTAATTAGCTCAATTGGAGCATTTCTAGCATGTTTGGTTGAAATTGGAAATTTACCTTTTTCACTTTTGTCAGACAATTGCAATATTCTCTCAATAAGCTAATTAGCTCAATTGGAGCATTTCTAGCATGTTTGGTTGAAATTGGAAATTTACATTTTTCAGTCTTGTCAGACGTTTGTAAAATTCTTACAATAGGCTTATTTGCGCAATTTGAGCATTTCTAGCATGTTTGGTTGAAATTGGAAATTTACATTTTTCAGTTTTGTCAGACGTTTGTAAAATTCTTACAGTAAGCTTAATTCCGCAATTGGAGCATTTCTAGCATGTTTGGTTGAAATTGGAAATTTACATTTTTCAGTTTTGTCAGACGTTTGTAATATTCTCACAATAAGGTAATTAGCTCAATTGGAGCATTTCTAGCATGTTTGGTTTAAATTGGAAATTTACATTTTTCACTTTTGTCAGACAATTGCAATATTCTCTCAATAAGCTAATTAGCTCAATTGGAGCATTTCTAGCATGTTTGGTTGAAATTGGAAATTTACATTTTTCAGTTTTGTCAGACGTTTGTAAAATTCTTACAGTAGGCTTATTTGCGCAATTTGAGCATTTCTAGCATGTTTTGTTGAAATTGGAAATTTACATTTTTCACTTTTGGCTGACGTTTGTAATATTCTCACAATAAGCTAATTAGCTCAATTGGAGCATTTCTAGCATGTTTGGTTGAAATTGGAAATTTACATTTTTCACTTTTGTCAGACAATTGCAATATTCTCTCAATAAGCTAATTAGCTCAATTGGAGCATTTCTAGCATGTTTGTTTGAAATTGGAAATTTACATTTTTCAGTTTTGTCAGACGTTTGTAATATTCTCACAATAAGCTAATTAGCTCAATTGGAGCATTTCTAGCATGTATGGTTGAAATTGGAAATTTACATTTTTCAGTTTTGTCAGACGTTTGTAATATTCTCACAATAAGCTAATTAGCTCAATTGGAGCATTTCTAACATGTTTGGTTGAAAATGTAAATTTACATTTTTCACTTTTGTCAGACAATTGCAATATTCTCACAATAAGCTAATTAGCTCAATTGGAGCATTTCTAGCATGTTTGGTTGAAATTGGAAATTTACATTTTTCAGTTTTGTCAGACGTTTGGAAAATTCTTACAGTAGGCTTATTTGCGCAATTTGAGCATTTCTAGCATGTTTGGTTAAAATTGGAAGTTTACATTATTCAGTTTTGTCAGACGTTTGTAATATTCTCACAATAAGCTAATTAGCTCAATTGGAGCATTTCTAGCATGTTTGGTTGAAATTGGAAATTTACACTTTTTCACTTTTGTCAGACGTTTGTAAAATTCTTACAGTAAGCTTAGTTCCGCAATTGGAGCATTTCTAGCATGTTTGGTTGAAATTGGAAATTTACATTTTTCAGTTTTGTCAGACGTTTGTAATATTCTCACAATAAGCTAATTAGCTCAATTGGAGCATTTCTAGCATGTTTGGTTTAAATTGGAAATTTACATTTTTCACTTTTGTCAGACAATTGCAATATTCTCTCAATAAGCTAATTAGCTCAATTGGAGCATTTTTGAGCATTGGAGCAAATTAAAAAATATGATACAGCCTAACGGACTCAGCCACTCTAATTTTTGGCGCAATTACAATGATTTTTCAGCAACTACATTAAAGTTTTGTATGTAGCCCACAACATTGAATGGTAGAAAGGGAGCTATGAGTCCATGAGCCCTCTACATTAAAAACTAAATATAAACATAAACTTGACTAAACCAGTTTGTTGTTCCTCCATACATAAGGTACATAAGGCTACATAAGGGTACATAAGGCTACATAAGGGAAAGTCATCACTTTATTACTAGCGTGCTAGTTTGCTAATAGCGTTCATCAATTGAGTCACTTTTTATTATAGGTATACCATTATTTTAATGCTTCAAAACAATATTAATATAATAAAACAATTATATCAGGTTGAACATAGACTGGAATAGATGGTGATATGGTTGGATTTTAATGCCTATGTAATTTTATTTTATCATCCATTTCACCAATGTTGTCATTTGATTCAAATTCAGTTGTGGAGTGTGTGCACCTTTGTTTTAGGATTTGTGAAAATCACTCTAGGTCAGTCAGAGACTTGTGATCATCAATAGGCTTGTGCTCCAGACTTATCACTTTATGTATTTTGATGCCCCTTTTATCATAAACTAGCACAGCGCTAATTCCGATGATGTGCAGGAAAATATCCAAACAAAATTAATATATATTAATTATAATAAATGAAATAATTGCGGCTTAGCAGCATTATGCATTTCATGTGCACAACAAGAGAACAGACAATCTAAAAGAGCAAACAGTCATCTAGGAGTATGCACAAGGGCATGCAAGAAGGGCTGCAAAGATTGCTTCCTACCAATAAGTGAGTGAGAAGTCTTGGTGTAATAAATAATCCAAATTAGGGTTAAGTAAAGGTAGCCTTGCAGTGCAATAAAACTAAATAACGCATCATGCATGATATACTTTCTTGATATTTCTATTATACCTATACAACATATCCATAAACATGCATAACTGCCACAGAAAACAATGTTTCTGTGCAACTGGTTCCAACAACATTCTCCACACTCGAAAAAAGATGAAATTAACAGCAAGTTTTCTTATTACTATTCTTAATCGCTGCTGTTATAATTTCTCCGCAAAACCAATATTTGGTACAAAAAAAATTTCTCAAGAATTTAGGACAGCTTGTAACATTTCTTTTGCAGTAACTGCATTTATATCGATAGCATTGACTACGGTTTTGAACCTCTGTCTGTATAAAACAGTCTAAAATGCATCTGAGGTGTTATTTAAGACTGGCTTCAAATATTTTCGCGAGCATGATCAGTCCCTCCTTTCTCTGTGGCCGTACCAATATCTTTTGAGAAATCTCCCCTCTGCGTAGAGGCCTTCGCATAAACAAGATTGTCGATAGTTGCTTATTCAATGTGTGAACATGTAGTAAACAGCGTCGAGAAACTGTCTGAGCTTCTTAGTAGAATAAATATTTCAATAACCAGATTGTTGCAATGTTAAAAAGATAACCTACGAAACGAGTCGTGAAAATCCGTCCATTTTACGATTCAAAGCTGCACGAATGCATAACGACAGTAGTGCGAGCATAAGACGTTTGCAAAGTTGGTACATTTGTCAATGGGCTTACTGCAACTATAATAGTTTATAGTACAACTATCATGAACTATCTTGCGTTAATAAATTTGGTATTTAATACGCATTTGCGATGGTATTACAAAGTCAGAGAAAAGAACAAGTGAGGTATATCTAATAAAATGCAACATCAAACCTGAAAACTATCTATGAAGTTGGTTTTGTAACCAAAGTCTATCATATTTAGCTGTTGTAAGAGTGGCAACATCAATTATAGCAGTTATAATTGTTCTTTTTTATCAAACCATGAACTATATCAACAGGAAATTAACTTATAATCTAGTATGGCAGAGCGCTTCGTGTTTTAGTTCTCAAAGCATCACAGACGGCTAATAGTTCGTACTGAAACTGGAGCGAACCGCCATGCCGAGCTTATCTTTAGCTTCCTTCGAACGCTCGGAGACTATTGAATGAAAGTCTTGCTCGACTAGCTAATCGTGGGTCTAAAAATGAGAAAGGCGACAACTTTTAACGAATTTATGAATAATTATTGCTTTTGAGTGTAAATGTATTACAAGATGAAGTCGGAGGCTCTTTTTATTGACATTGGCGGTGATGCTGCTTTACGATGCGTTAAAATAACTAGGAATTGATTCGTTTGAATTTTTTTGTAAGAAAAAATAACAATTGAAAAGTTAGAAAGTAATTACAAATTATATATCTTTGTAAATTTTTCTTACATTAGTTCAACCAATGATATACAGCCCCACAGGCTGTATATCATTGGTTCAACATATGTACATTGGAATCAAGCTTAAAAAACAAAATATCTGAATATGCTCTGGTGTTTGTTGATTAAAATTTAGCATTGAGGTAGATTATTTAATAGAATCTAGCATGAGCAAAATTCTGGCTAAAGCATGGATGATTTCAAGTTACCATGTAAAAGTAAAACTAATCATAGAAATAGCCGTTTGTCTATTAACCAAAATGCATTTCACTCTAGCAAAGCAAGCAGTTTTTGTTGCTTCTTTCAGCGTATTCTTGAAAGCAAGACTCTTTATATACTGATGATATACCAATGACATATGCCCCCTAGCCTGGGCATGGCTCTTGTGGGGGATTGGGAGAGAGGGGGTAGCCTGGGCATGGATCTCTCCCAATCCCCACAAGAGCCATGCCCAGGCTACCCTCCATATCTATGGGGAGTGGTTATATATCATTGCTGATACACATTATTTTCTAAGTGGCTGAAAGCTCTGAAATCTTAGTCAGTTGTGGCTAGATTATACTTTATCAGTAGGCCTAAATATTACATATTTGCAGACAAAGTGACTCAAATACAAATATACTAGAGCTTTTGAGGATCTTGTATCTTACGTGAATTCAGTAAAGATTTGACTTATTGCATATCATCTCAAAATTTATCTTGCAGTATGGAAATTTTTTATTTTGCTGTCAATAGCAAATTAGACAGAAGCTCTTGAAAGGGTATGATATTTTCAACCTATCTCTGAAATTACCTTAATACATTAGATGACCCATAGAAAACTGAGTGATGTCGGAGTGTGAAATTTTAATGCCATTACTTTGGCATTAAAATAATACTTACCATTATTTTTAGAAGAAGGTGAAAGACAGTTTTGCAAAATACTAATGAGGAAGCAGATTACTTTAAACGGAGCAGTGGAGCTCAACACTAAATTAGTGAAGTGTGAGTGGTTATAGGTGTGAAGTATCTCTGCGTATTCTGTAAAATGGAACGTGAGATACTTTCCAAACAGTGCACATTTTACATATAGTCTTGGCTCATGTTCTGATCACTAAGTGTGTAAAAACTCACTAGAGTGTTTTTGTAGGGAGTGAATGCTCTCGACACAGCGAGAAAACTCTCCTGTTAAATATACATAACATTGATCTAATTCAACATGCCTGCATTGTGAAGCGTGCAAACGTCTGGCTCATTGCTTTATGCCATACTTCCAAACGATACCTGGGTGGTATGGTTTGCTAAAGAAATATGTTTTTACCCTAACAGCCTTACAAGGTAATGATTTTTATCGTCACGGTCACACCTATGGCAGTTATTTCGGAGCTCAAGATGTAAATGTAAAAGCTGAAATTAGTAAAATAAAGTTGAGATTAATATTATACAAACAAGATGTCACTTTAACCACATTTACATGTTTAAAAAATTAAGCATCTTCAATAAGTTTATTTTTTGAATAAGATTATTTGATAAAAAAATTAAAGATTTAAGTTAGTAAAGAGTCTTCCAGGTGTAGTAATTGGATTCCTGTTCATAGATAGAAATGATGTCTTCCAGGTGTAGTAATTGGATTTCTGTTCATAGATAGAAATGATGTTCAAAACGCACCTGGCATTGAAAGATATTTCTTACATTATCAAATCAAAACTACCTTATTTGGTGATGCAAGAGTACAAGTTTAGTTGCAGTTTGTTTCAAGTGTATTATTAACGTTAGTTAGCAAATGCAAACTGGCACCTGCGACTGGTATTATTTCAATGATAGTTCTTAAAACTCGCTCAAAATTCATGACTCAGTCGCAATGCGAAATCAGAAAGTGGAGTCAGTTATTTGGTATCACTAAATAAATGCCAAGTAAATTGTTTGTTTATTAATATTTAAAATGTTTAGTTACAAAAGCCTTTGGAAAGCGTTGACTGCTGCTAACAGCTTGATAATGGCGTTCCCTTAATAATAACCTTTAACTCAAAGTTCTTTAGATGAGAAGTCATTGAGAAACATATTAGTTTTCTCAAACTGACCAACTGGAAAAAAAGGGAATACTATAACATGCTCCACCCACACAGTACCAACTCATTATCAATGTTTAACTGTAGAGTAAGTAAGCAAGTATCACAGAGGGCTTCAAAGACCACATGGTAGACTACATTATGAGGTTTTTTATTACTTCGCAATACTACCTTCAGAACTGTTATCTTGCATTACTACCTTCATAACTGTTACTTTGCAATACTACCTTCATAACTGTTACTTTACAATGCTACCTTCATAACTGTTACATTGCAATGCTACCTTCATCACTGTTACTTCGCAATACTACCATCATAACTGTTACTTTGCAATACTACCTTCAGAACTGTTACTTTGCAATGCTACCTTCAGAACTGTTACTTTGCCTTTAAAAGTATCATTTTGATGTGTTTCCTTCCTTAAGGTGAATTATCATATCTATAAATGCATGCTTTTATTGGACCGAGGATGCAAACGCATGCAGCTCAACAATGAAACACTCAACTATTGATGTTATTGTATAGTTTTAATAAAATTAGACTAGCTGTGAGCCAATGTTGTTATGATAAACATATGTAGGTACCTTACAAAATTAGAGCAAAGTAAAAGGATTCGTGTTGATACATAAGACAGCTCCATTACTCTTAAAGTTAGTTTATTTTTGAGATAATTTCAACGAACAAGATTGAATACAATAAAGCCTATTGCACCAAAAATAAATGCGCATTTCGAAAATCTACGGCCAGTTTAAACAGACAAAGTGTTTAAAAGGTTAAAATAAATATCGACGAGAAGAGAAGAATAATTGCATCGATGGATATGATGTAACATCATGATAATCTTTGACACGAAAGAGTTTATAGTCGGATGTGTCCTAGGAATATAGACACATGCAAAGTACATGGGTCAAACAATTTGAACATTGATTTAAAAAAGGAATGTATAAGATAATTTTCCTGCATAGTCATCAACCGCAGGAACGACAACGATGACCAACAAGTATTTATATATGAAAAAGGCTGTTACTTGCTGTAAAAGATATGTGATGAACACTGGTGTAAATTGGAACTGCTTGCATAAAATTTCAGGATATGTTAGATTAAATATTTTAAAGACCTAAGTTTTACTTGCAGTTTGATACAATTCGTCAGCCTGAGTTCAAGTTGTAGTTGGACGATTTTAGATTATAAGTTGATGTATTTTTGTTCATCAACAAAAATAGCTACATAAATACAGACAAAAAATATGAGAATATGGAGAATGAATCTGTGCTTTGGCTATGAACTGTATAGTTTATGTGGGTCCATCCACCAGATCCTTATCGTGCAATCACTGAAAGAGCATGAACCATGTCTGTTATACATGCTAAATCGTGGCGCATGAAAAGTTCTTGGACAAAGAACAAGATATGTTGGTACAACCAACCAAAGTTATCAACTTCTCCAATTGGCATATTTACACAATTCACACAATGATGCTATTGAATAACTATAAAAGAAACTGTCAGCCCAATATATTGCATTTATTTAAGATTTTGTTTGACGTATCAACAACGTTGGATGCTTAAGGGGTTCTAGTCGCGTTAAAAATATCAATCGGTTTTGCTCCCAATTGACAAAGTAGCATCGCAATCATTTGACCGCTATACAATTTGTAAAACGTCACTTTTGAGGCATCTGTATTGCCACACCGATCGACTAGGTAAGTAGTCACACAGTCAGTACAAAAATCATTAGTATTGCTTAAGCGAACGGTTCTCAGTAAATCAGGCAGCAAGACGCTATGCGACTACTTGTGCTTACTCATGATTTATCATTAAAAATGGGTAAAAAATTTTGTGATTATACTCGAATGCATACAGTAATCAGTGAATTAATTGGATTTAAGGAAAAGCCAGTAAATCTATACTATTTGGCTAATTGGCCAAGTGTCTCATTAGAACACATGGGTGACAGACGTAACATTAAATTTACAATAAGCTTACATAATTTGTATATTGAACAATTACCTACCTCTGGTGACAGTAAGTACTATATACTAGTTAGTAGATATAGTGAACAGTTACCTACCTCTGGTGACAGTAAGTACTATATACTAGCTAGTAGATATAGTGAACAATTACCTACCTTTGGTGACGGTAAGTACTATTTACTAGCTAGTAGATATACTGAAAAGTATCCTGCCTCTAATGGCAGTAAGTACGATATACTAGCTAGTAGATATATTGAACAATTACCTACCTCTAGTGACAGTAAGTACTATATACTACTTTACCTAGAGGCAGTAAAGAGATTGCTGCGGTTGGTAGCCATAGAGTTGACGGCTAATGAATGAGCACGCACTTCATTTAGCTGCTGGCAAGTCTCGTTTGACCGAATCTTCACAGTGCCAGAGCGACAGCAGCTTAGCAATATGTCATTATCTGGTAGCATGCACATGTCGGTGATCCAGTCCTTATGGGCGCCATTAACTGACTGAAAACAATGCAAGTTGAGGAATGAGGAACCAGGAGTTTGTTTGAAATTGACATTCAACTTAAGCGGAAAGGAGCGGCGTGAACTGCATTAAAGATGGTAAAGATTAAACACTGGCAAATCAACTTGTCCCTTTTGAATGAGTCAACAATGCAATCCTGCAATATGAAACTTTTAATCATAAACGAGTCTCTGTATTGTAACAAACCTACAAGACATTTGCAAATATTGGTGAGAGACACAGCATAATGTCTTGCGTATGACAGGTTGATCTGGTGAGACTGAACCAGATGGGCTCAACAATGCAGCAATGACTAGGTCTGACATATTTTATATTGACTCTGATCTCTAGGCCATCAAGTAGGATCACAATTGGATTGAGTGATTACCAGGAAAACCGATATACTGATATCAATCATTCACTCCATCTCAAATATTACTTCTAATAAAAAATATTTATTACAAAGTGGTGATCTTGATTGGTGACCATTACCGGAAATAACTATCACCTTTATTTTGCTATTAAATAGAGCAACACCTAGTATTGTAAAAACACCAATTTTACCTGTGGTTGAGAAGAGGGTTCACTGAGGTTCCATTTTTTGATACGCATATCCCGAGAACCACTAAAAAGGATGTCCTGACGATGCGCGAGACATTGAACACCATCATAGTGAGGAGGGTCCATAGTAAATTTGGCCTGAATTGGATAATTTGAAGTTTGTTCATTGGAAATATCAAATCCCTTAATTAGATGATCCTTGGAGCCAGTTAAGAGTTGTTCTTTCCTTCTTGAGTCGTTGTATAAACTAAGGCAAATAATCGGTGCTTGGTGGCCGCTAGCAACCTTTCCGACTGCCGATAGCAAGTAAGCGTACAATATTTTACAGATCACCAGCCTTGACAGTTTAAATGAATATAGCAATTAGTCATCAAAAAGGTGCAGAAGCTAAATTGCTAGATTTAGTTGTAAGTGCTGTTAACAATATATATATGGTTAAATGATGTTGTGCATGCAAGCGGACAACCAATGAAAAATAACTGTCAGTTGCAAAATGCCACACAGGGTAGATCAAATACACATTAGGAGTGACCCTTGGACTTATACAAAGAAAGAAGATTACGGTTGTGCGCATAAACCACTGATAGAAGAAAGGTTATAGCTGTGTACATAAACCACCTATAGATGAATGGTTATAGATGTGTACATAAACCACCTATGGAAGGTTATAGTTGTGTACATAAATCACCTATAGAAGAGAGTTACAACTGTGGTGGATTTTCTAAGATTCATACACCAACCTCTAATAATAGTAAGTACTATATACTAGCTAGTAGATATATGGATAAGTATCCTACCTCTAATGGCAGAAAGTACAATATACTAGCTTGTAGATATATGGAGAAGTACACTACTTCTAATGGCAGTAAGTACTATATACTAGCTAGTAGATATATGGAAAAATATCCTACCTCTAATGACAGTAAGTACAATATACTAGCTAGTAAATATATCGAGAAGTATCCTACCTCTAATGACAGTAAGTACAATATACTAGCTAGTAGATATATCGAGAAGTATCCTACCTCTAATGACAGTAAGTACAATATACTAGCTAGTAGATATATCGAGAAGTATCCCACCTCTAATGACAGTAAGTACAATATACTAGCTAGTAGATATATCGAGAAGTATCCCACCTCTAATGACAGTAAGTACAATATACTAGCTAGTAGATATATCGAGAAGTACCCCACCTCTAATGACAGTAAGTACAATATACTAGCTAGTAGATATATCGAGAAGTATCCCACCTCTAATGACAGTAAGTACAATATACTAGCTAGTAGATATATCGAGAAGTATCCCACCTCTAATGACAGTAAGTACAATATACTAGCTAGTAGATATATCGAGAAGTATCCCACCTCTAATGACAGTAAGTACAATATACTAGCTAGTAGATATATCGAGAAGTATCCCACCTTGGATGTGGTATAAAAACCTTTTCATATTTTTTATTATTTTACCTATCTATAATTTTGCTTGTTACATTTGCATTAGACCCTTGCCATACGAAATAAATTTGTTCCGGTGTTGGCATCGTAACATAAAAATGTCGTATAGAGGGGTGTAGAAGCCCATCATGATTATTTAATACAAACACCCCTTGGTGAAAATCATCAAACTTTTATATTTTCGTACTGACAGATTGATCTGGTGAGACTGAACCAGATAGGCCCAACAATGCAGCAATGACTAGGTCTGACGTATTTTATAACGACTCTGATCTCCAGGCCATCAAGTGGGATCACGATTGGATTGAGTAATTACCAGGAAAAACTGATATACTGAAATTGATCATTCACTCCATCTCAAATTTTATGTGATGAACAACACTAAAAATTAATGAGAAAATATTATGTTAACCTTGGTAACTACAGTTACTATTACTAATATTTTTAAAGTGCTTTTAACAGAAATAGCTGTCAATGAGAGTGTGTGCCTCAAAATTCTCTAATTTTCGTAATCTTCAATTTTTTTTAACTGGAAAATTCTCAAACTATAATATACACAAATATTTACAAGGAAATTGAAGACAAGCCGGCATCCAAACTAAATCCATCATTATCAGAGGGATTCTTAGCAACAACATTACATTTATGGACAACATACAAACTAACAAATGTAGATTTTTATTCTAGGGATCGTAACTGAAAAAAACGCATCAACTTACGTATTGAGGTCCCAGAGCTGAACGGTGGTTCCAGTAGTTGTGTATAGTTTATGACCATCTCTGCTGACTTGGATATCAAACATCTGCTGCTCTCCCTGTTGGAGAATGGCCTGACTGCTCGACGCTGGCTCCACAGGGATACTGTCATGCACCAGACCAGAGGAACTGCAACATAAGACATAAAACCTCACATTGTGTCCATCTCTGTTGGCACAGTATTCACTATAATAGGAACTAACCGTTATGATAGGAACTAACGGTTATGATAGGAACTAACCGTTATGATAGAAACTAACCGCTTTGATAGGAACTAACCGTAAGAATAGGAACTAACCGTTACGATAGGAACTAACCGTTACGATAGGAACTAACCGTTACGATGGGAACTAACCGTTACGATAGGAACTAACCGTTACGATAGGAACTAACCGTTACGATTGGAACTAACCTTTACGATGGGAACTAACCGTTACGATAGGAACTAACAGTTATTATAGGAACTACCCATTACGATAGGAACTAACCGTAAGGATAAGAACTAACCGTTATGATAGAAACTAACCATTACGATAGGAACTAACCGTTATGATAAAAACTAACAGTTATTATAGGAACTAACCGTTATGATAGGAACTAACCGTAAGGATAAGAACTAACCGTTACGATAGGAACTAACCATTACGATAAGAACTAACCGTTACGATAGGAACTAACCATTACGATAGCAACTAAACGTTATGATAGGAACTAACCGTAACGATAGGAACTAACCGTTATGATAGGCACTAACCGTAAGGATAGGAACTAACCGTAAGGATAGGAATTAACCGTTTTGATAGAAACTAACCGTAAGGATAGGAACTAACCGTTATCATAAGAACTAACCGCAAGGATAGGAACTAACCGTTACGATAGGAACTAACCGTTACGATAGGAACTAACCGTTATGATAGGAACTAACGGTTATGATAGGAACTAACCGTTTTGATAGGAACTAACCGTAAGAATAGGAACTAACCGTTACGATAGGAACTAACCGTTACGATGGGAACTAACCGTTACGATAGGAACTAACCGTTACGATAGGAACTAACCGTTACGATTGGAACTAACAGTTATTATAGGAACTACCCATTATGATAGGAACTAACCGTAAGGATAAGAACTAACCGTTATGATAGAAACTAACCATTACGATAGGAACTAACCGTTATGATAAGAACTAACCGTAACGATAGGAACTAACCGTTATGATAGGCACTAACCGTAAGGATAGGAACTAACCGTAAGGATAGGAATTAACCGTTTTGACAGGAACTAACCGTAAGGATAGGAACTAACCGTTATCATAAGAACTAACCGCAAGGATAGGAACTAACCGTTACGATAGGAACTAACCGTTATGATAGGAACTAACGGTTATGATAGGAACTAACCGTTTTGATAGGAACTAACCGAAAGAATAGGAACTAACCGTTACGATAGGAACTAACCGTTACGATGGGAACTAACCGTTACAATAGGAACTAACCGTTACGATAGCAACTAACCGTTACGATTGGAACTAACCGTTATGATAGGAACTAACCTTTACGATAGGAACTAACCGTTACGATAGGAACTAACAGTTATTATAGGAACTACCCATTACGATAGGAACTAACTATTATGATAGGAACTAACCGTTATGATAGGAACTAACTGTAATATCTTATGTTGGACAGTTTGACTGTATGTGTGGTAGAGAAGGTAACAAGTAGCCATATAAATGTAATTGCATCTGAAAGCAAGTATGAGTCGAGCTAGGCTTACCTGAGCACTGTTATACGTACATTTAGCTCCAGCTCGGATGTCCCACATTTTGACAAATGAATTGGAGACAGTGTAGACAAGCCGGTTGACCTCGCAATATCGAACTTTGGAGACATAGTTAGGGTGGTCACCAAGACACAAAACTTCTGAACCAATTGACATGTTCCACACTTTGCACGTCAAGTCTGCGAGACAAAAGGAAACGCAGGTCAATTATGAGGTATTAGAATATGTTAGTGCGTTAGATTAGAGTCAACTTGACACTTACCTTTACTGCCAGAAACCAAAAGATTGTCGGCGGCACATATAGATAGTACAGCCTTTGTGTGACCAACTGCCTTATTTACACATATGAGACTCTGGTTGGAGCTTGTCACCTGCAAGAGACCCACCCAAATGAAAACATGTAAATTTAAGTAACAATGTTGCTGAGCTTCTAGTAACAACATCGCTATTACAATTTGATAAGGTTACACATACATAGCTCTTAGACAGAAACCAATCATACCTCCTATAAATGATCTACTGCAGGTATAAAGATGACTCGAAAATATCTTCACCCCAATGTTCTATTAGTGAAATTTTTTACGTCAATCGTTTTAAAGGCTTATGGGGAATAAAAATTATGCTTTCAACATATAATTATTTTACTTGCATATCGTGTAGTTAGTCTAATGCTAATTTAATGCTCTCTAGCCATTTTAATATATCAAAGAGTGCATCGCTTAGCCTAGAAAAACTAACATTAAAATCATAACGATTCCTAAAATTATTATTTTCTTGTAAAGAAGAGGTGCTGCAGTCCGTGGTTTGGTGTGCTACTAGAACACCAAAGGCAAAAAGTGGGGCTAGTTGGAAGAGTAGCGATTTGCCAACTCATAGCAATCAAAATAGAGGCTCATGAAGCAACGCGCTACAATAGGAGTACTTTGGAGCAGCATCACTCAATATTATCGTCATAAATAAACCTCTCCAAGTCGTTATACAATGGGACTACTATGGACTACGAATGCCTATTGTTTGCTCATCTGGCTCATCACTCGTGTTGTTTGAAAAGCAAACATTTGTAAGCACTTGCTTAGTTACAAGTTACTCCTAGGATGCCATGGCTAGTATCACCTCTCTAGTCAAGATACACAAGGTCATAAGGTCAATTGCCCAACTAGTTGCCTAGATTGTGTATAGATTGTGTGTAGACAAGTGTACCAGACACATGATGTAGCGAGGTTGTTTACAATACATTGTCGCATGGTAAAAATCATAGACTACAGAAAACGTATTGTAGGGCCATTCAAAAGGTTTACGCATTGGGCTTTTATCTAAGAGCTGATAACGCCAAAATTGAGTTGGCCCCTTCAAGGCAGTGAAACGCATCTGTTATAACAAACCACTCTGCGATTTGGTGCGCACTCTTTGTTAATTCTTGCTATTTGAGACTAACAACACTAATTCTAGCCTGAGTTTCTAATTTCTAAGAGATGCAATATTCCTATTTAGTCCAATGTGAGCCGAATAGTATATCTTTAGGGGAATGGTATTAGGGCAACTGTTTGTTCAGTCTGAGACTTTTTGCAGCAGTACTCAGTCAGCAATGCTCTAGAAACACGCGACTGTTCATCATCGTGATTATGAAATGTTTTTTCCATGCTCGGTTAATATTTGTTTTTGAATGATTTTAATGATGTTGGAGGTATCACAGTAAGTTAGTATTAGGCTGTATAGACTCACATACATGCAAATCCAGCTCATAATTTGTTAGTCAACACATGAAGACAATTACGTAAGTAGTTCAACGGGTTAAACTTGAAAACTTGGGCCTCATTACTTTGTCACAGCTGCTGACGGTGCCAAAGCTCTGCGCCTTTTTATTTTGTGTGCCGCCAGTTTGTGTGTTGGTGAGCCTCATGAATACATTAGTACTGTCAGAGTCCTGGAGTGGCTGGCGTCTCCTGCTCAGCGATGGCGAGGATGGGGGTGTCAACAGCACGTCTTTTATTTCAGAAGTGGTCAACTGTGATTTATCTCTGCTGAAATTAAAATAGCAGAATAAAATTCAGCCTGCAGAGCAAGAGAATCATTATAGCTCATAGTGCAAAATGGAATATTTAAATTTGGAGAGACACTTTCATGAACTTTTTTATACTAAAATTTAAGGCTATACCAGTTACAGAATTGTCACCCTTTTATTAACACACTTCTTTGTTTAAGTGAAATCTCTCCTGACAGCTCTGCCAGGTCTTCTTGAAGATGGTCAGACTCTACAAGAATTAGAAATGATAAAAACCAGCTGATTATATCAAGTCCTGATGAGCATATGAAGGTTTTAGCAATGCTTTCGACCAGTATTCATATGGGTAGAATAGCACCAGTGTATATACGTATATGGGTAGAATAGTTACCAGTGTATATACGTATATGGGTAGAATAGTACCGGTATCTATACGTATATGGGTAGAATTGTACCGGTATCTATATGGGTGCTATTCTACCTAGTATAGATACTGGGTAGAATAGTATCTATATGGGTAATCTTGGCCTTGACCTTTAAACGGTTGCATCAACCAAGGGTGATCAACTGATCAAGGCGGCAAAAGAAATTAACTGAAAGCAGCTGTCATATATGTTATAGCAGTTGTTATATATGTTATAGCAGTTGTTATATATGTTATAGCAGTTGTTATATATGTTATAGCAGCTGTTATATATGTTATAGTAGCTGTTATATATGATATAGCAGCTGTTATATATGTCAAAATATGATGCTAGTAAGCGATCAATGAAAGTAATCTAGACTTGCACACTACGCTTACTGCTTCTAGCGAGCTGCTCTTCCTTGTGTTAGTCTAGCAAAACATTATCGAATTAATTGTTACATGATATACCTTACCCGCCTTGGCTTATTATGGCATAGACTTATTATGGCAATAACTCACTTAACAAGTTGTATACCATTACTGTTAACAAACTGTAGATTTCACCTTAGTTGGTGGTCTTTAATACTTCTGAAAAACTCAGACTTTGCCCCCAAGTGAACAATAGTCTAGAGACACCTCATTTAATACTCTAACATAGAATTCAATTCTTTTTTAAAAATTACAGATAAATAATTTATAGATAGGCTAACTTTCAATATTATTTGCGTTCAACAAAGTTTACATAAGTTGGTCAAGCACAATGTTCAAATACTATTTGACGAAGAAAAATGTAACTAGCAGTTGTGACAGAGCTAAAACATAAGTTAATCATGTAAAATGTATCAAATAGTTTGTAGCTCTGAAAGTTTCAAGTTAATTACAAAAGATACATGAACGCTACGTTTTTTGCGGCGTTAAGAAGAAAAGCAACAAATGACAGCCACTGACTTACATTTAAAAAATGTGTCAAAATGTGTAAGAGTTGAGGCTGTTGTGGCTAGACACACAAAATAACACGTCACATTGACAAATAAATGGACGAGTGCGAATTAGCCTTTACCAGGCGAAGGCCATGACATTCTTGTTAGATTTTTTATTATCATTAGTTGTTATTATTAGCGTTTTTAAAGAAATTTTGTTGTGTAAATTTTACTGTTGGTTTTGAGAGAGAATAAATTGATTGGTTAAAAAAGGTCAGACTTTACAGAATCCAGCTAGTTTTTTTCTGCCTTAACAAAACAACAACTTAAAAGCATTCTATATAAAACATGTAATATAATTATTAGGTTAACAAAACTGTGTTTTGCCAAATAAACAACGACATTGATTCAAATTGTCTTTGTAATTTATTCAAATATCCATTCGCATCTTACTGACACTTAACAATGATTGAACAATGCGTGCAGAGTTATTGAAATTAATAATAAATGCCTGTTCAATAAATCAATAAAGGTCAGTATTACCTGAGGTATTGAAGAAACGGAATTGTTATCCATTTCAGTAGGAAGTGTTTGCACAGAACTATCACCACTAGTGCCACAGCTATACCGTTCTAGATCTCTGCAGGCAGAAAAAGTAGGTCAAGGCCGGTCATACGGAGCAAGTTAAGGCCTGTCATACAGAGTAAGTTAAGGCCTGTCATACAGGGTAAGTTAAGGGCTGTCATACAGAGTAAGTTAAAGCCTGTCATACGGAGCAAGTTAAGGGCTGTCATACAGAGTGAGTTAAGGCCTGTCATACAGAGTAAGTTAAGGCCTGTCATACAGAGTAAGTTAAGGGCTGTCATACAGAGTAAGTTAAAGCCTGTCATACGGAGCAAGTTAAGGCCTTTCATACGGAGTAAGTTAAGGCCTGTCATACAGAGTAAGTTAAAGCCTGTCATACGGAGTAAGTTAAGGCCTGCCATACGGAGCAAGTTAAGGGCTGTCATACAGAGTAAGTTAAAGCCTGTCATACAGAGTAAGTTAAAGCCTGTCATACAGAGTAAGTTAAGGCCGGTCATACAGAGTGAGTTAAGGCCTGTCATACAGAGTGAGTTAAGGCCTGTCATACAGAGTGAGTTAAGGCCTGTCATACAGAGAGCTAAAAGCTACTAAAACTGATAGTAGCTATTTACTATAAATACTATTTACTGTGTATGTGAACTTGTAGCTGTCATAGATAGATTTGCTGGAGCTCACCCTATAAAATTTTACTTGCATTCACAAACATGAATTAATGCAATGTCCGTAGTCATGTATTTTAATAATCATTTTATTGCACTGGTGCTTTAAAAAAATTTCGAAAAAGATTAAATGTCCAGTAAACTGATGCAAATAGAAACAATCACATTAACCTTAACACAAGAGAAGATCTTAACACAAGAGAAGGTACCACAGCTTATAACTACAGGTAGATCTTAACACAAGAGAAGGTGAACCACAGCTTATAACTACAGGTAGATTTTAACACAAGAGAAGGTAACACAGCTTATAACTACAGGTAGATCTTAACACAAGAGAAGGTACCACAGCTTATAACTACAGGTAGACCTTAACACAAGAGAAGGTAACACAGCTTATAACTACAACCATCTGCAAGACATTTCACATTCTCTTTGATAATCCTTAACACTATGGTAGTAAACGTAGAGTGTTTAGAATATTTGGCCGGCTTACATTCTTGTTGCGACTGTATAGTTATCCCGGAATCCTGCAAAACCTGGTCTAAAAGCTAATCCCGTAACCTAGAATCCATCTGCATTTTATCGTAGCGAGCAGTCAACTCCTTGAATTGAGATTCTTTCTGAGTACAAGCAAAGCCCTGAGTGAGAGCGAGTGAGAGAAGGTGCTCCAACAGATAGTTGCTTTCATCAACAGAGGAGACATCCAAAGCTTTTGTCAAACTAGTCTCATCCTAACAAGTAAGGTAGTATGTGTAATGAGCACATTTTGTAATATGGTTCAGAGACATCATTACAAGCAATATAACAACCAGTTCTTCGAGTTGCGTTGTGATTGCAAAAGCAATGACCAAATTTGATGCTCAAACCAAAGAGCTATCGCAATATGTAAATGTAACTTGTTTTGTCGTAATATAAACTGATAAAAACTAATGAAAAAGGACTCAAGAAAAAAACAGCAGGGGTTCATTCTATAAGAATATATAACATGTTAACTGTTTCTTGAATCTATGAGAAGAATTTGAGCCATAATAAAATTATTGATATAGGAATAAAAGTGTCATTTCTTCTAGTGAATAACGACAGGTTAAAAGATTATCTTGGCTTATAATAATATTTTATATGAGAGACAAGATAGATATGAAAGGGCATGCAAGTCGTACGATGAGGTTTAGAGGTTGTTAGAGGGGTAGCGTTTTAAACATAACATGAACTGCTTCTAGTGAATTATTGAGAAAATGTTTCCAGTCGATAGGAGATGAACTCATTGTGGATGTCAAATAAAGGTGAAAGATTATAGATTCTGAATTAACAAAATCAAATGTTGCTGCATGACTGTAGAAGATAACTTTACTGATTTACATGCGCTTACGTAAATTCGAGTATAGCCATCTATGGGAACGGGCCGATAAATGGGAATTGTTAGCTAAGCCCGCTGTAACATTAAAAAGGATAAATAAAGCAATGAATAATTACTAAACATACAACACACTGATGAAATATATTAGGTAAATGCTTAGACAGGAAGCAATGCGAGATTACTAAATGCTTAGACAGGAAGCAATGCAAGGTTAATAAATGCTTAGACAGGAAGCAATGCGAGATTACTAAATGCTTAGACAGGAAGCAATGCGAGGTTAGTAAATGCTTAGACAGGAAGCAATGCAAGGTTAGTAAATGCTTAGACAGAAAGCAATGTGAGATTAGTAAATGCTTAGACAGGAAGCAATGCGAGGTTAGTAAATGCTTAGACAGAAAGCAATGTGAGATTAGTAAATGCTTAGACAGGAAGCAATGCGAGGTTAGTAAATGCTTAGACAGAAAGCAATGCGAGATTAGTAAATGCTTAGACAGGAAGCAATGCAAGGTTAGTAAATGCTTAGACAGGAAGCAATGCGAGGTTAGTAAATGCTTAGACAGGAAGCAATGCGAGGTTAGTAAATGCTTAGACAGGAAGCAATGCGAGGTTAGTAAATGCTTAGACAAGAAGTAATGCGAGGTTAGTAAATGCTTAGACAGGAAGCAATGCGAGGTTAGTAAATGCTTAGACAGGAAGCAATGCGAGGTTAGTAAATGCTTAGACAGGAAACAATGCAAAGTTAGTAAATGCTAGCAGTAGCCACTACAAGCCTAAGCAGACGCATAGCAAAAGCAAATGAACAAACCTTCGCCTCCTCTTCCATCTGCATGATATTGTTTTGGCACTCAGACACGTTACTCTGAATGTATGTCATATTGGTGCTCATCGTCTCCAGCTGATCTTCTAGGTTCATGGCGACAGTCGTCTGCAAATGAATAGGAGTTACACAACGACTACCTTAAGCGTGGTTCTCATATATGCCGCAAAGCACCGGCAACAGCACCGCAGGCTATGGCGGTGAAATGTGAGCCTACACGCCGGGTACCGCCGAGTACCACCGGTAGTTGCCGGCAGTTAACACAAGAGTTTAGCGCTGTTCAAATTTCGCAAATAGCCGCAAGCAAAACCTTCCTGAAATGCACTGTACAGGTA
Source organism: Watersipora subatra (assembly GCF_963576615.1). Classification (NCBI taxonomy): domain Eukaryota; kingdom Metazoa; phylum Bryozoa; class Gymnolaemata; order Cheilostomatida; family Watersiporidae; genus Watersipora; species Watersipora subatra. Next base: position 21,064,157 of record NC_088718.1, on the reverse strand, counting down.
AAGGTCACCATTATCAAAATGGCGTGGCGAGCGAACATTTTATGTGAAGCTGCGATTATGTTTAGCAATGCAGCTTTAGATGTAAACAGAAGCTGCCGATCCTAACGTCGCAAGCGTTTTGCTGCGCAAGTTACCGCCGGAGTCTCGCAATCGATATGGAAACCAGACTTTAGCAGCTATGAAGATGAGTTGAACATATCATCAACAAAATTTCAGCGCAATATAGTGTAACCGTGACATTACTGATTACTCTATGCAATGTAATGATTATGCCAGCAATTATCAAATAAGAGTCTGTAGAGAGTTTTCTGTTCAACAGAACAGAAATGTGTTTCTCAGAATGTTTTATGTTCAACAGAACAGAAAACATTAGAGAATCACAAGGAATAAGGCATTGGCTATTTACGCTGGCAAAATTATTATTTGCAAAGACACCACACACCCCTGATGGCTGTGTAGTAATAGAAGAAACTGATGTATTTGTGATTGGTTAAAAGTGTTGATCCCTGATTAACATAATCATGACACCAATTCGTTCATTTTCACAGTAAACCGATTTTTTTTGAAAGTTGCTTTGAACTAGTGACAACGATGACCAACAAGTATTTATATATGAAAAAGGCTGTTACTTGCTGTAAAAGATATGTGATGAACACTGGTGTAAATTGGAACTGCTTGCATAAAATTTCAGGATATGTTAGATTAAATATTTTAAAGACCTAAGTTTTACTTGCAGTTTGATACAATTCATATGCCTGAGTTCAAGTTGTAGTTGGACGATTTTAGATTATAAGTTGATGGATCTTTTTTTAAAGAAAACACAAGTGTAAATAGCTGTACAAACATTAGTGCAATGATAAACTATGGTTTACCCATATCTACTATATATATATATATATATATATATATATATATATATATATATATATATATATATAGTGTTAATACAATCATGTTCCAATAAGGGTAATGACAACATCCAATAGATGTTTTGATCTTTACTTGACCTAGGTTGATACTTGTAAAACATAACTAGTTATTCAGTAGTCTCGATCTGTGTAGTCGCAGCAGATGTTTATGCCATATGTCAGCTAAGAAATTTGCCCATTTTAAGAGCCTAAGAGTAATGACTATACATGTGTCCGACCTCATTTCTCCTAATGGCAGTGTCCAGCCTTTTACTGTACGCATCTATCTTCTTGCTGAGCTGTTCTCGCTTGTTAATGTGAAGATCCATCTCAGCTTCCATGTTGGCAATTGTCTGTTTCCGCACAACAACGGATGTAATGTACCGCTCAAGCTTGTCCCACTTGCTTTTCGCCACCTGAGTTAGAGTAATCGAGTAAAACGTAGTGTCCATTAGCACAGAGGACAAGACAACATAATATGTGTATATATAAGAAACATGCCATACACAAAAAAAATACTCTTCCAATTTAAGTGGCAGATTATTTTATATTACTTTAGGTTTAGCTGTAATCAGTAGAAAAAGTCACTAGTAAGTTGAGATTATAACAACAGGCTGTGAGAAACTTTGATATAAGAGGTGACATGAGATAACATGAGGTGCCATGAGATAACATGAGGTGACATGAGATAACATGAGGTGCCGTGAGATAACATGAGGTGACATGAGATAACATGAGATAACATGTGCTAGACGTATCAACAAAAGGCAAATAGTAAATCGCTTTCTGAGCAACAAGCAGTTATCTACTCTGCAATTGCTCATTTAACATTGTCTAGTTTTATCTCAGCTATAAGTTACGACCCAGTTAGTGCTATGGCCCAGCTATAAGTTGTTCTTCAGTAACTAACATTCGCTACCAGAATACTGTCCAGAAATGAAAATCATTCTGAAGCAAATTTGGCAGATTGATTGGGACAAAGAGGTTAAAAAAGACGATGCAAACAGTTACCTTGGGAGAGAAGAGCTGCTGACTTGTGCCTAGAAGCAGAAGATGATGAAGTCTTGCCAGATGAATTTTCATGGGAGAGGTTTGCCCTATTTTTGGCCATCACCCTGGAAGAGGCGGACGAGTCTCTTTGTCTTTTCCTCAACTGACTGACCTCTTCGTGCTTGCGCTGGCAACACAATACGCTGACTTATGCAAAGGCTAGGATAAAATAAAAATGATTTATATGTCAAGGATACATGAAATGTCGATGGCTATCCCAAGCCACCTACTTTTTACGACAGAATTAATTAAAACATCAGTAGACTGTTATATTCGTCCTGTAATTAATGAAGGCACTCTTTGAAAACTTAGAGACCAACATTTGAGTGTTGTTAAAGACCAACCTTGAGTATGGCATTTTTCTGTCTGTTTTGCAACTCCAACATGCGCACCTGATTGTCTCGTCGCCGCTTCTCTTTTTTCAGCTGTGGCAGCTCCTTATTCTTTCGTTGGTCACTAATCTTATTCTTCTCTGATTCCGTCTTCATTTGTGCCATCAGTCGCACCTGCAATAGCATCACCATAGTTGTCGAGATCTCCGAAACCAAGATCATGTGGTGGTGCAATAGTCAACACAACACATTACGAAGATCCCAAAAAACTCATACGCCAAACAATTATTTCCCATTCAAACTTTTCCCTGACTAACACAGATATAAATATAGTAGTGATGTCTCTCTGTGTAGGATTAAGTAAGACATAAATAAATATAGTGGTGATATATCTTTGTGTAGGATTAACTAGCACATATAAATATAGTGGTGATATCTCTGTGTAGGATTAACTAGCACATATAAATATAGTGGTGATATCTCTGTGTAGGATTAACTAGCACATATAAATATAGTGGTGATGTCTCTCTGTGTAGGATTAACTAGCACATATAAATATAGTGGTGATATCTCTCTGTGTAGGATTAACTAACACATATAAATATAGTGGTGATATCTCTGTGTAGGATTAACTAACACATATAAATATAGTAGTGATATCTGTGTGTAGGATTAACTAACACAGATATAAATATAGTGGTGATATCTCTGTGTGTAGGATTTACTAGCACATATATAAATATAGTGGTGATGTCTCTCTGTGTAGGATTAACTAACACATATAAATATAGTGGTGATATCTCTGTGTAGGATTAACTAGCACATAAAAATATAGTGGTGATATCTCTCTGTGTAGGATTAACTAACACATATAAATATAGTGGTGATATCTCTGTGTAGGATTAACTAGCACATATAAATATAGTGGTGATATCTCTCTGTGTAGGATTAACTAACACAGATAAATATAGTGGTGATATATCTGTGTAGGATTAACTAACACATATAAATATAGTGGTGATATCTCTGTGTAGGATTAACTAGCACATATAAATATAGTGGTGATATCTCTCTGTGTAGGATTAACTAACACATATAAATATAGTGGTGATATCTGTGTGTAGGATTAACTAACACAGATATAAATATAGTGGTGATATCTCTGTGTGTAGGATTAACTAACACATATAAATATAGTGGTGATATCTCTTTGTGTAGGATTAACTAACACAGGTATAAATATAGCGGTGATTTCTCTCTTTGTAGGATTAACTAACACAGCTTTTGTATCGGTCAGCAAGCCTACCTTTATCTTCTTCATCTCATTCAGTTCAGTATTAAGGTCCCTGATGCGCCGGTCGTAGACAACTTGGTTCTTCATCATTTTGGCGTGCTCCTTTTTGGCAGTATTTACCTTATTGAGCTCCTGTTGCATGGTATCCAGCCGTTTCTCAAACTCCATTTTAACTTTGCGCACCTGCTCCTCCGACTGCTGCTTCTTGCTGCCTGAAAACAGAACTCACATAACAGTTTATTTCATTTGTATTTGCTATCCTGGTAACTGCTGTCCGGTTACGAATTAGCTGGTTGCAAAGCTAGCTACACATTAAGATTATCAAACTCATACCAATTACTATCTAAATGACAGATTATTACACCGAAGCCATAGCACTGTATGGACTGAACTTTAAAACTTGTTAAGAGCTAGCTGATTAACTATTAACAGCTGATCTAACATATACTAGCTATAACAGCTGATCTAACATATACTAGCTATAACAGGAGGTTACCTAAGCTGCTTAGGACCTGGTTTCGTTCTCGTTCAACAGCCATTATTTGGTCCTGCAAGTTGCGCATTTTATCCTCGTAATGCTGACGAATTGTTTGCAGTTGTCGCTGGCTCCTTTCGAGTTCTTCAATCATTCTTTGTTTAAGTGAAATCTCTCCTGACAGCTCTGCCAGGTCTTCTTGAAGATGGTCAGACTCTACAAGAATTAGAAATGATAAAAACCAGCTGATTATATCAAGTCCTGATGAGCATATGAAGGTTTTAGCAATGCTTTCGACCAGTATTCATATGGGTAGAATAGCACCAGTGTATATACGTATATGGGTAGAATAGTTACCAGTGTATATACGTATATGGGTAGAATAGTTACCAGTGTATATACGTATATGGGTAGAATAGTACCGGTATCTATACGTATATGGGTAGAATTGTACCGGTATCTATATGGGTGATATTCTACCTAGAATAGATACTGGGTAGAATAGTATCTATATGGGTAATCTTGGCCTTGACCTTTAAACGGTTGCATCAACCAAGGGTGATCAACTGATCAAGGCGGCAAAAGAAATTAACTGAAAGCAGCTGTCATATATGTTATAGCAGTTGTTATATATGTTATAGCAGTTGTTATATATGTTATTGCAGTTGTTATATATGTTATAGCAGCTGTTATATATGTTATAGTAGCTGTTATATATGATATAGCAGCTGTTATATATGTCAAAATATGATGCTAGTAAGCGATCAATGAAAGTAATCTAGACTTGCACACTACGCTTACTGCTTCTAGCGAGCTGCTTTTCCTTGTGTTAGTCTAGCAAAACATTATCGAATTAATTGTTACATGATATACCTTACCCGCCTTAGCTTATTATGGCATAGACTTATTATGGCAATAACTCACTTAACAAGTTGTATACCATTACTGTTAACAAACTGTAGATTTCACCTTAGTTGGTGGTCTTTAATACTTCTGAAAAACTCAGATTTTGCCCCCAAGTGAACAATAGTCTAGAGACACCTCATTTAATACTCTAACATAGAATTCAATTCTTTTTTAAAAATTACAGATAAATAATTTATAGATAGGCTAACTTTCAATATTATTTGCGTTCAACAAAGTTTACATAAGTTGGTAAAGCACAATGTTCAAATACTATTTGACGAAGAAAAATGTAACTAGCAGTTGTGACAGAGCTAAAACATAAGTTAATCATGTAAAATGTATCAAATAGTTTGTAGCTCTGAAAGTTTCAAGTTAATTACAAAAGATACATGAACGCTACGTTTTTTGCGGCGTTAAGAAGAAAAGCAACAAATGACAGCCACTGACTTACATTTAAAAAATGTGTCAAAATGTGTAAGAGTTGAGGCTGTTGTGGCTAGACACACAAAATAACACGTCACATTGACAAATAAATGGACGAGTGCGAATTAGCCTTTACCAGGTGAAGGCCATGACTTTCTTGTTAGATTTTTTATTATCATTAGTTGTTATTATTAGCGTTTTTAAGGAAATTTTGTTGTGTAAATTTTACTGTTGGTTTTGAGAGAGAATAAATTGATTGGTTAAAAAAGGTCAGACTTTACAGAATCCAGCTAGTTTTTTTCTGCCTTAAAGAATAGAGAAAGCATAATATTATTATGCTTTATTAGTTATCTTGAGGTGTTGAATGATGTTCTAAAAAAAGAATCAAGGAGATTGACCCCCTTGAAGCTGAGATATAGACAGCCAAACACAGGTCTACCTAATAAAGAATCAGAGGAAAACCCTTCGAAAATCCCGAAAACTGTGACGTTTAAAATCGACTTAATGGTCATGTGCCGGAGTTGCGCACCCTTACCGCCGTTACTTATAATGATTGTTTTGGCTACGAGATGTGAAACGCTTCTCGCGATAGTAAATAATTTACATACTAACTCTGGTTTCTCAGGAAAATCATCCAAACATTGTATGGTAAAGGCATTTGCCCACAACCCCTCGCCATGATTTTTTAAAGCAGAAGAGCAGATTTTGACTATTGTGCTTCAAATTTTAACTCGATCTCCACGGATATGCTCCGAAGATCATCTGTTCAACGAACGGCGCGTGTATAGTCTATATGCGATATCCGCGATTGCAGTTTGTTTAGAATAAGAAATAGGAATGGGACTTTTTGTTCCCTTCATCATTTTTCTACTGTGTATCTACTGCAGCATTCAGTTTATTTTCATGATTATCGTCACTATTAACAGACTGGAAGTTCACTACAGCCATGTTCTTAAAAAGACTAACTTGACCGTGCTGCTCTTGCTATAAGAAAAGAAAACGATAACTTTTGCTTTGATTTTTCTATTGATCTATTATCTTATCTATGATTATTTTTTATGATTTATATAATATTCATAATGCATATTATACAAAATAATAATATAACTGCGTATAGAATAAATGATGTAACTAATATAATTTGTAGAAAATTCCAAATGATAACCGAGATTGATGATTGATTTAATTGATTCTATTTATTAGCTATAGTTAAAAAATCTGAACAACGCTAAAGATGAGTCTGAATAGGGAAGCTAAGTAGGAAAACAACAAAACTGAGCTGAACTAGCAAGATAGCGAAATGTTGCGAAATAATAGATGCGTGTAGTTATTTTATGCTAAAACTAATCTACACGTCAGAGGGACTGGTTCGGAATTCTAGGAGCGATGATTGTTAGGCCCAATTTGATTGTTCTATACTTCCAGGGATTAAACCAATTAAAACGCCGTGATTGTTATAGGAGAGCGCATTAGTTGGCTTAATTGACCAATGGCACACAAGTCGATTTCATACGTCATATATTGATGATTACCAAAACACTTTTGTTTTTTTGGTAGACCTGTGTTTGGCTGGCTATATCTCAGCTTCTGGTTGGTCAATCTTCTTGATTCTTTTTTTAGAACATCAGTCAACACCTCAAGATGAATAATAAAGCATAATAATATTATGCTTTCTCTATTCTTTAACAAAACAACAACTTAAAAGCACTCTATATAAAACATGTAATATAATTATTAGGTTAACAAAACTGTGTTTTGCCAAATAAACAACGACATTGATTCAAATTGTCTTTGTAATTTATTCAAATATCCATTCGCATCTTACTGACACTTAACAATGATTGAACAATGCGTGCAGAGTTATTGAAATTAATAATAAATGCCTGTTCAATAAATCAATAAAGGTCAGTATTACCTGAGGTATTGAAGAAACGGAATTGTTATCCATTTCAGTAGGAAATGTTTGCACAGAACTATCACCACTAGTGCCACAGCTATACCGTTCTAGATCTCTGCAAGCAGAAAAAGTAGGTCAAGGCCGGTCATACGGAGCAAGTTAAGGCCTGTCATACAGAGTAAGTTAAGGCCTGTCATACAGGGTAAGTTAAGGGCTGTCATACAGAGTAAGTTAAAGCCTGTCATACGGAGCAAGTTAAGGGCTGTCATACAGAGTGAGTTAAGGCCTGTCATACAGAGTAAGTTAAGGCCTGTCATACAGAGTAAGTTAAGGGCTGTCATACAGAGTAAGTTAAAGCCTGTCATACGGAGCAAGTTAAGGCCTTTCATACAGAGTAAGTTAAGGTCTGTCATACAGAGTAAGTTAAAGCCTGTCATACGGAGTAAGTTAAGGCCTGCCATACGGAGCAAGTTAAGGGCTGTCATACAGAGTAAGTTAAAGCCTGTCATACAGAGTAAGTTAAAGTCCGTCATACAGAGTAAGTTAAGGCCGGTCATACAGAGTGAGTTAAGGCCTGTCATACAGAGTGAGTTAAGGCCTGTCATACAGAGTGAGTTAAGGCCTGTCATACAGAGAGCTAAAAGCTACTAAAACTGATAGTAGCTATTTACTATAAATACTATTTACTGTGTATGTGAACTTGTAGCTGTCATAGATAGATTTGCTGGAGCTCACCCTATAAAATTTTACTTGCATTCACAAACATGAATTAATGCAATGTCCGTAGTCATGTATTTTAATAATCATTTTATTGCACTAGTGCTTTAAAAAAATTTCGAAAAAGATTAAATGTCCAGTAAACTGATGCAAATAGAAACAATCACATTAACCTTAACACAAGAGAAGATCTTAACACAAGAGAAGGTACCACAGCTTATAACTACAGGTAGATCTTAACACAAGAGAAGGTGAACCACAGCTTATAACTACAGGTAGATCTTAACACAAGAGAAGGTGAACCACAGCTTATAACTACAGGTAGATTTTAACACAAGAGAAGGTAAGACAGCTTATAACTACAGGTAGATCTTAACACAAGAGAAGGTACCACAGCTTATAACTACAGGTAGACCTTAACACAAGAGAAGGTAACACAGCTTATAACTACAACCATCTGCAAGACATTTCACATTCTCTTTGATAATCCTTAACACTATGGTAGTAAACGTAGAGTGTTTAGAATATTTGGCCGGCTTACATTCTTGTTGCGACTGTATAGTTATCCCGGAATCCTGCAAAACCTGGTCTAAAAGCTGATCCCGTAACCTGGAATCCATCTGCATTTTATCGTAGCGAGCAGTCAACTCCTTGAATTGAGATTCTTTCTGAGTACAAGCAAAGCCCTGAGTGAGAGCGAGTGAGAGAAGGTGCTCCAACAGATACTTGCTTTCATCAACAGAGGAGACATCCAAAGCTTTTGTCAAACTAGTCTCATCCTAACAAGTAAGGTAGTATGTGTAATGAGCACATTTTGTAATATGGTTCAGAGACATCATTACAAGCAATATAACAACCAGTTCTTCGAGTTGCGTTGTGATTGCAAAAGCAATGACCAAATTTGATGCTCAAACCAAAGAGCTATCGCAATATGTAAATGTAACTTGTTTTGTCGTAATATAAACTGATAAAAACTAATGAAAAAGGACTCAAGAAAAAAACAGCAGGGGTTCATTCTATAAGAATATATAACATGTTAACTGTTTCTTGAATCTATGAGAAGAATTTGAGCCATAATAAAATTATTGATATAGGAATAAAAGTGTCATTTCTTCTAGTGAATAACGACAGGTTAAAAGATTATCTTGGCTTATAATAATATTTTATATTAGAGACAAGATAGATATGAAAGGGCATGCAAGTCGTATGATGAGGTTTAGAGGTTGTTAGAGGGGTAGCGTTTTAAACATAACATGAACTGCTTCTAGTGAATTATTGAGAAAATGTTTCCAGTCGATAGGAGATGAACTCATTGTGGATGTCAAATAAAGGTGAAAGATTATAGATTCTGAATTAACAAAATCAAATGTTGCTGCATGACTGTAGAAGATAACTTTACTGATTTACATGCGCTTACGTAAATTCGAGTATAGCCATCTATGGGAACGGGCCGATAAATGGGAATTGTTAGCTAAGCCCGCTGTAACATTAAAAAGGATAAATAAAGCAATGAATAATTACTAAACATACAACGCACTGATGAAATATATTAGGTAAATGCTTAGACAGGAAGCAATGCGAGATTACTAAATGCTTAGACAGGAAGCAAAGTGAGATTAGTAAATGCTTAGACAGGAAGCAATGCGAGGTTAGTAAATGCTTAGACAGAAAGCAATGCGAGATTAGTAAATGCTTAGACAGGAAGCAATGCAAGGTTAGTAAATGCTTAGACAGGAAGCAATGTGAGATTAGTAAATGCTTAGACAGGAAGCAATGCGAGGTTAGTAAATGCTTAGACAGAAAGCAATGCGAGATTAGTAAATGCTTAGACAGGAAGCAATGCGAGGTTAGTAAATGCTTAGACAGGAAGCAATGCGAAGTTAGTAAATGCTTAGACAGGAAGCAATGCGAGGTTAGTAAATGCTTAAACAGAAAGCAATGCGAGATTAGTAAATGCTTAGACAGGAAGCAATGCAAGGTTAGTAAATGCTTAGACAGGAAGCAATGCGAAGTTAGTAAATGCTTAGACAGGAAGCAATGCGAGGTTAGTAAATGCTTAGACAGGAAGCAATGCGAGGTTAGTAAATGCTTAGACAAGAAGTAATGCGAGGTTAGTAAATGCTTAGACAGGAAGCAATGCGAGGTTAGTAAATGCTTAGACAGGAAGCAATGCGAGATTAGTAAATGCTTAGACAGGAAACAATGCAAAGTTAGTAAATGCTAGAAGTAGCCACTACAAGCCTAAGCAGACGCATAGCAAAAGCAAATGAACAAACCTTCGCCTCCTCTTCCATCTGCATGATATTGTTTTGGCACTCAGACACGTTACTCTGAATGTATGTCATATTGGTGCTCATCGTCTCCAGCTGATCTTCTAGGTTCATGGCGACAATCGCCTGCAAATGAATAAGAGTTACACAACGACTACCTTGAGCGTGGTTCTCATATATGCCGCAAAGCACCGGCAACAGCACCGCAGGCTATGGCGGTGAAATGTGAGCCTACACGCCGGGTACCGCCGAATACCACCGGTAGTTGCCGGCAGTTAACACAAGAGTTTAGCGCTGTTCAAATTTCGCAAATAGCCGCAAGCAAAACCTTCCTGAAATGCACTGTACAGGTAAAGGTCACCATTATCAAAATGGCGTGGCGAGCGAACATTTTATGTGAAGCTGCGATTATGTTTAGCAATGCAGCTTTAGATGTGAACAGAAGCTGCCGATCCTAACGTCGCAAGCGTTTTGCTGCGCAAGTTACCGCCGGAGTCTCGCAATCGATATGGAAACCAGACTTTAGCAGCTATGAAGATGAGTTGAACATATCATCAACGAAATTTCAGCGCAATATAGTGTAACCGTGACATTACTGATTACTCTATGCAATGTAATGATTATGCCAGCAATTATCAAATAAGAGTCTGTAGAGAGTTTTCTGTTCAACAGAACAGAAAACATTAGAGAAACACAAGGAATAAGGCATTGGCTATTTACGCTGGCAAAATTATTATTTGCAAAGACACCACACACCCCTGATGGCTGTGTAGTAATAGAAGAAACTGATGTATTTGTGATTGGTTAAAAGTGTTGATCCCTGATTAACATAATCATGACACCAATTCGTTCATTTTCACAGTAAACCGATTTTTTTTTAAAGTTGCTTTGAACTAGTGACAACGATGACCAACAAGTATTTATATATGAAAAAGGCTGTTACTTGCTGTAAAAGATATGTGATGAACACTGGTGTAAATTGGAACTGCTTGCAGAAAGTTTCAGGATATGTTAGATTAAATATTTTAAAGACCTAAGTTTTACTTGCAGTTTGATACAATTCATCAGCCTGAGTTCAAGTTGTAGTTGGACGATTTTAGATTATAAGTTGATGGATCTTTTTTTTAAGAAAACACAAGTGTAAATAGCTGTACAAACATTAGTGCAATGATAAACTATGGTTTACCCATATCTACTACATATATATATATATATATATATATATATATATATATATATATATATATATATATATATATATATATATATATATAGTGTTAATACAATCATGTTCCAATAAGGGTAATGACAACATCCAATAGATGTTTTGATCTTTACTTGACCTAGGTTGATACTTGTAAAACATAACTAGTTATTCAGTAGTCTCGATCTGTGTAGTCGCAGCAGATGTTTATGCCATATGTCAGCTAAGAAATTTGCCCATTTTAAGAGCCTAAGAGTAATGACTATACATGTGTCCGACCTCATTTCTCCTAATGGCAGTGTCCAGCCTTTTACTGTACGCATCTATCTTCTTGCTGAGCTGTTCTCGCTTGTTAATGTGAAGATCCATCTCAGCTTCCATGTTGGCAATTGTCTGTTTCCGCACAACAACGGATGTAATGTACCGCTCAAGCTTGTCCCACTTGCTTTTCGCCACCTGAGTTAGAGTAATCGAGTAAAACGTAGTGTCCATTAGCACAGAGGACAAGACAACATAATATGTGTATATATAAGAAACATGCCATACACAAAAAAAATACTCTTCCAATTTAAGTGGCAGATTATTTTATATTACTTTAGGTTTAGCTGTAATCAGTAGAAAAAGTCACTAGTAAGTTGAGATTATAACAACAGGCTGTGAGAAACTTTGATATAAGAGGTGACATGAGATAACATGAGGTGCCATGAGATAACATGAGGTGACATGAGATAACATGAGGTGCCGTGAGATAACATGAGGTGACATGAGATAACATGAGATAACATGTGCTAGACGTATCAACAAAAGGCAAATAGTAAATCGCCGTCTGAGCAACAAGCAGTTATCTACTCTGCAATTGCTCATTTAACATTGTCTAGTTTTATCTCAGCTATAAGTTACGACCCAGTTAGTGCTATGGCCCAGCTATAAGTTGTTCTTCAGTAACTAACATTCGCTACCAGAATACTGTCCAGAAATGAAAATCATTCTGAAGCAAATTTGGCAGATTGATTGGGACAAAGAGGTTAAAAAAGACGATGCAAACAGTTACCTTGGGAGAGAAGAGAAGAGCTGCTGACTTGTGCCTAGAAGCAGAAGATGATGAAGTCTTGCCAGATGAATTTTCATGGGAGAGGTTTGCCCTATTTTTGGCCATCACCCTGGAAGAGGCGGACGAGTCTCTTTGTCTTTTCCTCAACTGACTGACCTCTTCGTGCTTGCGCTGGCAACACAATACGCTGACTTATGCAAACGCTAGGATAAAATAAAAATGATTTATATGTCAAGGATACATGAAATGTCGATGGCTATCCCAAGCCACCTACTTTTTACGACAGAATTAATTAAAACATCAGTAGACTGTTATATTCGTCCTGTAATTAATGAAGGCACTCTTTGAAAACTTAGAGACCAACATTTGAGTGTTGTTAAAGACCAACCTTGAGTATGGCATCTTTCTGTCTGTTTTGCAACTACAACATGCGCACCTGATTGTCTTGTTGCCGCTTCTCTTTTTTCAGCTGTAGCAGCTCCTTATTCTTTCGTTGGTCACTAATCTTATTCTTCTCTGATTCCGTCTTCATTTGTGCCATCAGTCGCACCTGCAATAGCATCACCATAGTTGTCGAGATCTCCGAAACCAAGATCATGTGGTGGTGCAATAGTCAACACAACACATTACGAAGATCCCAAAAAACTCATACGCCAAACAATGATTTCCCATTCAAACTTTTCCCTGACTAACACAGATATAAATATAGTAGTGATGTCTCTCTGTGTAGGATTAAGTAAGACATAAATAAATATAGTGGTGATATCTCTTTGTGTAGGATTAACTAGCACATATAAATATAGTGGTGATATCTCTGTGTAGGATTAACTAGCACATATAAATATAGTGGTGATATCTCTGTGTAGGATTGACTAACACATATAAATATAGTGGTGATATCTCTCTGTGTAGGATTAACTAATACATATAAATATAGTGGTGATATCTCTGTGTAGGATTAACTAGCACATATAAATATAGTGGTGATATCTCTCTGTGAAGGATTAACTAACACATATAAATATAGTGGTGATATCTCTGTGTAGGATTAACTAGCACATATAAATATAGTGGTGATATCTCTGTGTAGGATTAACTAGCACATATAAATATAGTGTTGATATCTCTGTGTAGGATTGACTAACACATATAAATATAGTGGTGATATCTCTCTGTGTAGGATTAACTAACACATATAAATATAGTGGTGATATCTCTCTGTGTAGGATTAACTAATACATATAAATATAGTGGTGATATCTCTGTGTAGGATTAACTAGCACATATAAATATAGTGGTGATATCTCTCTGTGTAGGATTAACTAACACATATAAATATAGTGGTGATATCTCTGTGTAGGATTAACTAGCACATATAAATATAGTGGTGATGTCTCTCTGTGTAGGATTAACTAGCACATATAAATATAGTGGTGATATCTCTCTGTGTAGGATTAACTAACACATATAAATATAGTGGTGATATCTCTGTGTAGGATTAACTAACACATATAAATATAGTAGTGATATCTGTGTGTAGGATTAACTAACACAGATATAAATATAGTGGTGATATCTCTGTGTGTAGGATTTACTAGCACATATATAAATATAGTGGTGATGTCTATCTGTGTAGGATTAACTAACACATATAAATATAGTGGTGATATCTCTGTGTAGGATTAACTAGCACATAAAAATATAGTGGTGATATCTCTCTGTGTAGGATTAACTAACACATATAAATATAGTGGTGATATCTCTGTGTAGGATTAACTAGCACATATAAATATAGTGGTGATATCTCTCTGTGTAGGATTAACTAACACATATAAATATAGTGGTGATATCTGTGTGTAGGATTAACTAACACAGATATAAATATAGTGGTGATATCTCTGTGTGTAGGATTAACTAGCACATATAAATATAGTGGTGATATCTCTGTGTAGGATTAACTAGCACATATAAATATAGTGGTGATATCTCTGTGTAGGATTGACTAACACATATAAATATAGTGGTGATATCTCTCTGTGTAGGATTAACTAATACATATAAATATAGTGGTGATATCTCTGTGTGTAGGATTTACTAGCACATATATAAATATAGTGGTGATGTCTATCTGTGTAGGATTAACTAACACATATAAATATAGTGGTGATATCTTTGTGTAGGATTAACTAGCACATAAAAATATAGTGGTGATATCTCTCTGTGTAGGATTAACTAACACATATAAATATAGTGGTGATATCTCTGTGTAGGATTAACTAGCACATATAAATATAGTGGTGATATCTGTGTGTAGGATTAACTAATACATATAAATATAGTGGTGATATCTCTGTGTAGGATTAACTAGCACATATAAATATAGTGGTGATATCTCTCTGTGTAGGATTAACTAACACATATAAATATAGTGGTGATATCTCTGTGTAGGATTAACTAGCACATATAAATATAGTGGTGATATCTCTGTGTAGGATTAACTAGCACATATAAATATAGTGTTGATATCTCTGTGTAGGATTGACTAACACATATAAATATAGTGGTGATATCTCTCTGTGTAGGATTAACTAACACATATAAATATAGTGGTGATATCTCTCTGTGTAGGATTAACTAATACATATAAATATAGTGGTGATATCTCTGTGTAGGATTAACTAGCACATATAAATATAGTGGTGATGTCTCTCTGTGTAGGATTAACTAACACATATAAATATAGTGGTGATATCTGTGTGTAGGATTAACTAACACAGATATAAATATAGTGGTGATATCTTTGTGTGTAGGATTAACTAACACATATAAATATAGTGGTGATATCTCTTTGTGTAGGATTAACTAACACAGGTATAAATATAGCGGTGATTTCTCTCTTTGTAGGATTAACTAACACATATAAATATAGTGGTGATATCTCTGTGTAGGATTAACTAGCACATATAAATATAGTGGTGATATCTCTCTGTGTAGGATTTACTAGCACATATATAAATATAGTGGTGATGTCTCTCTGTGTAGGATTAACTAACACATATAAATATAGTGGTGATATCTCTGTGTAGGATTAACTAACACATTAAAATATAGTGGTGATATCTCTGTGTAGGATTAACTAGCACATATAAATATAGTGGTGATATCTCTCTGTGTAGGATTAACTAACACATATAAATATAGTGGTGATATCTGTGTGTAGGATTAACTAACACAGATATAAATATAGTGGTGATATCTCTGTGTGTAGGATTAACTAACACATATAAATATAGTGGTGATATCTCTTTGTGTAGGATTAACTAACACAGGTATAAATACAGCGGTGATTTCTCTCTTTGTAGGATTAACTAACACAGCTTTTGTATCGGTCAGCAAGCCTACCTTTATCTTCTTCATCTCATTCAGTTCAGTACTAAGGTCCCTGATGCGCCGGTCGTAGACAACTTGGTTCTTCATCATTTTGGCGTGCTCCTTTTTGGCAGTATTTACCTTATTGAGCTCCTGTTGCATGGTATCCAGCCGTTTCTCAAACTCCATTTTAACTTTGCGCACCTGCTCCTCCGACTGCTGCTTCTTGCTGCCTGAAAACAGAACTCACATAACAGTTTATTTCATTTGTATTTGCTATCCTGGTAACTGCTGTCCGGTTACGAATTAGCTGGTTGCAAAGCTAGCTACACGTTAAGATTATCAAACTCATACCAATTACTATCTAAATGACAGATTATTACACCGAAGCCATAGCACTGTATGGACTGAACTTTATAACTTGTTAAGAGCTAGCTGATTAACTATTAACAGCTGATCTAACATATACTAGCTATAACAGCTGATCTAACATATACTAGCTATAACAGGAGGTTACCTAAGCTGCTCAGGACCTGGTTTCGTTCTCGTTCAACAGCCATTATTTGGTCCTGCAAGTTGCGCATTTTATCCTCGTAATGCTGACGAATTGTTTGCAGTTGTCGCTGGCTCCTTTCGAGTTCTTCAATCATTCTTTGTTTAAGTGAAATCTCTCCTGACAGCTCTGCCAGGTCTTCTTGAAGATGGTCAGACTCTACAAGAATTAGAAATGATAAAAACCAGCTGATTATATCAAGTCCTGATGAGCATATGAAGGTTTTAGCAATGCTTTCGACCAGTATTCATATGGGTAGAATAGCACCAGTGTATATACGAATATTGGTAGAATAGTTACCAGTGTATATACGTATATGGGTAGAATAGTACCGGTATCTATACGTATATGGGTAGAATTGTACCGGTATCTATATGGGTGCTATTCTACCTAGTATATATACTGGGTAGAATAGTATCTATATGGGTAATCTTGGCCTTGACCTTTAAACGGTTGCATCAACCAAGGGTGATCAACTGATCAAGGCGGCAAAAGAAATTAACTGAAAGCAGCTGTCATATATGTTATAGCAGTTGTTATATATGTTATAGCAGTTGTTATGTTATAGCAGTTGTTATATATGTTATAGCAGCTGTTATATATGTTATAGTAGCTGTTATATATGATATAGCAGCTGTTATATATGTCAAAATATGATGCTAGTAAGCGATCAATGAAAGTAATCTAGACTTGCACACTACGCTTACTGCTTCTAGCGAGCTGCTCTTCCTTGTGTTAGTCTAGCAAAACATTATCGAATTAATTGTTACATGATATACCTTACCCGCCTTAGCTTATTATGGCATAGACTTATTTTGGCAATAACTCACTTAACAAGTTGTATACCATTACTGTTAACAAACTGTAGATTTCACCTTAGTTGGTGGTCTTTAATACTTCTGAAAAACTCAGATTTTGCCCCCAAGTGAACAATAGTCTAGAGACACCTCATTTAATACTCTAACATAGAATTCAATTCTTTTTTAAAAATTACAGATAAATAATTTATAGATAGGCTAACTTTCAATATTATTTGCGTTCAACAAAGTTTACATAAGTTGGTAAAGCACAATGTTCAAATACTATTTGACGAAGAAAAATGTAACTAGCAGTTGTGACAGAGCTAAAACATAAGTTAATCATGTAAAATGTATCAAATAGTTTGTAGCTCTGAAAGTTTCAAGTTAATTACAAAAGATACATGAACGCTACGTTTTTTGCGGCGTTAAGAAGAAAAGCAACAAATGACAGCCACTGACTTACATTTAAAAAATGTGTCAAAATGTGTAAGAGTTGAGGCTGTTGTGGCTAGACACACAAAATAACACGTCACATTGACAAATAAATGGACGAGTGCGAATTAGCCTTTACCAGGCGAAGGCCATGACTTTCTTGTTAGATTTTTTATTATCATTAGTTGTTATTATTAGCGTTTTTAAGGAAATTTTGTTGTGTAAATTTTACTGTTGGTTTTGAGAGAGAATAAATTGATTGGTTAAAAAAGGTCAGACTTTACAGAATCCAGCTAGTTTTTTTCTGCCTTAAAGAATAGAGAAAGCATAATATTATTATGCTTTATTAGTCATCTTGAGGTGTTGACTGATGTTCTAAAAAAAGAATCAAGGAGATTGACCCCCTTGAAGCTGAGATATAGACAGCCAAACACAGGTCTACCTAATAAAGAATCAGAGGAAAACCCTTCGAAAATCCCGAAAACTGTGACGTTTAAAATCGACTTAATGGTCATGTGCCGGAGTTGCGCACCCTTACCGCCGTTACTTATAATGATTGTTTTGGCTACGAGATGTGAAACGCTTCTCGCGATAGTAAATAATTTACATACTAACTCTGGTTTCTCAGGAAAATCATCCAAACATTGTATGGTAAAGGCATTTGCCCACAACCCCTCGCCATGATTTTTTAAAGCAGAAGAGCAGATTTTGACTATTGTGCTTCAAATTTTAACTCGATCTCCACGGATATGCTCCGAAGATCATCTGTTCAACGAACGGCGCGTGTATAGTCTATATGCGATATCCGCGATTGCAGTTTGTTTAGAATAAGAAATAGGAATGGGACTTTTTGTTCCCTTCATCATTTTTCTACTGTGTATCTACTGCAGCATTCAGTTTATTTTCATGATTATCGTCACTATTAACAGACTGGAAGTTCACTACAGCCATAATCTTAAAAAGACTAACTTGACCGTGCTGCTCTTGCTATAAGAAAAGAAAACGATAACTTTTGCTTTGATTTTTCTATTGATCTATTATCTTATCTATGATTATTTTTTATGATTTATATAATATTCATAATGCATATTATACAAAATAATAATATAACTGCGTATAGAATAAATGATGTAACTAATATAATTTGTAGAAAATTCCAAATGATAACCGAGATTGATGATTGATTTAATTGATTCTATTTATTAGCTATAGTTAAAAAATCTGAACAACGCTAAAGATGAGTCTGAATAGGGAAGCTAAGTAGGAGAACAACAAAACTGAGCTGAACTAGCAGGATAGCGAAATGTTGCGAAATAATAGATGCGTGTAGTTATTTTATGCTAAAACTAATCTACACGTCAGAGGGACTGGTTCGGAATTCTAGGAGCGATGATTGTTAGGCCCAATTTGATTGTTCTATACTTCCAGGGATTAAACCAATTAAAACGCCGTGATTGTTATAGGAGAGCGCATTAGTTGGCTTAATTGACCAATGGCACACAAGTCGATTTCATACGTCATATATTGATGATTACCAAAACACTTTTGTTTTTTTGGTAGACCTGTGTTTGGCTGGCTATATCTCAGCTTCTGGTTGGTCAATCTTCTTGATTCTTTTTTTAGAACATCAGTCAACACCTCAAGATGAATAATAAAGCATAATAATATTATGCTTTCTCTATTCTTTAACAAAACAACAACTTAAAAGCATTCTATATAAAACATGTAATATAATTATTAGGTTAACAAAACTGTGTTTTGCCAAATAAACAACGACATTGATTCAAATTGTCTTTGTAATTTATTCAAATATCCATTCGCATCTTACTGACACTTAACAATGATTGAACAATGCGTGCAGAGTTATTGAAATTAATAATAAATGCCTGTTCAATAAATCAATAAAGGTCAGTATTACCTGAGGTATTGAAGAAACGGAATTGTTATCCATTTCAGTAGGAAGTGTTTGCACAGAACTATCACCACTAGTGCCACAGCTATACCGTTCTAGATCTCTGCAGGCAGAAAAAGTAGGTCAAGGCCGGTCATACGGAGCAAGTTAAGGCCTGTCATACAGAGTAAGTTAAAGCTTGTCATACGGAGCAAGTTAAAGCTTGTCATACAGAGTAAGTTAAGGCCTTTCATACAGAGTAAGTTAAAGCCTGTCATACGGAGTAAGTTAAGGCCTGCCATACGGAGCAAGTTAAGGGCTGTCATACAGAGTAAGTTAAAGCCTGTCATACAGAGTAAGTTAAAGCCTGTCATACAGAGTAAGTTAAAGCCTGTCATACAGAGTAAGTTAAGGCCGGTCATACAGAGTGAGTTAAGGCCTGTCATACAGAGTGAGTTAAGGCCTGTCATACCGAGTGAGTTAAGGCCTGTCATACGGAGAGCTAAAAGCTACTAAAACTGATAGTAGCTATTTACTATAAATACTATTTACCGTGTATGTGAACTTGTAGCTGTCATAGATAGATTTGCTGGAGCTCACCCTATAAAATTTTACTTGCATTCACAAACATGAATTAATGCAATGTCCGTAGTCATGTATTTTAATAATCATTTTATTGCACTAGTGCTTTAAAAAAATTTCGAAAAAGATTAAATGTCCAGTAAACTGATGCAAATAGAAACAATCACATTAACCTTAACACAAGAGAAGATCTTAACACAAGAGAAGGTACCACAGCTTATAACTACAGGTAGATCTTAACACGAGAAAAGGTGAACCACAGCTTATAACTACAGGTAGATTTTAACACAAGAGAAGGTAACACAGCTTATAACTACAGGTAGATCTTAACACAAGAGAAGGTACCACAGCTTATAACTACAACCATCTGCAAGACATTTCACATTCTCTTTGATAATCCTTAACACTATGGTAGTAAACGTAGAGTGTTTAGAATATTTGGCCGGCTTACATTCTTGTTGCGACTGTATAGTTATCCCGGAATCCTGCAAAACCTGGTCTAAAAGCTGATCCCGTAACCTGGAATCCATCTGCATTTTATCGTAGCGAGCAGTCAACTCCTTGAATTGAGATTCTTTCTGAGTACAAGCAAAGCCCTGAGTGAGAGCGAGTGAGAGAAGGTGCTCCAACAGATACTTGCTTTCATCAACAGAGGAGACATCCAAAGCTTTTGTCAAACTAGTCTCATCCTAACAAGTAAGGTAGTATGTGTAATGAGCACATTTTGTAATATGGTTCCGAGACATCATTACAAGCAATATAACAACCAGTTCTTCGAGTTGCGTTGTGATTGCAAAAGCAATGACCAAATTTGATGCTCAAACCAAAGAGCTATCGCAATATGTAAATGTAACTTGTTTTGTCGTAATATAAACTGATAAAAACTAATGAAAAAGGACTCAAGAAAAAAACAGCAGGGGTTCATTCTATAAGAATATATAACATGTTAACTGTTTCTTGAATCTATGAGAAGAATTTGAGCCATAATAAAATTATTGATATAGGAATAAAAGTGTCATTTCTTCTAGTGAATAACGACAGGTTAAAAGATTATCTTGGCTTATAATAATATTTTATATGAGAGACAAGATAGATATGAAAGGGCATGCAAGTCGTACGATGAGGTTTAGAGGTTGTTAGAGGGGTAGCGTTTTAAACATAACATGAACTGCTTCTAGTGAATTATTGAGAAAATGTTTCCAGTCGATAGGAGATGAACTCATTGTGGATGTCAAATAAAGGTGAAAGATTATAGATTCTGAATTAACAAAATCAAATGTTGCTGCATGACTGTAGAAGATAACTTTACTGATTTACATGCGCTTACGTAAATTCGAGTATAGCCATCTATGGGAACGGGCCGATAAATGGGAATTGTTAGCTAAGCCCGCTGTAACATTGAAAAGGATAAATAAAGCAATGAATAATTACTAAACATACAACACACTGATGAAATATATTAGGTAAATGCTTAGACAGGAAGCAATGCGAGATTACTAAATGCTTAGACAGGAAGCAATGTGAGATTAGTAAATGCTTAGACAGGAAGCAATGCGAGGTTAGTAAATGCTTAGACAGAAAGCAATGTGAGATTAGTAAATGCTTAGACAGGAAGCAATGCAAGGTTAGTAAATGCTTAGACAGGAAGCAATGCGAGGTTAGTAAATGCTTAGACAGGAAGCAATGCGAGGTTAGTAAATGCTTAGACAGGAAGCAATGCGAGGTTAGTAAATGCTTAGACAAGAAGTAATGCGAGGTTAGTAAATGCTTAGACAGGAAGCAATGCGAGGTTAGTAAATGCTTAGACAGGAAGCAATGCGAGGTTAGTAAATGCTTAGACAGGAAACAATGCAAAGTTAGTAAATGCTAGCAGTAGCCACTACAAGCCTAAGCAGACGCATAGCAAAAGCAAATGAACAAACCTTCGCCTCCTCTTCCATCTGCATGATATTGTTTTGGCACTCAGACACGTTACTCTGAATGTATGTCATATTGGTGCTCATCGTCTCCAGCTGATCTTCTAGGTCCATGGCGACAGTCGTCTGCAAATGAATAGGAGTTACACAACAACTACCTTAAGCGTGGTTCTCATATATGCCGCAAAGCACCGGCAACAGCACCGCAGGCTATGGCGGTGAAATGTGAGCCTACACGCCAGGTACCGCCGAGTACCACCGGTAGTTGCCGGCAGTTAACACAAGAGTTTAGCGCTGTTCAAATTTCGCAAATAGCCGCAAGCAAAACCTTCCTGAAATGCACCGTAGAGGTAAAGGCCACCATTATCAAAATGGCGTGGCGAGCGAACATTTTATGTGAAGCTGCGATTATGTTTAGCAATGCAGCTTTAGATGTGAACAGAAGCTGCCGATCCTAACGTCGCAAGCGTTTTGCTGCGCAAGTTACCGCCGGAGTCTCGCAATCGATATGGAAACCAGACTTTAGCAGCTATGAAGATGAGTTGAACATATCATCAACAAAATTTCAGCGCAATATAGTGTAACCGTGACATTACTGATTACTCTATGCAATGTAATGATTATGCCAGCAATTATCAAATAAGAGTCTGTAGAGAGTTTTCTGTTCAACAGAACAGAAAACATTAGAAAAACACAAGGAATAAGGCATTGGCTATTTACGCTGGCAAAATTATTATTTGCAAAGACACCACACACCCCTGATGGCTGTGTAGTAATAGAAGAAACTGATGTATTTGTGATTGGTTAAAAGTGTTGATCCCTGATTAACATAATCATGACACCAATTTGTTCATTTTCACAGTAAACCGATTTTTTTTTAAAGTTGCTTTGAACTAGTGACAACGATGACCAACAAGTATTTATATATGAAAAAGGCTGTTACTTGCTGTAAAAGATATGTGATGAACACTGGTGTAAATTGGAACTGCTTGCAGAAAATTTCAGGATATGTTAGATTAAATATTTTAAAGACCTAAGTTTTACTTGCAGTTTGATACAATTCATCAGCCTGAGTTCAAGTTGTAGTTGGACGATTTTAGATTATAAGTTGATGGATCTTTTTTTTAAGAAAACACAAGTGTAAATAGCTGTACAAACATTAGTGCAATGATAAACTATGGTTTACCCATATCTACTACATATATATATATATATATATATATATATATATATATATATATTTATTGTGTTAATACAATCATGTTCCAATAAGGGTAATGACAACATCCAATAGATGTTTTGATCTTTACTTGACCTAGGTTGATACTTGTAAAACATAACTAGTTATTCAGTAGTCTCGATCTGTGTAGTCGCAGCAGATGTTTATGCCATATGTCAGCTAAGAAATTTGCCCATTTTAAGAGCCTAAGAGTAATGACTATACATGTGTCCGACCTCATTTCTCCTAATGGCAGTGTCCAGCCTTTTACTGTACGCATCTATCTTCTTGCTGAGCTGTTCTCGCTTGTTAATGTGAAGATCCATCTCAGCTTCCATGTTGGCAATTGTCTGTTTCCGCACAACAACGGATGTAATGTACCGCTCAAGCTTGTCCCACTTGCTTTTCGCCACCTGAGTTAGAGTAATCGAGTAAAACGTAGTGTCCATTAGCACAGAGGACAAGACAACATAATATGTGTATATATAAGAAACATGCCATACACAAAAAAAATACTCTTCCAATTTAAGTGGCAGATTATTTTATATTACTTTAGGTTTAGCTGTAATCAGTAGAAAAAGTCACTAGTAAGTTGAGATTATAACAACAGGCTGTGAGAAACTTTGATATAAGAGGTGACATGAGATAACATGAGGTGCCATGAGATAACATGAGGTGACATGAGATAACATGAGGTGCCGTGAGATAACATGAGGTGACATGAGATAACATGAGATAACATGTGCTAGACGTATCAACAAAAGGCAAATAGTAAATCGCCGTCTGAGCAACAAGCAGTTATCTACTCTGCAATTGCTCATTTAACATTGTCTAGTTTTATCTCAGCTATAAGTTACGACCCAGTTAGTGCTATGGCCCAGCTATAAGTTGTTCTTCAGTAACTAACATTCGCTACCAGAATACTGTCCAGAAATGAAAATCATTCTGAAGCAAATTTGGCAGATTGATTGGGACAAAGAGGTTAAAAAAGACGATGCAAACAGTTACCTTGGGAGAGAAGAGAAGAGCTGCTGACTTGTGCCTAGAAGCAGAAGATGATGAAGTCTTGCCAGATGAATTTTCATGGGAGAGGTTTGCCCTATTTTTGGCCATCACCCTGGAAGAGGCGGACGAGTCTCTTTGTCTTTTCCTCAACTGACTGACCTCTTCGTGCTTGCGCTGGCAACACAATACGCTGACTTATGCAAACGCTAGGATAAAATAAAAATGATTTATATGTCAAGGATACATGAAATGTCGATGGCTATCCCAAGCCACCTACTTTTTACGACAGAATTAATTAAAACATCAGTAGACTGTTATATTCGTCCTGTAATTAATGAAGGCACTCTTTGAAAACTTAGAGACCAACATTTGAGTGTTGTTAAAGACCAACCTTGAGTATGGCATCTTTCTGTCTGTTTTGCAACTCCAACATGCGCACCTGATTGTCTTGTTGCCGCTTCTCTTTTTTCAGCTGTAGCAGCTCCTTATTCTTTCGTTGGTCACTAATCTTATTCTTCTCTGATTCCGTCTTCATTTGTGCCATCAGTCGCACCTGCAATAGCATCACCATAGTTGTCGAGATCTCCAAAACCAAGATCATGTGGTGGTGCAATAGTCAACACAACACATTACGAAGATCCCAAAAAACTCATACGCCAAACAATGATTTCCCATTCAAACTTTTCCCTGACTAACACAGATATAAATATAGTAGTGATGTCTCTCTGTGTAGGATTAAGTAAGACATAAATAAATATAGTGGTGATATCTCTTTGTGTAGGATTAACTAGCACATATAAATATAGTGGTGATATCTCTGTGTAGGATTAACTAGCACATATAAATATAGTGGTGATATCTCTCTGTGTAGGATTAACTAACACATATAAATATAGTGGTGATATCTGTGTGTAGGATTAACTAACACATATATAAATATAGTGGTGATATCTCTGTGTGTAGGATTAACTAACACATATAAATATAGTGGTGATATCTCTCTGTGTAGGATTAACTAACACAGGTATAAATATAGCGGTGATTTCTCTCTTTGTAGGATTAACTAACACAGCTTTTGTATCGGTCAGCAAGCCTACCTTTATCTTCTTCATCTCATTCAGTTCAGTACTAAGGTCCCTGATGCGCCGGTCGTAGACAACTTGGTTCTTCATCATTTTGGCGTGCTCCTTTTTGGCAGCATTTACCTTATTGAGCTCCTGTTGCATGGTATCCGGCCGTTTCTCAAACTCCATTTTAACTTTGCGCACCTGCTCCTCCGACTGCTGCTTCTTGCTGCCTGAAAACAGAACTCACATAACAGTTTATTTCATTTGTATTTGCTATCCTGGTAACTGCTGTCCGGTTACGAATTAGCTGGTTGCAAAGCTAGCTACACGTTAAGATTATCAAACTCATACCAATTACTATCTAAATGACAGATTATTACACCGAAGCCATAGCACTGTATGGACTGAACTTTATAACTTGTTAAGAGCTAGCTGATTAACTGTTAACAGCTGATCTAACATATACTAGCTATAACAGCTGATCTAACATATACTAGCTATAACAGGAGGTTACCTAAGCTGCTTAGGACCTGGTTTCGTTCTCGTTCAACAGCCATTATTTGGTCCTGCAAGTTGCGCATTTTATCCTCGTAATGCTGACGAATTGTTTGCAGTTGTCGCTGGCTCCTTTCGAGTTCTTCAATCATTCTTTGTTTAAGTGAAATCTCTCCTGACAGCTCTGACAGGTCTTCTTGAAGATGGTCAGACTCTACAAGAATTAGAAATGATAAAAACCAGCTGATTATATCAAGTCCTGATGAGCATATGAAGGTTTTAGCAATGCTTTCGACCAGTATTCATATGGGTAGAATAGCACCAGTGTATATACGTATATGGGTAGAATAGTTACCAGTGTATATACGTATATGGGTAGAATAGTACCGGTATCTATACGTATATGGGTAGAATTGTACCGGTATCTATATGGGTGCTATTCTACCTAGTATAGATACTGGGTAGAATAGTATCTATATGGGTAATCTTGGCCTTGACCTTTAAACGGTTGCATCAACCAAGGGTGATCAACTGATCAAGGCGGCAAAAGAAATTAACTGAAAGCAGCTGTCATATATGTTATAGCAGTTGTTATATATGTTATAGCAGTTGTTATATATGTTATAGCAGTTGTTATATATGTTATAGCAGCTGTTATATATGTTATAGTAGCTGTTATATATGATATAGCAGCTGTTATATATGTCAAAATATGATGCTAGTAAGCGATCAATGAAAGTAATCTAGACTTGCACACTACGCTTACTGCTTCTAGCGAGCTGCTCTTCCTTGTGTTAGTCTAGCAAAACATTATCGAATTAATTGTTACATGATATACCTTACCCGCCTTAGCTTATTATGGCATAGACTTATTATGGCAATAACTCACTTAACAAGTTGTATACCATTACTGTTAACAAACTGTAGATTTCACCTTAGTTGGTGGTCTTTAATACTTCTGAAAAACTCAGATTTTGCCCCCAAGTGAACAATAGTCTAGAGACACCTCATTTAATACTCTAACATAGAATTCAATTCTTTTTTAAAAATTACAGATAAATAATTTATAGATAGGCTAACTTTCAATATTATTTGCGTTCAACAAAGTTTACATAAGTTGGTAAAGCACAATGTTCAAATACTATTTGACGAAGAAAAATGTAACTAGCAGTTGTGACAGAGCTAAAACATAAGTTAATCATGTAAAATGTATCAAATAGTTTGTAGCTCTGAAAGTTTCAAGTTAATTACAAAAGATACATGAACGCTACGTTTTTTGCGGCGTTAAGAAGAAAAGCAACAAATGACAGCCACTGACTTACATTTAAAAAATGTGTCAAAATGTGTAAGAGTTGAGGCTGTTGTGGCTAGACACACAAAATAACACGTCACATTGACAAATAAATAGACGAGTGCGAATTAGCCTTTACCAGGCGAAGGCCATGACATTCTTGTTAGATTTTTTATTATCATTAGTTGTTATTATTAGCGTTTTTAAGGAAATTTTGTTGTGTAAATTTTACTGTTGGTTTTGAGAGAGAATAAATTGATTGGTTAAAAAAGGTCAGACTTTACAGAATCCAGCTAGTTTTTTTCTGCCTTAAAGAATAGAGAAAGCATAATATTATTATGCTTTATTAGTTATCTTGAGGTGTTGACTGATGTTCTAAAAAAAGAATCAAGGAGATTGACCTCCTTGAAGCTGAGATATAGACAGCCAAACATAGGTCTACCTAATAAAGAATCAGAGGAAAACCCTTCGAAAATCCCGAAAACTGTGACGTTTAAAATCGACTTAATGGTCATGTGCCGGAGTTGCGCACCCTTACCGCCGTTACTTATAATGATTGTTTTGGCTACGAGATGTGAAACGCTTGTCGCGATAGTAAATAATTTACATACTAGCTCTGGTTTCTCAGGAAAATCATCCAAACATTGTATGGTAAAGGCATTTGCCCACAACCCCTCGCCATGATTTTTTAAAGCAGAAGAGCAGATTTTGACTATTGTGCTTCAAATTTTAACTCGATCTCCACGGATATGCTCCGAAGATCATCTGTTCAACGAACGGCGCGTGTATAGTCTAGATGCGATATCAGCGATTGCAGTTTGTTTAGAATAAGAAATAGGAATGGGACTTTTTGTTCCCTTCATCATTTTTCTACTGTGTATCTACTGCAGCATTCAGTTTATTTTCATGATTATCGTCACTATTAACAGACTGGAAGTTCACTACAGCCATAATCTTAAAAAGACTAACTTGACCGTGCTGCTCTTGCTATAAGAAAAGAAAACGATAACTTTTGCTTTGATTTTTCTATTGATCTATTATCTTATCTATGATTATTTTTTATGATTTATATAATATTCATAATGCATATTATACAAAATAATAATATAACTGCGTATAGAATAAATGATGTAACTAATATAATTTGTAGAAAATTCCAAATGATAACCGAGATTGATGATTAATTTAATTGATTCTATTTATTAGCTATAGTTAAAAAATCTGAACAACGCTAAAGATGAGTTTGAATAGGGAAGCTAAGTAGGAGAACAACAAAACTGAGCTGAACTAGCAAGATAGCGAAATGTTGCGAAATAATAGATGCGTGTAGTTATTTTATGCTAAAACTAATCTACACGTCAGAGGGACTGGTTCGGAATTCTAGGAGCGATGATTGTTAGGCTCAATTTGATTGTTCTATACTTCCAGGGATTAAACCAATTAAAACGCCGTGATTGTTATAGGAGAGCGCATTAGTTGGCTTAATTGACCAATGGCACACAAGTCGATTTCATACGTCATATATTGATGATTACCAAAACACTTTTGTTTTTTTGGTAGACCTGTGTTTGGCTGGCTATATCTCAGCTTCTGGTTGGTCAATCTTCTTGATTCTTTTTTTAGAACATCAGTCAACACCTCAAGATGAATAACAAAACATAATAATATTATGCTTTCTCTATTCTTTAACAAAACAACAACTTAAAAGCATTCTATATAAAACATGTAATATAATTATTAGGTTAACAAAACTGTGTTTTGCCAAATAAACAACGACATTGATTCAAATTGTCTTTGTAATTTATTCAAATATCCATTCGCATCTTACTGACACTTAACAATGATTGAACAATGCGTGCAGAGTTATTGAAATTAATAATAAATGCCTGTTCAATAAATCAATAAAGGTCAGTATTACCTGAGGTATTGAAGAAACGGAATTGTTATCCATTTCAGTAGGAAGTGTTTGCACAGAACTATCACCACTAGTGCCACAGCTATACCGTTCTAGATCTCTGCAAGCAGAAAAAGTAGGTCAAGGCCGGTCATACGGAGCAAGTTAAGGCCTGTCATACAGAGTAAGTTAAGGCCTGTCATACAGGGTAAGTTAAGGGCTGTCATACAGAGTAAGTTAAAGCCTGTCATACGGAGCAAGTTAAGGGCTGTCATACAGAGTGAGTTAAGGCCTGTCATACAGAGTAAGTTAAGGCCTGTCATACAGAGTAAGTTAAGGGCTGTCATACAGAGTAAGTTAAAGCTTGTCATACGGAGCAAGTTAAGGCCTTTCATACGGAGTAAGTTAAGGCCTGTCATACCGAGTAAGTTAAAGCCTGTCATACGGAGTAAGTTAAGGCCTGCCATACGGAGCAAGTTAAGGGCTGTCATACAGAGTAAGTTAAAGCCTGTCATACAGAGTAAGTTAAAGCCTGTCATACAGAGTAAGTTAAGGCCGGTCATACAGAGTGAGTTAAGGCCTGTCATACAGAGTGAGTTAAGGCCTGTCATACAGAGTGAGTTAAGGCCTGTCATACAGAGAGCTAAAAGCTACTAAAACTGATAGTAGCCATTTACTATAAATACTATTTACTGTGTATGTGAACTTGTAGCTGTCATAGATAGATTTGCTGGAGCTCACCCTATAAAATTTTACTTGCATTCACAAACATGAATTAATGCAATGTCCGTAGTCATGTATTTTAATAATCATTTTATTGCACTAGTGCTTTAAAAAAATTTCGAAAAAGATTAAATGTTCAGTAAACTGATGCAAATGGAAACAATCACATTAACCTTAACACAAGAGAAGATCTTAACACAAGAGAAGGTACCACAGCTTATAACTACAGGTAGATCTTAACACAAGAGAAGGTGAACCACAGCTTATAACTACAGGTAGATTTTAACACAAGAGAAGGTAACACAGCTTATAACTACAGGTAGATCTTAACACAAGAGAAGGTACCACAGCTTATAACTACAGGTAGACCTTAACACAAGAGAAGGTAACACAGCTTATAACTACAACCATCTGCAAGACATTTCACATTCTCTTTGATAATCCTTAACACTATGGTAGTAAACGTAGAGTGTTTAGAATATTTGGCCGGCTTACATTCTTGTTGCGACTGTATAGTTATCCCGGAATCCTGCAAAACCTGGTCTAAAAGCTGATCCCGTAACCTGGAATCCATCTGCATTTTATCGTAGCGAGCAGTCAACTCCTTGAATTGAGATTCTTTCTGAGTACAAGCAAAGCCCTGAGTGAGAGCGAGTGAGAGAAGGTGCTCCAACAGATACTTGCTTTCATCAACAGAGGAGACATCCAAAGCTTTTGTCAAACTAGTCTCATCCTAACAAGTAAGGTAGTATGTGTAATGAGCACATTTTGTAATATACTTTCAGGTATAAAACTTGTTTATAAAGTGCACTGTAACTTCTTGACAGATTAAAACAGCTTGGCGTGATAGAATAAAGTTCCCCACATTAAACCTCGCGATATTGCGCCATTTAAAAAGATGTTTGCAGAACATTGATGGTAATTCTAATAATAGCCACGCAGACACAGGGACGGACAAATACATTCATATACTTGCTCAGAACAGACACCTGCCATAAACGTGCAAAGGCATACACACAGACACGGACAGCGACACACACACACACACGCACGCACGCACGCGCGCGCAAACACACCCAAACTCAGATACACAAGCATAGAAAAATGTACAGACACGGCTGTGCACAGAAATACACAAACTCACACGCAGAGACACACACAGAAACACACTTGGGCGATTAAACGAACACATACTTGCACACACACATAGTCAGACTCACATACGGTCACGCATAGCAGTCATGCGCAAACACGCTTGCACACACCAAACTCCCACCAACATGCATGCACATACAAACACACTTATGTAACCGGATACATGTATGTACAAGTAAATGCAACGGATTTGATTCGTTTACCAATCAATGTTCTATTGAGAGTTCACAATAGCAGCTTGAGAGAGGTCCCAAATATTGACAGCTTGATAGTTCCAACTGTACCTTCAAATTTCGAGTTAAAAAGCCGTCCTTGAAGATTTTAGTAACCTCTTGACAGACTTTGAAGATCTTGTTGTGATTCAACAAAATTAACCTTGGCAAACCTGCAATATTTGGAGCAAAGTTTGAAGAAAAATGATGATAATTCCGAAGACAGTCACGCAGACACGGACAGACACACATCCAAAATCATGCTAACAACTGCGAAGACACATACACATAGCACGAGGACAGGTGCGCAGACTTGCATAGACACACACATACATGTTCACACATACAAACAAAACGCATACACATCCAGGCGCGCACACACACGCATAGAAACACATGGATACACACATGTATACATACATGCACACACACACGCACACATACGTGTATGCAAACACACATTAAATGGTTTTAAATGTATGTTTTACTTTCAGGTATAAAACTTGTTTATAAAGTGCACTGTAACTTCTTGACAGATTAAAACAGCTTGGCGTGATTGAATAGAGTTCCCCACATTAAATCTCACGATATTGCACCATTTAAAAAAATGTTTGCAGAGCTTTGATGGTAACTCTAATAATAGTCACGTAGACACAGAGACAGACAAATACATTCATATACTTGCTCAGAACAGACACAGACATAAACGTGCAAAGGCATACATACAGACACGGACAGCGACACACACACACACGCGTGCACACCCAAACTCAGATACACAAACATACAAAGATGTACAGACACAGCTGTGCACAGAAATACCTGAGCTCACACGCAGAGACACACACAGAAACACACTTGGGCAATTAAACAGACACACACTTGCACACACACATAGTCAAACTCACATACGGTCACACACACACACGCACGCACACACACATGCGCAAACACACCCAAACTCAGATACACAAGCATAGAAAAATGTACAGACACGGCTGTGCACAGAAATACACAAACTCACACGCAGAGACACACACAGAAACACAC